>NC_042615.1:753377095-753728345 GCF_901001135.1 Rhinatrema bivittatum
CCATGTCGTGAAATTATGTTTGTCTAAAAAGTGTGTCACCAACATGAAAAGTTTGGAAAGCTCTGACTTAGGGAATAGCCACTGCTATTAATTGCATCAGTAGCATGGGTTCTTCTTAGTTTTTGGGTACTTGCCAGGTTCTTGTGACCTGGTTTTGCCACTTTTGGAAACAGGATGCTGGGCTTGATGGACCCTTGGTCTGACCCAGCATGGCAATTTCTTATGTTCTTAGGTTCATTTGAGCATGGAGTACCACAGTTGCCTTTGTAAAGAAAGATTTATCATTGGATAAAACTAGTATGGTTTTTAGTGGTGTACGTGCTGATTATGAATTACCAATACAGCAGGCCTAGCAAGAGTATCGATGCTCTTTCTAAACGCTGTATTTTTAACTCAGAAGCTTCACCCTGTGCTTCCTTTCTTGTCTACATATTTTATCAAATCATTCTGCTCTTGCCACATTTCCATTACAGTGTGTAACACTTTCTGTTAGCACTTGGCATGACTCTTGCATCATGATTTCAGGTTTAATTTCTTCCTGTTCAAGTCAAGAGTTTTTTGATATCTGGCTGGCTTGTTGGCTCCATGGTGGTGCTTGTACAGAGAGATCTGGGTTCATTTGGTAGCTTAGGCCACCTTCTCCCCGGGGGGGAGGAGGAATCTTCCTTGTTATTGGGCAATGGAACATTTAATGGCTGGATTTAGAGTTTTGGCAGGAGGCCAGGCACACAGTCCTCGGCTGAGGGCTGTTGCTGCAATGTCTGGGCTAGAATGAGGTGGGATGGGTTAATAAAATACAGGAAAACCGCCCTCTGCAGTTACAAATGAAGGCTCATGGTGCCATATCTCAGCTCTAGTTTTGATTGGGCTGGAAGCATAAAGGAGCAGGAAGAAACTACTGGGCCAAAATATTAAAATTAGGAACTTTTTTTTTTTTATCAGGGCATTCTATCTTTTTACACAGATTGATCTTTTTTTTTTTTTTTTTTTTTATTAAAACTGAAAAATCTGTTGTAAATCGGGCATATAGCATAGTAAAGTACCACGAGTTCACAGAAAGGGTGGTGGAAACTTGGAATGCCCTCCTGGGGAGGGTGGAGGCGGCAGCAGCTATAAGAGGGCATGGGATAAGCGCAGAGGATCCTTAGTTGCTAAAAGTAGAGAGAGCGGAAATCACGACCTGGCAAAATTTATTTAAGAATTCTTGGCACTGTGCTTACCTGATTCAACAACGGGGGTTGCCAGAATGTACAGTGAAGAGGTTAATGTGAAATGTTAAGTCATCACGGTAATGCATGCACCCCCTTGGCCGGGTTGACTGGCAGCTGGGTCTGTCTGGCAGGTTACGTGTTCTTTAATAACTAGAAGAACTGTTAGAGATGCAGGTGCTCACTTCGCTGGGTCAGCCTGGCCAGATTGCACGAGGGACCTGTGAGATCACTATTTAAGGGTAGTTATTTAGATCATACCATGCCAATACTAGAAGCAAACTAGGAGTTGTGTCTGTCAGCCTGACTGCAAGTTCTGCAGTTAACTAGAAGTTCTAGCAGAAATGCAGGTGGAGACCCAGGGAGGCCGGATGTTTGGACAATAGCCACGCTGGTATTCCCGGCTATTTAGATTGTTGCAAAGCTTTGTGATCAGACATGGGAAAGATGGGCACTGGGGGAACTAAGCACGGATCTTGCATGTTTTGCTATCCAGGATGTTGGAGTACAAAGGAGAAAGACGAAAAGATTGTCCTGCATAAGGAGAAACCTTGCAGGTGGCCTCACTCTGTGGTGGGCAGCTGGGATGTAGCCAAGATAATTGGGCAAACCTAGATGGAGCAGGTGGTCTTTCTGCCGTCATCTGGTGCATTACGATGGATTTAAAAAATGCAGATTTTTTAGGGATCATGAACAAAAATACCGTGGTGATAACGAAGAATACCTTGACATCATCACAGTCCAAAATCTGTCCTTTGAGTCTCTTGATCTGTCAGTATATGGTAGTAAGGTTTTGCTTCATAGGGCCTGATTTTAATAAAGAATGTTATCCTATTTAGTGTCTGGGATGAGGAAATCTTTTATAGATCAGGCACATAGCAGTGTTAAAATGAAGAAAGCATTCTCTCGACATACAAATAATAATATTAATCATGCTGGTAATCCTTTTCTGCAATGCTTGACACCATAATGTTTGGACATATAAATAGGACACAAATGCAAGGAAGAAGTGATTGGTAGCACTTAGTCCATTTCAGTTTCACACTAGGCAATGATCTGTGAAGTAGCTTTTAACCACTACCCAGCAATGAACAAATGTGTTAGGAAGTGCTAGGAGAGCGGTTCCGCTTTCCAGGGGATTGTGTGTTCTTGGACCACGGCTCGACCCCAGAGAATCTCCGAAGAGATGCCGAGGCAGATGAGGCATGCCCAAGCATGGGCTGGACTGAAGACAAACGATGGAATCTGGAGCAGGAGCAAGGCTGGACTGAAGACAAGGATGTCTGAAGGTACTGAGCCTCCACCGGACCTGCAAGCTTCAGGAAGACCAACAATGCAATGGTGATCTTATGAACAGTCCTCCGACCGTTCCATGCCCTTTCGGACCTGCCGCTGGGAACGGCAAGAAGCAGCAGGCCGGACGGAGGTCAGGGGCAAACGAAGACCAGAACATGAAGATTCAGATGAAGACTCAGGCGAAGAAGTAGGTACTTGGACAAAGACTCAGGCGAGGGCATTTGGACAAGGTTCTGAAGACAAGGAGTCAGGAGCGAGGTTCTGAAGACAAGGAGTCAGGAGCAAAGTTCAAGAGCTAGGTTGAGACTGCAACGCAGCGCGCCCTACACAGCCCACCCGTGGGGCTGGTCACAGACCACGCTGGAACCGACGTAGACTGTAGACGAGATAGTGGAATAACTGAGAAGAGCATGTTGCAGAAACTGTAGAGGCCTGCACCAGGGCGCGCCCTACACAGCCGCCAGTGGCTGGTCACGGACCACGCTGGTACGGTATAGGTTCTGGCAGAGTCTTTAGCATGGACAGAGCAGGCGCAAGGAACTCCATAGACCAGGGACAAGGATTCAAGCGGAAGTCTCCCGGAAGCTTGTGCTGCGGTAGTGAGGAAGGCAGAGCAGGCGCAAGGAACTCCATAGACCAGGGACAAGGATTCAAGCGGAAGTCTCCCGGAGGCTTGTGCTGAGGTAGTGAGGAAGGCAATGTGCCACGAGGCGCCCTACTCAGCCCGCCCATGGGACAGGTCGCCGACCACGACATGGGACACCAGGAAAGGTGGCGACGAGGAACCAGGGGGTTCAGGACATCTGGACTGGATCACGGACCTCGGGAACTGAAGACAGACATCTGGACTGGATCACAGACCTCGGGAACGGAAGACAGACATCTGGACTGGAAGACAGACATCAAGACTGACCGTGGACATCAGGAGCAGAAGACGGACATCTGGACTGGATCAAGGACATCAGGACAAGACAAGGAGCTCCCACAAAGACAAGGAACACGGGGCCTTGAAGAAGCGATGGAACAGCGAGGCTCCTGGAGCGAAGGACAGGAAGATTCCAGGAGCGTCTAACTCCTTGCGAAGGCAAAGCTGGACTGAACGCTGAGCCCTTTTGTAGGGCTGCAGAGGACTACGCCCGGGGAGGAGATTGCAGGGGCCACACCTGGCTGACCCTTTAAAAGGCAAGGAGAGGCACGCACCCGCACCTAGGGAGAAGCTGGAGAAGAGAGGACACGCTGGTGGCATCCTCAGCCACGTGGAGGGCCCAGGCTGGAAGAGGAACGGACTGCAGGAGCGGCTCCATGCCGCGAAGAGGAAGCAGGAAGAGTAGGAAGGCTGCAGGCACTGACAGGGACGAATTACTTGCTGGGTAAGGACCCCGGCAGCAGCAAGGACGGCGTCCCTGCCTCCAAGGACCCAAAGAGGAGCAAGGCAGGCTGCAGAAGCGGCTCCAGCTTCGTTGGGGAGAGCAGGAGCAGCAGCAGCGGTCCCAGCCGCGTGGGAAGGCTCCCAGCGGCTCAGCCCTGCTGCGCAGGGCAGAAGACTGCCGCGGTCTCCAGACCGCGGAGGACGGCAGCAGACTGTCGCGTTCAGGGGAGCAGCGTCAGCGGCCCGACTGGCCGCAAAGGTAGGGGGCCTGCCCTCTCCCTCTTCCTTTCTCTCTGCCCCCTAAGCCCTCCTCCCATACTGATCAGCGGATGGAGGAGGCGAAAAATGGCGCTGGAGGCTGCAACCTCCTCCTCTTCTGCCTGGCCCATCTGCTGCTTTGAACTGAGGGACTGTACAGAGTCCCGTGCAGTTCAAAGCAGCAGTTGGGCCTAGAACTGCAGAGGTGAAGGACATGGCAGATGCACTGCTGCTGTCTTCCTGTTGCATTACAGATGCTGCTTGCCCGATCTGGCCCTTGGTCTCTCATAGCGATTTCTGCTGGAAGGGCCAGATTTTGGTCGGGCCATTGCCCCTGTGGCCCATCTACACCTGATCCTTTCTGGCTGTCGTACTGCATGAAGGCAGATGAGCCCAGAGAGCAGGTTTGATTGCTTTCACGTAGCATCTATGCCCTTGCTGCACAGGCATCCATTAGCAATAACATTTTTGAAATGGTAGCTGTGGCACAGACTGGCTCATAAACTTGCAAGAAACGATGGAAGAACTGTGCATAAACTGGCAAGAAAATGTTTTACTAAAGCCTTTTACAGCTAATTACAGCTTGGGTCTAAAAAGGCAGTACTGTATTGTGTGATTAGTTATATTTCCTGGCCCTTCAAACGGGCATCTCCTCTGTCCTTTAACTGTGCTATGTGCTCATTCCCTCGCAACCCTAGCCAAAAGAAACAGAACAGTGCCCATCACACCAATCTGGGAAATCTTAAACCAGCCCGTGGCAGATCCAACCTGCCAAGGGCTGCTGGGCACATAGGATATTCACACCTTGTCCGGAGGCATCGCTGCTGTTCAAGCTGTTTTTTAATGAAGGGATGAATTAAAGCTGCAGCCTGTCGCATTCCAGGTGAAGATGAGTAAACTCTCTAGCTTATACAATAGCTGTATACAAGATTAAAAGACTTGGGACTTGCTACATCCTGAGATGCAAGAACATAGAGCAATACAATCTTAAAGAAATAGTTAAACAGGTAAATTACATTTTTCAATTTTTTTATTAACATACTAAGATTAGTCCATGGTAAATGAGAGATTAATCCAAGAAGTCACAAAAATAAAGCGAAAAAAGAGCTAATACAAAATTGGCTCTGAAGGAGTAGAGAGAATGAAAAGAGATTTAAGAAAATTGAAAGAATGTTCAAAGATTTGGCATCTGGGATTCAGTGCCAAGAAGTGCAGAGTCATGCATCTGAATTGTGTATGTGATGGGTGATGAAAGACTAATGTGCACAGACTGAGAGAGGATTATTGGGATGATAGTGTTTGGTGATCTGAAGATGGCAAAGTAATGCAACAAGGCAATAGCTAAAGCCAGAAGAATGTTGGGCTGCAAAGAAAGAGGAATAACCAGTAAGAAAATGGAAGTGATAATGCCCTTGTATAGGACCTTGGTGAGGCCTAACTTGGAGTACTGTTTAGTTCTGGAGTCCATATCTCAAAAGGGACAAAGATATGATGGAGGCGATCCAGAGAAGAGCGACCAAAATAGTGTGGGGGTCTATATGAGAAGCCCTATGAGGAGAGGCTGAAGGATCTGAATATGTATACCCTGGAAGAGAAGGGGTGCAGGGAGATACAGAGCTTCAGATATCTGAAAAGTTTTAATGACAAACCTTTTCCATTGAAAAGAAATCAGTAGACCTAGGGGTCATGAAATGAACCTCCAGGGAGGACAACTCAGAACCAACATCAGGAAATATTTCTTCACAGAGATAGTGGTGGATGCCTGGAATACAGAGGAGGTGGTAAAGATGAAAACAGTGAAAGAATTCAAAGGGGCATGGGATAAACCCTGTGGATCCCTAAAGAAAATGAAGTTCCTACCCTTAACAGAAGGTATGGGATTACTATGCTTCATACTGTTGATGCAACTCCAGCTTGGCTCTCTGCTTCAACATCAGGGGGAATAGGGAATTGTATTCAAACAGCAACTAACATGGGCCCCGACTTTTATGGTTTGGAAAAACCATACTTGCTGATGTGGTAGTTACTACCCTTAACCAATAAGTCTGATATTTTGATGTAACTCCTTCATTGCTCTCTGCTTCAATGGCAAGGGATAACAGGGAACTGGATTCAAACAGCAACCAAAGAGAGCCCTGATATTTATGGTCTGGGAAACTGATAAACATGAGGGTAACCTGCTCGGTATAGCAGATTCTACCATAAACATGCTTGGTAGACTGGATGGACCATCTGGTCCTTATCTACCATCATTTATATGTTTCTATTAGACAAACACATATGAAAACAAGGGGGCATTTCCCCCCCCCCCCCCCCCCCCCCATACTATATGCCATGCAGGTTCAGACCAAGGTCCATTGAGTCCAGCATTCTATCGACAACAGTGGTCAGTCCAGGTCAGAAGTCTCTGTCAATTCCCCAGTGGTTGATCTGTTTCTTGCCTCTTGCTCCCAGGGATAAAGCCTGGCTTTCCCAAGTTTAACTGGCTAATAAGGACTTTTTCTTCAGCAGCTTATCTGACTCTCTTTTGAACCACACTGTTAGTTGCCTTGACCACGTACTCTGGCAATGGATTCCATTGCTTTTATTCTGTGCTGAGTGAAATAATGCTTTCCTATCATTTGTTTAAAATCTTCCAGTTGCTAGTTTCTTGGAGTGTCCCCTAGTCTTAGTGTTGTTTGAAAGGGTGAATAACTGTTCCCTATTTACCCATCCCACCCCACATGATTTTATAAAGCTCATTCGTATCTCCTCTCAACTGTGTGTGTCCCCCCCCCCCCCCTTCCCCCCAAGTAAAAGTGCTCTCATCTGTTTAGCATTTCTCCCTAAGGGAGCTTTTTCATTCCCTTTATCATTTTGGTTGCCTTTCTCTGTCCCTTTACTATGTCAGCTATGTTTTTTTTTTTTGGGGGGGTTTTTTTTTTAGATGGGGCAATCAGAACTGCACACAATACTGAAGGTGCAGTCGCACTATGGATCTATAGAAAAGCATTCTGATATTCTCAGTTTTGTTCCCTATTCCTTGCCAACTAATTTCTAACATTCTATTTGCCTTTTTGATCTCCACTGCAGTCTGAGCTGAAGATTTCAAGGTGTTGTCCGCAGGGACTCCAAGATCTTTTTCCTGAGTGGCGACTCCTAACACAGAACCCAGCACCATGTACTTGTATTTGGGATTATTTTTCACTCCATGAAAAATAATCTGCTTTTCGGCACTTAAAAGCAGATTTACTTTCAGGTACTGTGGGTACCACCCACATGCACACCTCTGAGGGACTGCAGGTTCAACTTCAAAAGGAAACTCTTTACGGCACTGGAAATCGCAAGCGAAGATTTGATGATACAAGCTCAGGGGCGGATTTTAAGAGCCCTGCTCACGTAAATCCGCCCGGATTTACGCGAGCAGGGCCCTGCGCGCCGGTGCGCCTATTTTACATAGGCCTACCGGCGCGCGCAGAGCCCCGGGACTCGCGTAAGTCCCGGGGTTTTCCGAGGGGGGCATGTCGGGGGCGGGCCCGATTCGCGCGGCATTTTCGGGGCGGGTCTGGGGGCGTGGTTACAGCCAGGGCGGTCCGGGGGCGTGGCCGCGCCCTCCGGACACGCCCCCAGGTCGCGTCCCGGCACGCTAGTGGCCCGCTGGCGCGCGGGGATTTACGTCTCCCTCCAGGAGGCGTAAATCCCCCGACAAAGGTAAGGGGGGGTTTAGAGAGGGCCGGGGGGTGGGTTAGGGAGGGGAAGGTGAGGGGAGGGCAAAAGAAAGTTCCCTTCGAGGCCGCTCCGATTTCGGAGCGGCCTCGGAGGGAACGGAGGTAGGCTGCGCGGCTCGGTGCGCGCCGGCCATACGGAATCGGTAGCCTTGTGTGCGCCGATCCAGGATTTTAGCGGATACGCACGGCTACGCGCGTATCTACTAAAATCCAGCGTACTTTTGTTTGCGCCTGATGCGCCAACAAAAGTACGCCAAATCGCGCTTTTTGAAAATCTACCCCTCAGTGTGTAACTTCCTTTCCCGGCCTTTCTCAGTCTCTTTCTTGGCAGATAAGAGTATGCACACTGTGTCTGCATGCTTACCTTTAACTGTAGCGAGGAGGGGGGTAATAATCAGATCATGTTTTTACATGGGTAACAGTTTAACAATGTCTGTTCCCCCCCCCCCCCCCCCCATAGTGTCTGTGTGTGGGTGTGCATGTATAGATAAATACATATAGATACCAGCAGAACAAAGAGCATGTAATTTAAAATAAATTTCCTTAACTGAGGGATTAAAAGTCCACTTAGGGGATCCATTACCCAGTGCCTTGGCTTTCCCTTTCAGGAAGGCAGCAAGTTGGTTAGGATCAAAGAACAAATACTTATTCCCATCATATTTCCCTATTTATTTACAAAGCTCTTTTAAATTAAATTCACTCCCATATTGGATCACCTCCAAGTATATCAAAACAAATTCCTTACTTCTACTTTATTTAGGCCAAGATACATTGGGAAATGCATGAATCCTTTGACCTGAAAAAAAAAAAAAAGGATTTCATAATCCAATTTCTGGCAGAGTCTAGGAGAAACGTAACCAAGAATGTGACTTTCCCCACAATTATGTCTTCAACCAGTTCCGATTCCTCTGTTAAATCTAAGTCCTTGTGCAGATCTGAGTATTTTGCTTTTGTTAAACAGACCCAGAGGTTGAAGACTGCAAATTAAAAAAGGAACAAACCTCTAGATGCAGATTTCAGAATTGTAAGCATTTCCAACAAGTAATGTTTGATCTAAAGGGAAAACTGTATAAATATTAGAAAAATGTATTCAAGTTGGCCACATTCACCAAATTTTGCATTGGAGGAAATTATTTTCTTTCATTATGACATTATTTACTTCCTGAAAAGCAGCAACCTGTGCCAATAGATTTTTTAATATATACCTGCAAAATATTCTCTAGGCAGAACTTTTAAACTTAACCTTTGAATCCTGGTAGTAAAAGACTGAGCTCTTATACAACTGAATATGGTTGCGTGTTTTTGTATGGCTAAATTCGGACTTAACTGAACACAAGGTGGGATTTGAAAATCCTGCTGTGCCGACTGGCCTCAAGATAGCTGGAAAAACTGTTTATCCAACTAAAATGTTATCCAGATAGCTTGGGGGAAATGTGGGGACATCCCAGGGCAGAGTCAACTATCTGGCTAAGCCAGATAAAGCTTCCCTAGTTAGGGTGGGACCGAGACTGTCCCACTCGGAGTACCTGTCTGCCGAAGAAACCAAAAATAGGTGCCTGAACGTCGAGACGATAACGCAGAGCAAACGTATGTAAGGATTTCCAAATGGCCGCTCTGCAAATTTCTTGGGGGGAAACCAGCTGGCTCTTCGCCCAAGAAGTAGCTTCCGAACGCAATGAATGGGTCTTTAGATCCTCCAGAACCAGCCGGCCCCGGCAGAAGCTACTATAGCTTCCTTTAGCCAGCAAGCTATAGTAGCTTTAGAGGCCTTCTGCCCCTTATGAGGGCCGCTCCATAAAATAAAGGGATGATCGGAAACTCTGAAATCATTAGTGACCTGTAAGTAGTGTAAGAGAACTCGCTCAATGCCAGTTATCTGGCTAACTTAGCTGAATAACTGTAAGACTGCCTAAGAGCAGTCCTGTAGTTAGCTGGATAAACTTATCCAACTAACTTTAACATAGCCCAGTATATTTAGTGATGTGCCGGCGCCACTGAATATCCCTGCAAAGTTGGCCAGATGAGTCTATCTAGCAAACTTTCCTAGCTGGCTGGCGGCTGAATATGGCCCTCACGTTCTTTTTCCACATGTCTTAGCCCGCCAGATGGACTCTAAGGTAATTATTATAGATGTATCCAAGGCCCTTTTCCATTCACCTATTGAAGCCATAGACTCTTCTGCTCTGTTACAAATCAATTGTTGGCCCCTGATCCCCAATGCATTTAGCTTTTGGCAGAAAGAAGAAGTGCTCAAGTGAGTAACACAACCTCCTATTGCAGGTACTCCAATGACCTACTCTCCTCCAACCCCTCCACATCTTCCCTTCGGCTGGTAAAGCCAGCTCTCTTCTTAGAAAAGAATGAGCGCTCCCATGGCACAGGCACCATATACTCCCAGGAGACCTATCCTTCCCAGATGTCCCAATAGGGACAGCGGAAGCAGCGGTTCAGGGCTGAAAGAAATCTTGGCCATTGGTGGAGATCCAATGGGTACACTGGCACTAGAGTGGGGCGGCTCTGAGCCTGCCACTAAAGAACAAACCAATCAATCTACTGGACCCACCACAGTGGTGGCAGAAGAAACAATTTAAAAAGGGATAAAAATGAGTCTTGCCCTTTCTTCTTACCATAGCTTAAAAAAGGCAAGGGAATAACTACTTCTGAAATTTTGAAGAAAATGAGAGATGCCATCAGAAGCATGTCTGCTGCTTGCTGCCATCTTGGATCCATGCTATAGATTTTTTTTTAATTTAAAAAGTTAATTTACTCCTAGTGTGACTCATGGAATGAAAAAGATTAGTGTCTGTCCTCTGTGGGGCTGATATTCAGCACTACTTAGCTGATTAAGTAGGGAGTTATCCATCTAAGTGGCAGCCGCTGAATATCTGGCTACGTTCAGCAGTCGCTATATAGCCAGATAAGTACTTATCTGTGTAAGTAAAAAACATATCTTGTGGGCTGGCAATGCTACTTATCCAGTTAACTTAGCCGGATAAGTGCTGATATTCAGATTTATCCGGTTAAGTTAATCGGATTACTTAGATCTGCCATAGAGCAGGTCTGACTTAGGCGCCATGACTTATCTGGCTAAGTGGCGATTTCTACAGGGGTATTCAGCAGCATAGCCATAGTCTGTTTCAATATATTGATTTTATTGTGAATATGATTCTGTAATCTGCTGTAGACAAATGATTCTATTTGGAAACCAGCAGAATATAAAGATTTTAAATAAATAAATCTCTGTATAAAACCTGAGACTGTAAATTTCCATGTATTTAGCAAATTAAGAAGCATACAGCATAATATCAATGAAGTAATTAAAGAAGAGACAACACTTTGGGATTTAGGATTGCACAGAAATGATCTGGGAGAACGGACAGAAAATTAACAAAATCCTTGATTGCATTGGAGACTTGGATTTTTTCTTCCAGTTTTTTTTCTCAGATGGCTTCTATGCAGTATAGGATCACAAGCCAGAAAAGCCCTCCCATCCAATAATACACAAATTATGGGTAGAGTTTTTGATTGTGAACTTGAATCATGTTAATTTGACCCATTCCTGCAATCAATCAATAGAAATAAATATTGGCAGACTCAAGTGATTGATAAGCCAGTCTACTCAATACTGGATCGCTCGCACCGGCCCTTGGCCGGTGTGAGCGATCCAGTATGCAAATGAGCTGACGCGGTGCAAACGAGGAAAAGGAGGCACTAGGGACACTAGCGCGTCCCTAGCGCCTCCTTTTGGCCTGGAGCGGCGGCTGTCAGCGGGTTTGACAGCCGACGCTCAATTTTGCCGGCGTCGGTTCTCGAGCCCGCTGACAGCCACGGGCTCGGAAACCGGACGCCGGCAAAATTGAGCATCCGGTTTTCGGCCCGACAGCCGCGGGCCGAATTCAAAATTTTATTTTATTTTTTTTTTTACTTTTGGGGACCTCCGACTTAATATCGCTATGATATTAAGTCGGAGGGTGCACAGAAAAGCAGTTTTTACTGCTTTTCTGTGCACTTCCCTGGCGCCGGAAGAAATTAGCGCCGACCTTTGGGCGGCGCTAATTTCTTAGAGTAAAATGTGCGGCTTGGCTGCACATTTTACTTACTGGATCGCTCGGGCATACCTAATAGGGCCATCAACATGCATTTGCATGTTGAGGGCGCTATTAGGTGCCGCGGGTGGGCCACGTGTTTTCCTCCCCTTACTGAATAAGGGGTAAGGGAAAACACGCGCCCAGAGCAGGGTGACAGTGCGCTCCGACGGAGCACACTTTACTGGATCGACCTGTATGTAATGTGCCTGTGGCCACTTACCTTGTAGGGCGTTCCTGGATCTAGGACTGACCAGGCAGGAGTTCCCCCTTGGGCAGATTCCATCGCTCCTTGTATTCCTGATGCCTGGTACCAGGGAAGAAGGTGTTAGTGGGTGGAATTTCCTTCCCAGGAAAACAAATGGAATTGTGAACAGGACTATCAATAGTTACAAATGTAATACCAAGTTAATTAGACTATATAATTACAAACACTTCTACATGACTATGTTCATCGTTAACAGGATATCAAACAATACATTCAACTACACTTGGCTGTTAGTGTCCGACTCAACCACTAAATGCATTTCTACAAGATAGCTAAATGTTAAATGTTCTTGCTATTTGGGGGTGTTTAATCTGCACAGAATGCCACCATATAGAATAGGAGGGATCTCTTGTGTTTCCACTTAGTCAAGTCCCCCCTTTACCCCAAGTCTCACCCATGTGAAAAGATGCAATTGGGCTGGTGGGCATGGCTGGTCATGGGGGAGGGGATCCATGGTCTCCTCTGCTCCACTTCTGCTCTGCTGACAAGTCTGTGTCCTCCTGGAGGACCCAGTTCCACCTCCTGCTTTACCTCTGGGATCTGAGCCCTCCTGTCATCACCTCCTGATCTCCTGCTGTGGTCCATGCCCTCCTGGGGAACCTGACATCTCCTTCTGATCTGCTGCTGGGGTTCACACCTGCTTCTGGGATCTGCACCCTCCTTGGGAGCACCTGATAATCACCCCTGTCCTGCTGCTATGATCCGCACCTTCCTGGGGGGAACTGATGTCTTTCTCCCCCTCCCCACCCCCAACCTGTCGCTGGGATCTGCGCCCTCCTGGAGTAACCCAACATTGCTTTCCAATCTGCCGTTGAGGTCCCCATCTTCCTGGGAGTATCTGCTGGGGGGGGGGGGGGTCCATGTCCTCCTGAGGGACCTGAAGTAGTTTTTGCACAGCCAATGTCCTGGGGCTTTTCTTCCTCAGTGGGTCTTTTTTTTTTTTTTTTTTTTTTTTCAGACTTACAACTCAACTAGGCCAATGGCTTGCTCAATCATCATTGATGTTAGCTCTTAATGATTCCAGCTCTCAGTAACTCTAGCTAAGTAAATCCATGGCCAGCCATTCTCTGCTATCCAGCCTGGGGAAACCACTTCTTTTCAACCACAAGGCCAAGACCCAGGCAGTATGATAGAAAGAGAAAATACATGCAAGACCCAGGCAGTATGATAGAAAGAGAAAATACATGCAAGCTTTTCCATCCTGCCTGGCCTTTTTTTTCCTGTGTTCTGAGAACTAAGGTACCCAAGGCTTCTGACTCATTTGTTTGGTAGGAGTGATTTTTTCAGTACATTTCTCTCATGAATCCCGCTTTCCGTCAGAGCTCTGCAGTTTAAGACTTTTTATAGTCTTAAGTTCTATATAACCGAGGACTTTGCCATTATTTTGTTTCTGTTGTAATTTTTCGCTTTAAGCTTAATAGCAGCGGTCAAGGGGCTGTCGCATGCAAATCCCCTACCTGAATTTCTGTCTCATCTGTTCAATAGTCATTAAAACACCTTCACAGTAAAGGGTCTGATAACCTTTTCAGTCCTGTCGTAGCTTTCCCAGGCTGGCAAATCATGTTACATTGTCGTCTTTTTTTTTTTTTTTTTTTCCTGCTGCAGTGTGCACTTCCTTTCCCCCCTCTTCCTTGGAGGGGGGTTTCACTTGCTCATCATGTGTGTTTGGCTTGACTAGACTGTGCAAGCTGCATGGAGCAGGGACTGCACAGCGCTGTGTATGTCCAGTAGTACTTTAGCAGTGATAAATAACAGTAGCAGTTATTTTGAGGAAAGATTAGCTAGACCTCAAGCGGTGAAGATAAGCTTTCCCCAGGAGCAATGGGACAGTAACGCATGTTCCAATGCTCCTAAGGGCTCACCTTAAAAGGCCCAAGTAGCCCAAATATATGATCTCCTGAAAACTTGCCAACTGCATACATGATTGGACAAAAGTATAAAATAGGCCGGCCAGTACCATTTTGAAAATGGCTGCATTGGGCCTGGAGCCCTAGGAGGCAAGCCAGGCCCTGCTAGACTTCTTGGGAACTTAAGGTAACACAAGCAGATGGAGGGTAGAGGAGGAAGGAGTGTAATTTTTAATTTAATTTTTTTATTTATTTTTTTTTTGACAAAAGTGGGCAGGAGCAAGGGATGGGACATTTTAATTATTACACTTTTTTTTTTTTTTTGCATAGTTTTACTACTGGGGCTACCTGAAGGAGCAGAGTCAGGGAATTGGGACAGGGAGTTTCTCAAACCCCAGGATTTTCAGGAGGCTGGGAGGGGGGATGAGACATATTCGGGCCACTTGGGCTGTGGGGCTGCCATCATGCGCTGCACACTAGGGGATCGCTTTATCGCGGTATCTTTCCCAGTGATATCTTACCCACTGGGAAAAATCCCATGGGATTTACAGAGCTGTGGTACAGCTTAGTAAACAGCGCCCTGCGTTTGCCCGTGTGCATGCTATTCCATACCATAGTATGAGTGTATATTTCTAGTAAGCATGTACACGTGGCTGTTTGATGCCCGTAGGGCACTCATTAAAAATCTAAGAGCATGTCGCACAGTCTCTGATTATCCCACCATGCTCTTGTTTTCTAAAACATTCTTATTTTTATTCAGATTTATCCATATTGCCCAGGCTTCATTTATTTGTTTGTATGCTGCTTGAACACCTTCCTTTTTACTTTCTTATCCAGAGAAATCTGTGATTGCTGAACCAGTATTTGTTTTTGAAAAGAGAGAACGAGCATGCAAGGTAAGAGAACCCCCTCCCTTAAGTGTCTTTTTTTTTTTTTAATCCTCTTATCCCCACCCCCGCACAGAGCATGCACTAATTTACCCCATAAAATCTGTAGTCATTGTCACACTCTTTGCCTCTTTAATTTTAAAATTGCATGATCTCATGTCAGAGGGGAAAGGCTGAGTCCCTTCTGGATTACCTTTAATTGGGGCCAATGAATATTTGTGCGCAGAAAACGGGTGCTCGGTGTCGAGCGCCTGTTTTCCTAATGCGCGCCCAGGCACCTCTCCTGGGCGCGCGATCCAATATTTAAATGAGAGGCCGCGCTAAAAAGGAGGCGCTAGGGTCAAATGTGCGCCCCTAGTGCCTTCTCAGCATCAGGCGCACAGGAGAGGTGGCTGTCAAGCGGGTTGGGGAAAATGGACGCTCAATCTACGAGCATCGATTTTTTTTTTTTTTTTTTTTCTCCTGCTACCGGCAAAGACATGCACAAGATACAGGGCCTGGACCGTGTATCTTCTGCGTATATTGGGTGCCCAGAATCTTTTTTTTTTTTTTTTTTTTTTTTTTTTTTGTCAAAAAACTTTTTTTTTAAAAACTAAATACTGCTTTATTTGATTCCTCCTGCTTAGTATCATGACGATACTATTAGGAGGAATTACAGAAAGCAGGATTATTTTCCCCCTTTTTTTTTTTTATTCAATGCACCTTTGAGCAGGGCATACCTTTACCCCAGCCTGGGCTGGCATATAAAATTTACCACGTTGCAAGGGTGCATTGGCCGCGCGGAAAATTTTATTGGCTCGCGGGGATTAGCTAATAGCCTCATCCACATGAATTTTACATATGAGGAGCACTATTAGCTACATGGTGATTTGGACGTGCCAATCCCCGTATTGGGTCGGAGGTTACGGACGCGAGGCTAATCGCGTTAAAGACGCTCGCAGTGGCTTGCGCACGGTATTACATCGGCCCCATTGTGTCCGGGGAGGAGAATGGGGAGTTGGCTCCGCCCAGCAGTTTCCATCTTCTTTAGGTTTCCAGCTCAGCTGGAGTGGGCCTCATTATGGGCGGTGGTGCCATGAGCCTTCATTCGCAGGGGTAGGCAACTCCGGTCCTGGAGTGCCACAACCAGGTCTGCCTTTTCAAGATATCCACAGTGAATATGTATGAAGTAGATTTGCATGCACTGCCTCCATTGCATTCCTGGGCTGCAGTTGCCCGTCTCTGACCTGAAGTATTTCACCTGTCTTATAACCTCCCCCTCACCCCTGCAATTGCAGGATAATCCTTGTCCAGGGCCCCAAACCACAGCTCCTTCTAGAAACCGGGACCTGTGCACCCTAAGTCTGGTCAGTAGGTGTCACCTTTTGGGCAATGGCCGGGACCCCCCTCTCCATCGCAGCAATTGTGAGCTCTGCCTCCACAGCAACCCCAGCCCTGGTTGGCCTAGAAAGCAGAAGCCAAGCCCAGGAATCTAATCTGGGTCTTCCACTTTGCAGTTCTGTCACCAAGCCACTGGGCTGGCAGATGGTAGATCCAGTTTCTTAAGAAAATGCAATGAGATTAAAATTGGGAGTAGCTCAGCCTGTCCCTCTTGACAAGAGGTTATTTGGTCATCCTATGCCATTGTTGACCAAAGTGAGTGAGGAGTGCCAAAAGGTGTGATTATTTATTTATTTATTTATTTAAAGCTTTTTTTATACCGGCATTCATGATAAAATCATATCATGCCGGTTTACAGAAAACAGGGGAGTGATAACATTGAACGAAAACTGGTGTTGATATGTAGCGAAGAAAGTTACAATAAACAAGGGAAAATTAGAACTTGGAGAAGAAGAAGAGTAGCTGGAACAATGCGGGTTTATCGCCTCCGACTTGTTACATCGACACATGCAGTGCAGAGAAGGCCCCCTGCAGCTGGGTATGAACAGACAAAGCGTGCTTTGAGCTGGAAAACACTCTGCTGCTACCTAATGACTGGTGCTAAGCTTTGCATGCTGAACTACATATGTAACTCTCGACAACCGTTCTTGTCTCATTGCTGCTTGTCGTCTTTCCTTCTAGAGACATGCAGAAGACCTCGCTCACAGTCAGAAGGCAGAAAATGGTAATAAAGTACATTTGAGTGTTCATGAATACAGTCATGCTTAAGTCATCTGCAACTGTTTAATCCATATGCTTGGGGAAGAGATGATGATGATACCACTGTACTTGCATAATGTTTGAGATTCAGAGTATTTAGTCACACACAACACAACACATTTAGCAGGTGTGTAGCTTTTCACTTGGAAGCTTTTTTTCAATCCAGAAGTGAATTCAATCTACAGGATTTTTTTTCTGGATTATGCAGGCCTATATTTAAGTTTAAAAGGACAGTATTGGGATCATTTTTAACTAAAAAAAAATAAAATAAACACGTGCTTCTTTGTAATATCCTGATTGCTAGTGGCTGGTAGTGCTATGAAATATATTTTCATTGCCCTAGCAGTATACACAGTGCTGCGCAAAGTAGTTCACTACAGGCCACTACTCTACAAAGTTGGTGAGCTCTGTAAAGGACTTCCTATGAGGAGATGGGTGACTCCAGCATTTTGTCACCTGGTGTAAAAAGGAGATCACGGTCCATGCAATCAACATCTGGGCCTTTTCAATAGAGGTCGATTTGCACGCATAATTCTTTTGTGCCTCTCTGAGTTTTGCAGAATAGAGACCATGCTTGTGCTGTCACTGCCCAAAAGAGCTCGTAGTGTTCAGTTTCAGTTCAGTAAATGACTTGCTGAAAGTGAAATAATGAGTGGTGTGTAGAGGGTTGCTTCTTTAATACTTTACTTTTCAGGCTAGAAACATTCCTCTGGCATGAGTCAGCCCGCAGTAACGGCACCCTGGCTTTTAGCCTGGCATTTGTGCTACAGTGGTAGCTTGTGCCAGCTCGAGATTATATATCCCTTGTCCTGCATTCCCTTGTAATAATTCCATCACATCTGCAAATGTCACAGCAGGCTCCTCTAACCCAGTGCCAGGGATCCATTTCAAAAGTGGTACTTGGGATTTAACAGCATGAGACTTTACTATTCTGATCTGATTAGGAGAAAGAAACTGGTCCTTTTCTAGCAGTGCTTCCTCCCTGTCTGTTTCAAGCTGTAATAAGGTTAACCTGTACCGATCATTTTCAGAAGATGTACAGAGCTCTAGAGAGGGTGAGGTTATTTGTGGCCATATCCTTTTAGTTTGGGGTGGAACTCCACCAAATGTAGACCACATCTAGTTTTCTTCATGCTGCTGACAGCCTTGAGTACCCCTGTAACACATTCCCTACACGACGAAGTGAGCCTTCTTTCTGGGGAAGGATAGGTGAGATTCCCTAAGCTTGTCTGAGGTGTGACAGAGAACGTGCTGACTAGGTTTCAGATGAAGAATGGTGGCATGTGGGAGCATGTTCACATACATAGCCCTGAAGGAGTGACAGGGCTAACAGAATTAAAAGCCATGAAGCAGACTGAAAGGGAACAACCTGAATATGAAAGTGAATGCCAAATCTTCAGAACACATAACCAATTTGTTTGGCTTCTGCATTGACTGCCCACCGGTCATGGTGATATTTCGTTAAATGATGGAAAATCCCTTGGAGCCTTACAGGTAGATTTTAAAAGCGTTGCTCGTACAAAAACAGCCCCGTACACGCGTATGTGGGCCATGAGCGAGCAACGCAAGTTTTTAAGAAGGCAGGAAGTATGTGTGTACATACATGTGCATGCGTCAAGAATAAGGAGGCAGAAAAAGGTCAGGGAATGGGCGTTCTGGGGTGGGGCCAAGACTTACGTGCATAACCCCTGATTTTTGCAAAGCTGAACATGACAGCGTACTCCAGAGAGAGAGCCAGTCTGACACTCTATGTATCTCCCACTGTAAGAGGGGCATTTTCAACTCGGGGTGGGTTGTTTTTTGGGGGGTGGCAGTGTTACATTGATTTGCCTAGGGCACAAGGGTCTGTAGACCCTTGTATTACTACCCTCCCCCAAAACCCACCCCGAGTTGAAAGTGCCCCTCTTCAGTGGGAGATATATAGAATGTCAGATTCTTTCTCTCTCTCTTTTTCTCTTTCTCTTTTCACACCCCCCTTCCAAATATGGTCACTTGTGCGAGTATGCCCGTAAAGATGTGCACACATGCGCGGCAGGGGTATTGTAAATGATACGCATGTACTTGCACACACGATATAAGATTAAGCATATCTTTGCTTGCATGCGCACTCCTTTTAACGTTTACCTGTTACAGTCATAAGGATCTAGGTGCCTAGATCTGGAAAATTGAATTTATGCCCTATCTGAGCCCCTAAATGTAGGTGCCTTAAAAGTAGATGGAGCCAGGGGAGGGGCCAGGTCAGAGGAGGGAAGTGGGGTATTCACCTCTGATTAAGAGCTCTGGGCACCTAACTTAGGTGCCTGAAGTGAGGTGAATCAGTGGCAAGCCTAGGTGTTAAAGGCATAAGGACCAAACCTTTTCCAGAGGAAAGGAAGCTGTAGAACTAGAGGTCATGATATGAACTCCAAGGGGGGCAGGAACAACGTCAGGAAATATCTTTTCAAGGAAAGGGTGGTGGGTGCCTATAGTACCCTCCCAGATGAAGCTGTGAAGATGAAATCAGTGACAGAATTCAAAAGGGCATTTGGATAAAAACAGAATCTTTATTTATTTATTTGTCGTGTTTTGTATACCGTCATTCGGTTTACTAACAAAAGGTTGTTAATGAAGTACTAGGGTACTGTGGTAACTGAAGTACTAGGGTAACCTGTGGTAACTTTTCTGAATGGGGGTAACCTGCACAGAGCAGCGGTTCCACCCCTAAACAGAAGGAAAGAGGGTAACCTGCACGGAGCGGCAGCTACAACCCTAAGAAAGGGTGAGGGGGTTACCTGCATGGCATTTACAGCCCTGAGCTCCTTGTTAGGCAGACTGAATGAGCCATTTTGATCTTTATCTGCCATCAGTTGCTATGTAAATTATAGGTGCCTCTGTTTTTAGTACCTCTAATACCATTTAGTGCTTCTGTTAAGCCCCAAATTAAGGCTCTTATAGTTGGCTGAATATAGGCAGCTGAATTTGGTGCCTAGTTTAGGCTCCTGAAGATAGACTGTAAGCAGGCTCTTAATGTTGGGAATTTAGTCTCTAAGGAAAGGACCCTGATGATATTGTCTGCTGTAATTAGTTCTAGATTGGATGTTCTTTGGATTCTAGCATTCTCTGTACTAATTAGCATGAGCAGTATCTGTTGTAATTTTGGTAAAATCTAATCAGAAAACTAGTTTTAGTGTAAGAGAAGCTGCTTGAACTTAGGGAGCAAAGCAGTGAGAACAAGTGGGAATGGAGGAAGGAGGAGATGAGGAACTTTGAAAGTGAAGAAGAGATCTTGGCAACAGAAGGAACCAAGGCAGAAGAAATGTATATTAAGAGCGAGGAAGCAGATGAGGACCTTGTATCTGTCTGCACTTTATCTCTGCCACAGCTGTGCTGAGTCTGGTCAGTTCAGTGCATTGTGAATAAAGCCATAATAATCAGAAGAAGCAAAAGGATAGAGTGCTTCTTCTATTGTATTGGTTAAGGTTTGTAAGGGGATTTCAGCAATATACTGAATTGATTGCTGTCATTTCATGATACCAAATGCAGAGGTGAAGCAGAGATCTTTGCTGCCACACCTGTATTGCATTCAGCATACAGTTGTGCAGAAGTGGCCTGTATGAAGAGGTACCACATTTGCACCCACACTGAGCCGGGGGTGACTACAGAGATACTCCGTAAGTCACCAGAAGAACAGTAAAGAAATGCAAACCAAGCCACCGATGCAGAGTGCCATTCCACAGCCACAAAAACACTGGTTAGGATTTCGCTCAGGAACAGCTGCAGGGAGAATTAGCTCAGACTGCCCAGAATAGACTATGCCAATCTTCAGCAGTCACAGGATGCTCAGAAAAGTGCTTTGCTGCTAAGGTGGACTGTCCACTGTTCTGTTAGGAAAAAAGTGATGATCATGAAATGTTAAAGAATTATGCCTTTACTTGTATATTGAAAACATTTCTCAGTTACACTTTATGCATTGGGAAACAAAATCTGCTGAGGAACTGTCAGTGCTACATCTATTTGGAAATAAGACATGGGGCTGCAGTCATTATAATGGTACGCCAACTACGCATGCACTATCCTGACACAGGAGGATAACCTGTCATATACCTTGCTTCCTGTAGATTTCTGCGGTTGCCCTGAAAAGCGTGCGAGATCCTCCTCTTTCACGTACAGACCCTCTTATTCTCAGTCCACTGCAGGTACAGTGCTTTGATTGCCTTTAATTCACTTGGTTTTATTATGGTCTGTGAGGTGTGCTGGGTTGGTTGGTGAAGCTGAGGGTGGGAAGTTTTGCATTCAGTAATCACAGTGAGTGGGACTGCGGGGAATCCTTGTAAGCCAGACTCACCCATGGGCGTTGCTGTGCCACATCTACCATCCCCGAGCTCAGATCAAGGCTTGTTAATATTCAGGGCCTGATTCATTCAGGTTTTTTGCCCATAGACAGAGAATGGGAGAAAAGCCTCACTAGATCAGGAAGTGGGCAACAAAAGGACTCAGATTTTTTTTTTGTCTCCCCCTCTGGATTCTCAGGAAAACTTATTTACAGAAGAAACAAACAAAAAATTTAAAAAACCTCCAGTCTGTAGTACTGTTGTATATAAAACTTATTTATAAAGAGACTTTGGTTTTTCTCCCGGCTTTCAGATTTCTCTCATTTTTGGTGGAGCATTCGTCTTGTAGCTAAAAACATCTCCAGATTTGCCTGTTGCTTAGATCTCTGCTCCTGAGTTTGCACAGAAACAATCAAGTAATACAGTTGCCATGTTAGTCCAGTTGAATGCATGGAAATAAAGCTTAACAAACAAAATAGTATAAGATAATGCCTTTTTGACGGACTAACAGTACATTTCTTGACAACCATTTGGGAGCTACACTCCCTTCATCAGGTCAAAACTGATAGGTCAAAATAATGTGTACCCGACTGTGCGCACATGCTGGACGATGCAATATCGGTGCATGTTAAACGAGAGTTCATGATTGAGTGCCCACTCCCTTAACGCGCGCCAGTCCACCTCTCCAGGGCATCCAATTTAAAATGCAAATGGGCTGCCATGGTAAAAAGGAAGCCCTAGGGGAAATTGTGCACCCCTAGTACCTCCTCAGTAGCAGGCGCCCAGGAGAGGTGGCTGTCAGCGGAAAATGGATGCTCAATTTACAAGTGTCCCTTTTCCTAAGCTGTGCAAAGCCACAAGTTAGGAAAATGGATGCTCAATTTACAAGAGTCCCTTTTCCTAAGCTGTGCAAAGCCACAAGTTAGGAAAATGGATGCTCCATTAATTGAGCACCCCTAAATTTTTAGGTCCTCTGACTTAATATAGCAGAAATATTAAGTTGGAGGAAGTACAGAAAAGCAGTATTTTCTGCTTTTCTGTACACTTTTGGGGCTCCTCCAAAGCCTGCCAATTTTGGCAAGTAAAAATGTGCACATTGGGCGCACTTTTATTTATTTATTTTTTTTGTTTTTTGCATCGGGGGGAAATAGATAATAGTGCTCATCACATGTAAATGCATGTAATGAGGCTATTACCTACGCGCGCTATTGGATGCGAGATTTGGTCACGCTAACCCCCGTTTTGCATCGGAGGTTATGGATGTGCGACCAAAATGCACATCCAGTCGCGCGTTGAGCCATGCACTTCAGCCAGCGCACTGTTCTGCATCGGCCTGATGGTAACTAGTAGTTGTGCGCTTATTTTTGTACATGTGGCTTTACGCCCTGTTTAACAGAAAAGTGTAGCAAAAAAAATGGGCCTGATTTTCAAAAATGAGGTTTTTCACGTGCAAATGCACTTTATTTAAGTGGACTTTTGAAAATTGCTGTAATATGCCATTAAGTACACTTAACATGGGTAAGTGGCTTTTGAAAATTTCTACAGTAGTATGTTGCATTTACATGTGTAACTCCTTTGAAAATGTACCTGATAGTGCACAAAAACTGGCTTCACCAGTATTTGGAATTGGGCAGAGGAAGTGCCTTGGGCATGACCAAAAATGCTTCCCCACACTTTAGTCACAAGACTGCCACATTTAAATGTGTATATATAAGAGTACTTATATGACCAAGCCCGTAAGATTTAATGGTGGAAAATTGAATCCTCTCATTTTTGATGGAAAAACACTGCCATAATTTGAAGGAAGTTAGACAGTTCTATGTAGGAGTTAACAAAGGCTCACATATATGCAAAAATTTAAAAAGGAAAAATAAAATCGCTTCCCCTTTCCACTCCTGATCTTGCCCTCCTCACTTTCGGGCTGATACAGTAAAATTCGCGGGAGAACCAGCGCTCCGAGGCGAGCGCCCACTCTCCCAACGCGTGCCCCTGGCCACTCTCCTGGGCGCGCAATCGAGTATGTAAATGAGGGCCCGCGGTAAAAGGAGGCGCTAGGGACACTAGTGCGTCCCTAGCGCCTCCTTTTTGACAGGAACGGCGGATGTCAGCAGGTTTGACAGCCGATGCTCAATTTTACTGGCGTCGGTTCTCAAACCCGCTGACAGCCACAGGTTCGGAAAACGGACCGGCAAAATTGAGCGTCCGTCTTCCGACCCGCGGGCCGCCAGCCGATTTAAATTTTTTTTTTTTTTTTTTTTTACATTTTGGGGCCTCTGACTTAATATCGCTATGATATTAAGTCGAAGGGTATACAGAAAAGCAGTTTTTTCTGCTTTTCTGTTCGCTTTCCCGGTGCCGGCAGAAATTAACGCCAGCCTTTGGGCAGGCGTTAATTTCTGAAAGTAAAATGTGCGGCTTGGCTGCACATTTTACTTTCTGTTTCGCGCGGGAATAACTAATAGGGCCATCAACATGCATTTGCATGTTGATGGCCCTATTAGTTTCGGGGGGGGTTGGCCGCGCGTTTTCGACTCGCTATTACCCCTTACTGTATAAGGGGTAAAAAATAGCGCGTCGAAACGCACGGCCAAACACGGGCTAACTGTTTATTTAGTAGCCTGGCAGATCAACAAGGAGCAATCCCTTCACTCACAAGTGCCAGCCTTTTTCTGCTCTGAAGTTTGTCTGTTCTTTACCCTCTTCTAAAAGAGTATGCTCTTACAGCACAGAGCTGTACTGTACAGCAGTGTTTCTCACCCCCAGTCCTCAGGGACTCACCCAGCCGGTTGGGTTTTCAGGATACTCACAGTGAATATGCATGATAGAGGTTTGCTTGCACGGACTCCACCGTTTGCAGTTCTCTCTCATGTGCCTTCATTGTGAGTATCCTGTAAACGCTTCTGGCTGGGTTGAGAACCACTGCTGTACAGAATAACCTAGGGGCCTGAAGGATAGGGAGTGAGGAAACGAGGCTTATCGGCTTCACACGTGAACAGGCATATCTATAATGCACACACATAAACATGATGATCTGCCTGAACCAGCTATTTATGGATGCCAAATCCAATCGACCCACCTTCTAGGGCTCAGCTGAACTATTCACTTACAGCACAGCCTCCTTGACATGCGAGCACGGTGATAGAAGGTTCTTCCTTTTTTTATTTTTTTTTTCTCTGCCTGGTACAAGAACATTTGGCATCCGAGGCAAACCTTCTGGTCATTCATACAAACCCCCTCCCCACTTAACTATTGGTGGCATCTCCAGCACAGTGCTGCCTCCTGTTGGCAGCAGTGGCTCCAGCACAGTGCTCCCGTCTTTGGTAGTATTGGCTCCGGTACAGCATTCGGGATCTCATGCTGGTAGGAGTTTGCCACCCCAAAATCTTGGCGCTCTAAGCGACTGCCTAGTTTAGTTAGCCTAATGGAAGCACTGGTCCTGCACACGGATCTCATGCCTCAGGCTCCATATGCTCTTCTGACCAAGGCAAACCATAATGGACACATGTACAGCATGCAGCAAACCAAGCCTGCAGTTTCGTTTAAAAACGTTAATGCAGGCTCTGAGGAGTCAGTAAGTGCCCTGATGAACCCATGGGCACAATTTTAGTACTTCTCAGAATTTGCAGATAGATGTAAGAATGAATTTAAATCACAGCATGAGGACAATCATTATCATGTACACAAATGCAATAGGAAGGACACGATATCTCTTCCTAAGAACAACATATGCCCACTGACTCCTTTTAAAAAGGCATTCAGAGTTTTAAATGAAAAATGTTAAGTGAACGTGATTTGTGCCTCTTCTCACTGATTTCATTGCTGCTTACATTTTCAGATGGAAATGGCTCTGAGAAAAGAGTGAGGTCATCATCCTTCACCGTGCTTCCTACATTTCCCCCCTCTCAGCTAGGTAAGTGTTTTTGTGCCTGAAATATTTGGAAGCTCAGATTAAGGATCTTTCACTGCTGACGCAGACTTTCCTGCCATGGATAGAGATCCCTGCCAGCTTAGGATACGATTGCATGGCTTATTGTGCCTTGCTGTTCCCTCTCCTGTCAGATTCCGCTTCTCTGCCATCATACAATACTCGCTCCAGTGAAAGATATAACATTATCCCCTAGCACATCCCTAGAGCAGGCTGTGACATGTAGACTCCATGGGGTGCCAGCCCGCCATGTTCTTGCCTCACCACAGAAAGGTGCCATAAGAATAATTTTATTCCAGTTGAACCCTGTTAATTCCCCCCCTTCCCCGCCCCTGCCCTGCTTATGGGTTGCTTCCTCTTGCTTCTTAACAATAATGTCTGACTTTCTCGCTGCCTTAAAGACGGTCTTTAGCTCAGCTATTCTTTGAGGATGTATACAGCTAAAATGCAGTTCCTTAGCCTCTGTAACCTCAGGAGCTGAAAATAACCAATTTGCTTTATAATTTAGGGCTGTGTTCTGAGAGCCCACTGTCCCTCTGCTGAGCCCGTCAGGCAGCCGCTGAAGAAGTGCCACCACTCCTGACAGGTCCAGCAGAGGTTTGGAAGATGGCTCAGGTATCCTGCGTACCCTGGGAGTCTGCCTTGCTCTCCCACCTCAAAGAAGGAAACACTAGAAAATGCAGAGAGCAAGGGGCTTTTATGTCTGGAGCTGGCTGCTTCAAAAAGAGGCGAGTGTGCAGCTATCTCCAAGCAGAAAAAGCAGTTGTGTCTGGAGCCGCCAGCCGTACCAGATGGAGGAGGAGTAGGACTGGCAAAATAATGATAAAGAAAGCCTTGTTATAGAGGGAGAGTGGGGATAAAGAGGGTAGAAGGGAGGCGTAGGGGAGAAATGGGATTTATTTAAAAAAAAAAAAAGGAGCTTTTTTTTTTGCCCTGTGCCATATGTCCCCTCACTCACACACACAATCTGTACCAATGCTGAATTCCACTGTACTATTGATACTCTCAGCTCCCAAGTCTGCTTGCAATTGCCAGTTCTTGATGTCACCATTACAAACGTGGGTTATCTGGGTTTGGGGCACTGGCTTGAGCTCCTGCCGAAGGCTGACACACAATCTGTCAAAAGAAAATCACAAAATACAGAGAGTGCTCCTAATTCGCAGAGCTGCAGTGCCTCTCGATCTGCCTTTTCCTGATAGGAGCCTGTCCTGGGGATACCTATAGTCTGCATATTTCCTCCCTCGCTGACAAGGACCCATCCCAGTGGTGCCTGTGCTGCTTGTGGATTCTGGGTTTACCTTATATTGCTAGACTGAGATGTGTGTGTGTATATCTGCTTCCTGAACTAAGCCCTTTAATTTTTTTTCCCCACTTCTGTTTTTCCAAATTGTGAAACTCAAGAGAGCTCAGGCCCATGAAAGTGGTGGCAGATTGCCCAGCATTGCATGCTCCGTTGAGTCTTGTTCCATCCAAGCAGGAGGAGCTGCTGTCAGTCAGTGCGGGCAACATGATTGTTTCACGCTGGTCTTTATATAATTGCTGGACATTTTGAGCCCTGTCTCTTAAACAAAAGCATGTGGGTATTTTAAGAGACTCGTACTGTACATATCCAAGCAAAGAATACCTCTTACCTACTAAAGATCAATTCAGTGTTTGCAATATTTTTTTTTTTTTTTTGCAGTGACAAAGAATAATATATTTATGCCCTCAACACTGTTTCAAATGAGTGTCAGCAGCACAAATACAGAAAGAGGTGAGTGATGATAGCTGTGAGGTTCACTGCATCTTAAGAGCACCAAAAACTGCCTTTCTACAATAGGGAAACCCAGACGAAGCACTTTATTTATTTTTTTATTTTTTTAAGCGTGGGATTACAGCTCACTAATACTGGTCTTCTTGTGCCGTGTTTTTAAGAACCCTCATCACAAACGCAAGAGCGGAAAGTCCTTCGACCTGCCGTCTTGCAGTTGCCATTACAAGTTCTACTGTGTGAGGAAGTAAAGACAGAGGTTTCTGAGAACATATCTGTAAAAGACAAATCAAACAATGAGGTAAAAAACAAAATTGCCCAATTATAATGCAGATATATTTTAACTTTGAATTTCTCGAAATATATTTTGTACCTCACTCACCCTTTGCAGACATGTTGATCACTTGTAGGTCTGAAGATTCATCCAACCAAATTTGTGTGCACATGTCGGTTTGCGCAAATAGCTGGCTTAAAGTTATCCAGCTAAAGATAACTGGATAAAGTTACCGGTTATTTCACCTGCACAGCAGGTTTTTGAATACAGGACTCAATGAGGTCCATATTCAAAAGCATTTAGCAGGATAACTCGGATCTGGGCACTTATCCAGCTAAATTCTTAGCCGGCTAAGTTAGGGGTGTTCTGGGGAGCTGAGCTAGCTGTGCTAAAGTTATCCAACTAACTCTGTTAGTCAGCTAAGTCTGGTTGAGCCAAAGAACTGTACCTTGGAAAAGTCTTATCTGGCTAACTTTGCTATCTGGACCCAATGTGGACCTCCAAATATATAAATGTATCCGTTCAGAATCCTGCTTCTGCTACTAACTAGTACTAGTAAATAAGTAAACAAAAGTAAGTAAAAACCTAGCTGAAAGTAAACCATTGCCTCGTCCCTGATGATATAACATTTGTGCCCTCTCCTTCATCCCGCCCCCTTAAACACACAGTAGGCAGAGCCATAGTGAGACATTTTGTCATGTGATGTTATATTGGGCATTCCCAGCCTCTTTAGTTATCTATTATTTTAAAGATTGTATATTTGCCCCCTTTGTCACTCCCCTCAGAGAGGCGCCTAAAGCAAGTGGTCTATCCAGCTCCACCCTTGCTGCAGCCTTGGTTGCCTTATCATCCTGCAACTGAGTTCCCAAGTTAGCCAACTAGGTTACGGCCTAAAATAGGTTTAAATCTAACCAGTTAAAACATAGGCAGCTAGAATTAAACCAGATATCCCTGTGCACAGTGACAGCCATGAACTGCCCAGACTTTGAGCAGCTAAGTAGAGCCACTCGGTGGCAGTAGGTTTTGCGAGGGCTGATCTAGCTGCTTGACTCTAGAAGTTAGGCGGCCAAAGCCTTTGAAAATGTAAGCCTTTTGGACTTTGTGGTTTAAAATGAAAAGAAAGCAGCCCTCTACAGCAGAGCTTTCCAAAGTGTGTGTCGTGACACATTAGTGTGTCGCCTGGTCCACATAGCAGCAGGGAACTACAGCAGGAAGATCGGCGGGGCCGTGGTGGAGCTTAACTCACCACGGCCCGAAGGAAAGGGTCACGTTCACTCCTCCTCCTTCCTGCCTGCGCAGCCCCGGAAGAAAAACATTGCCGGAGCCGCGCGGGCAGGAAGGAGGAGGACAGGGGCGGATTGGCCTATCGGGGGATCGGGCTTCCTCCGGTGGGCCGGTCACTCCCATCATGTGTTTTTGTTTTTTTGTTTTTTTTAAACAAGGATTCCCACCAAAGGAAATAAGAAGGGTTGCTGCGGCCCAAAAAAAGATCTACAAAGTCGCAGTAGAACCGATGAGGCCGCGCTTGAAGTGAGGCCTGTGGGCTGCATCACAGCTCATTCTGCTGTGCCTGAAGAGCCCAACCTGCCGCGGCGTGAAGAGAGAGCCGCGGGGCTGCTGAAGTGGACCGTCCGTGCAGGGCCGGTGCGCCACCAGTCTGGGGGCGGCGATGCCATGACTTCTCCCTCTTCCTGTCCGCACGGCCCGGAAGAGGAAGTGGTGGGTCCACGTGGGCGGGAAGAAGAAGAGGCCTTGCAGGAAAAAGAAGAGCGCTGGCCATTGCAGGCATTGGCTCCAAGATCGCGCTGCGTCCAAGAAGCAGCAGTAACACCTCTCCTGCCTCGGCCTCCGCCTCCACCTCCACGCAAGTGCATTCCCCGGGCTGTTGCAAGAAGAGGCATCAAGGGCCAGAGGAAAATCAACAGCGTCACCTCCCTCC
The DNA here is from genome assembly GCF_901001135.1 of Rhinatrema bivittatum. Classification (NCBI taxonomy): domain Eukaryota; kingdom Metazoa; phylum Chordata; class Amphibia; order Gymnophiona; family Rhinatrematidae; genus Rhinatrema; species Rhinatrema bivittatum. The sequence continues at coordinate 753,406,358 of NC_042615.1, forward strand.
CCCCCCCCCCCCCCTGCAGAAAACAGAGCAGCATCAGCCCCTACGGTCTCAAGAAAAATGAAGAGGTCCTCTGCTATGGGGGCTGAAAGAGGAGGCTGCTGCTGTACTTCTACTGGGGAGGGGGGAGGAAGTGAATGAGTGAGAGCGTGTGTGTGTGACTGTGAGGTTATGTGTGGGTGAAAGAGCATATCTGTCTGTGAGTGCATGTGTGTGTGTGTGAGAGCATGCATGACTGTATGACTGCATGTGTGTGTGTCTGTGAGAGCATGTCTGTGTGTGTATCTGTGAGAACATGTGTGTGGCCTCTGTGTGTGTGTGTGTGTGTTGCTGTGTCTGAGAGCATGTTTGTGGCTGTGTGTGTGAGAGCATGTTCTATGATTGAGCATGTGTGTTTATATGAGAGAGAGAGAGATTGGGAGGAACAACCCCTCACCTCTCCCCTGCTAAACCACGACAATCTCAGGGTACCTGGAAATCAAAAGATTCCAGGTATGAACAACCAGGGATTTTTTATCCTTTTTAAGTTTTAAGTATTGCATAGTGTTTGAAATATTTTATTGGTCTGGAAAATTTATTTGAGTTTTCAATTATTGGATGATGATCTATTTGTCAGCTGTTTTGAAATATTCTTTTTATTAGCATGGTTTTACATCTATTGATCCTTTATATTTACTGATTTTGATGTTTTTCAGGTATTGTAATATTTCTGGTTTTCTGTTGTTGCACTGCATAATAGTCTGGCCTGTTGCAGTTAACAGTTCAACTTTTGTCTGAATGTTTGTAATAATACTTTAGTTTATGGTTACTTTATTCTGCATTTTAGTTTATGGTTACTTTATTCTGCATTTTTGTGAGAGTCTGTTTGTATTTTGCATCTGTGACTGAGTTGACATATACTGCTAGTGTGGAGGTTCTGTGTAGGGATCTGTAGCAGCTTGGCTTTTTCTGTTTTCCTAATAGGAGGCAGCAGAATGGGCTTCAGTGCCAGTAGCAGCAATCAGCACCTCCTCAAATATCCACATGGCAGCAGTGACAGCAGTAGCAGAGGAATGAGAAAGGCTCTGAGGTTGCTAGCAAAAAAAAGAGAGGGAGGTCTGCCTTCAGTGTATGAATAGGAGTCTGCCTGGGGGCGTATATGTGTGAATGCATGGGTGCCTGCCTGAGGCTGTTATCTGTTTTTGAGAACGAATGGGTGTCTTCCTGGGGTCTGTCTGTGTGAGAATAGGTGCCTGCCTGTCAGGCCAATACAGTACAGTGCGCTCCGATGGAGCGCACTGTACTGCTCTTGGCCTGCTCTTGGGCGCGCGTTTTCCCTTACCCCTTATTCAGTAAGGGGAGGAAAACGCGCGTCCAACCCGCAGCACCTAATAGCGCCCTCAACATGCAAATGCATGTTGAGGGCCCTATTAGGTATGCGCGCGGGATACAGAAAGTAAAATGTGCAGCCATGCCGCACATTTTACTTTCAGAAATTAGCGCCAATCCAAAGGTCGGCGCTAATTTCTTCCGGCGCCGGGAAAGTGCACAGAAAAGCAGTAAAAACTGCTTTTCTGTGCACCCTCTGACTTAATATCATAGCGATATTAAGTCGGAGGTCCCAAAAAGTAAAAAATAAAAAAAATAAAAATTTGAATTCGTCCCGTGGCTGTCGGGCCGAAAACTGGACGCTCAATTTTGCTGGCATCCGGTTTCCGAGCCCATGGCTGTCAGCGGGCTCGAGAACCGACGCCGGCAAAATTGAGCGTCGGCTGTCAAACCCGCTGACAGCCGCTGCTCCTGTCAAAAAGGAGGCGCTAGGGATGCGCTAGTGTCCCTAGCGCCTCCTTTTCCCCGTTTTTACCGCGTCACCTAATTTAAATACAGAATCGCGCGCACCGACGAAGGGCCGGTGCGCGCACTGGGAGAGCGGGCATTCGTCCGCTCTCCCGCGGACTTTACTGTATCGGCCCATGTGTGTGGTATATGTGTGTGTGAGAATAAATTGGTGCCTGCCTGGGGGTCTGTGTGTGTGTGTGTGTGTGTGTGTGTGTGTGAGAATGCATGTGTGCATGCCTGGGGGTGGGGAGGGAGCGGTGTGAGAATGAATGGGAGCTGCCTGGGGGTCAGTGTGGGTGTAACATTATGTAATCCACAAAAATGTATGTAATATATTTAAGGAAACATACATAAATTGTCGAAATATGTTTTGTTCGTTTAACCTTTAACCTCTGGTTTGCTAGTAGACTGAATTACTGTGTCGCAAAATTATGTTTGTCTAAAATGTGTCACCAACATGAAAAGTTTGGAAAGCTCTGCTTTACAGTCTCCCAGTTTCTACTGTTACTAAAGTAACAGTCTTTTATAGGCTAGTGGAATCTGTGCAATAAAGACATTTTCATTTTTTTTAAAAAGGCTACTGAATGTAAAAGAAAGTGGGAGCAGAGTGTCTCCTGTAGAAGCAGTTGGAAGCCCTTGTTAGGTCATCAGTACGCCACCCCATGCACCCTCCTACATTAAAATGCCTGTAGCACTGGAAGTTGCCCTTTACATGTCTCCAAGGAAGTAAGTGCCATAGCTGAGGTTCCTTTAACTTTTGCCAGAGTACCTGATGGATTTTCTGCATTTTTTTGTTTTCAGTTTTCCTCGGTGACCACAGAAAAGGCCATGGGACCGCATATTTGCCTCGACGTTTCAAACTTGCAAAGACTAAGGTGCGGTAAGCTAATAAATCAGGACTCCCCTTATTTAGCGTCCGTTTCTTTCTGTTCCTCAGCCTGTACACTAAAGTCATGTGTAGCAAGGAAAAGCCTTGAGGTGCAGTGCAAAGCCAGACTTTCAGAACTGCCTCGGCACTTAACTCTCCAGGGTGGTGGTAAATCTCAGCTATTAGAACCAAGTATACCAAGCTTTTTCCCCCATAGACACAGAGAGGGCAATTACAGAAGGATCCTAGGCGCCTAGATCCCTGGGTTTGAAAGTTGCCCCAGGAAGAGCTGATAAATATACCCAAGTTATTTCGGGGGGGGGGGGAGGTAGGACATATTTGGGTTGGAGGGATAGAGGGAGTCTGCGCATAGAATTGAATTTTCAGTTCTACGTTTATAGTTTCTTCCCTGGAACCCCAGCTGCACAAATAAAGGGGGGAAAGTAAGTATTTGCGTACCTTGAGCTAATTTTCAAAGAGAAATTATCCAGCTAGTTTTTTTGACTATAGGTACAAATGTTCCTGCACACTTTGTCTCTGTGCAGGCTTACTAAAAGTTTCCCCCTCCCCCAAAGCGAGGAGAACCCTTGTAGTCCATCTGGCCCATCACGGGGCTCTGAAGTCATGCAAAATTTCTGTTCATCCAAACGTCATGGGAAATGTTAAATTTGCTTTGGAAGTCAATAGCTTTAACAAATCCATAACTGACCAGTGCATGCACTTGCTACTGAGCGGTGGTAGCTATTCTAGCCTGATCTGAGTGTACGTATTCTGTGTTGAATGGCTACCCATCTTTTTTTTTTTTTTTTTAATTTATTGTAAATAACTGTAGAGATTCTCCATCCAGCAGCGGCTCGTGTTCCCTGCTAAGCTGCAGGTGTCCTGCGTTTGAGCAGCTGCCGCGAGGAAGCACTCGCCTCGCTGTGCTTTCTTGCCAGAGCTTGTGCTCACTGCGCTTCCCAGGTCAGCGGCTTGTGCTTTGGGCCTTTTTCTGTCTTGCACGAGACTGCTAGTTCAGAAACCATTATTCTTGCCAATAATTTTAGTTCTGAATTTGATATTTGGATGAATAGTGCAGTCTGTTGTGCAGTAAGCCAGGCTCTGTCTTGCTATAATTTGCAAGAGGGCAGTACAGTGCAAAGTGTCCCATTCTTCCCGGGCAGTAGGTAACAGCATCTGGGAGATCACCTTGGATGAACTTGAGACCGATATTCTGAGGATGACAATTTTTGTGAGCAAAAATTTAAAACAAGCTCCAGGGAACTTCACTACAAATAAGAACAGACTGTAGCCATAGGAAGTGGAATCCAGTAACTGCAGAAAGAGCAGACCTTTTGGTTTTGATGAAATACTTTTTTTGTTGATAGTTTAAATCCTTGTGGAGGCCATTTTTGTCAAACGGCATTGGTTTGGCTGTTCTGGGAAGGAGCAGATGAGGGGGCTGCTGTAAAAAGGTGTGTCAGTATTGGGGATTGTAACATGTAGGTTCATAATTTAGCAGCTATGGAGGAGTTTCAAGCACATCCTGTTGGTTGGCACATGACCAGGGTGCAGAAAAAGCTTTCCACAGCCTTTCAAAGAGGAAGGTGATCAGCACTTGGTTTAAAAGTCATCATATCTTAATATGATATCGATATCAAAAGTTTTTCCTTCTCTTGTAACTATCTCCATACCTTGTTACAGTTGTACGTTGTTATTATAGTTTTATAGTTTTATAGTTATATGTAAAGTTGTCTTATAGTTATATGTAAAGCCCCTCCCGTTTGGGCATCTCACTGTTTTATGTAAACCGGAGTGATTTGTATCTGATACAAGAACTTCGGTATATAAAAATTAAAAATAAATAAATAAATAAAATAAAAATCAAAGGTAAAGCAAATATGGAAGCCAAAGGTATCACTCGCACCTGGGCTGTAACTAAGGATGGGCAAGAGGGGCATAGGTCTAGGGTGCAAAACCCTTGGGGGGGGGGGGGGGGGGCAGAAAAATGACTGAAATGCCCCCCAAGGTGTGGGCCAGCAGTGGACGAAAAGCCAGGAAGTGCACTGCCCTCCTCCTACCATCAAGAATAAGAAAATGGAGAATTGAGTCGGGGGTCAGAAGAGAGGAAAGAGCGAAAAAGAACTGAGAATCAAAGTGAAGACAGTTGAAAGAGAAGAGGAGCGAGGATAAGGGCAGGCCCAGTTTTAGGCATTGGCAATGTAGGCAGATGCCTCTGGCACCAAGGTTTGAAGATGTCATTTGGTCCCCACCTGGGATTTCACTGTTTACTGTTCTAGGCCCCTTTAGTCAGCACAGAAGGAGCAAAGCAATTGTTTTCTGCTCTGTAACTTCTCTAAAACAGGCAGCATGGGAGGAGATAGGAGGGGAGGGGCTGAAAAGGGAGCAGTGCCATTGTTTTCTAGTCTGATGTAAATATTCAGCTTCACCCTTCCCTTTCTTTGTGAAAGCTGCAGCATGAGGGGAGAAACAGGAGAGGAGGGCTGGAGCAGGCACAGTTTGTCCTGCAGTTCTCTATGATCCCAGCTGAGAACAGAGTGGAGGAAGGAGACATCTCAGAGTACAAGTCAGGGAACCGTGACTGATTTTTGGGGGAGGGGGGCAGGGAAGAAGAGTGCTGGGAACAAGATGGGGGGGGGGGGAAGAGGGAAGAACGTTGGGGTAAAACAAGGGGCTGGGGTCATCCCTGGAGGAGAAGAGGGGAGAGAGAGTGTGAGTGAGAGAGGGGGGAGGTGGAGGTGGAAGGACGTCGATATGCATTCCCTTTCCCCTCCCCACCCCCTGCTAATCAACATCAGTCTCAGGATGACAACAATTAAAACGTTCCTAGGTATGCAGATCCCATTTCCGGTGCCGGCCTAGAACTAAGGATGCCAGCAGAGTTCCAGATGGTGCCGTGCCCCTCTCCTCCAGCCTGGCCTGCAGCAGCAATAGAAGTTGGTACGGGGGCTTGTGAGCAGATGCACACTCACAGGCCCTACGGCAGCCTCCTCGTCTCACATGGGTTTCCTTAGTAACAGGAAGCCCTTGCAGAGGGGGGGGGGGTGAGGCGGCTGTAGGACATGAGTGCACACCTGCTCACATGCCATGCGCTAATTTCTTTCCATTGCTGCCACGGGCCAGGCAGAAAAAGAGGCCGTGAGGGGAGAGTGATATGCAGAAGGGGAGGATCTGGGCCATGCTCTTCAGTGCATAGGGCTCACCTTGCTAAGAGTGCCTGTGGACGCAGAAGTCCCAAATCTGGCCCCAGATCAGAGTAGCGGTGGGGGCACAATATACATTTGCCCACCCTGGGTGTTAACATGGCGGCTGATGACTCCTGCTCACATTGAAAAAATTCAGGTGGAGTGTGTGATGCTCGGTCTGAAAAGCAAGGCAAATTGCACCAGCAGCAGCAGCAGCAAGGGCAACCGGGGACATCTGTAGCTGAATAAGGGGAAGTGGATATTTCATGATGCTTCTGGCACAGTTTTGAAACCTGTAGGTTTAATTTGCTATTGATAGAACAGCTGCAAAAAATGAGAGCTCCTTATTCTGATGCACTGTCCCGGGCGAAGACAAACTGGAGACCTTCATGCACCCCCCCATGCCTATCCCTTAGGAAAGGGTGGAAGATGTCCCGCTTCTCCTTCCGAGAAGTGGCCGAGCTTTAGAAAGAACTTAGGAGCTGGCACTGGGTTTCACCCAACAACAAGTCAGCGTCCTGCAGCGGCAAGAGCCGAGTCTCTCCAGAAGGAACTAGCCATGAGATTTATAGATTGGAGGTACTGCGAAACGGAGATTTCCAGCGGTTCTGTGGTGAGCGCGCGCCATGGTGACATTTTACCAATGGTATTTTATTTTCTACCCCAAGCAGCATTGAATACAAAGCCCACCTTTAGTAAAAGGAGAATCCAAAGGCCCTGGCCCCTCCCCCCCTTGCACTATGTGAAGTTGGGAAAGCTTGTGAATGCATCTCCCCCTCTGAAGTCTTCTGCCCCTTTTTCCCTGTGTTCCAGGAGTCAGCCAGCTGAAGACACAGCCCCAGCGGACGGCAGCAGCTTGGGCTTTGTGTTTGGAGAAAACATGCTGGAGAGAGTTTTGGTAAGACTTTTTTTTAAATCTTTTTTGTTTTAGTTTCAATAGGCACGCAGCATTTGAAAGGTCAATTTTCAAAGGTTTTTCTGCAGGTAACTTTTGGAGTTGCCTGCACGAAACCAAGATTTTTAATATTTATGCCTTGCCCTACCCCACCGACTGCATAAATGTTGAGAGCCCACAAAATTTCCCCGGATGAAAAGAGGCATTGACGAAGACTTTCTGGGATGAGGTTGGGGGGGGGGGGGAGGGGGGTCAGGGCTAAATTTAGCCGGTGAGCACACATAGGAGTAGATTTTCAAAAGGCCTCACCCACGCCGGGCGCAAACCCCGATACGCACATAAGTGCCAGGCCTCTTTGGAGATGCGGACCGGGGGAGGGGGGGTGTGACCAGGGAGGGGCGGGTTGGGGCGGGCCAGGACAACGCCATTGATCGCTGTCCCGGAGGGGGTAGGGAATTGGGGAAGGCCGGGATGCGTCGCCGTGCAGAAACTGCATTAGTCTCCCTTTGCGCACGCCGCCCGCACTTGCGCGTGCGGCCCCCGGATTTTATAGCATGCGTGCATTGGCGCGTCCATGTGCACACGCCGGGAAGCGTGCACACAGCTTTGAAAATCTACCCTCTATTGAGTGCTGTGCAGCAAAAGTTCCATGCATGAGTCTGTCAGGAAAAATAGGTAAATTCATTTGGGTACATTCAACGGCAGACTTTTCATGCTCACAGTCTTATTGATTTTAACAGTTTTCTTAATAGATGAAATTCCCCAAGCCTTTTGTGTCCTGAATGTTTGTCTTAGCCCGAGAAGGGACGGTCTCTTATGTGTTTTTGTACAGTGCCGTGTCTGGTAGCACTATGGAAGTGGTGATGTATGTCTCCCCTGAATATGCAGGTAAAGTTATGTGTGTAACTTTACCCAGCTAACTTACTTGCTCACTGGCTGTCTAAGCATCTATCTCCGAATGTCAGTGTCTTTTAACAAACCTTGAATATGACGGCACACAAAAACCAAAAGAGCCATCCTTTCTGCCCATTCTCACTTCCTGCTCAGCTTTACTATCCCTCCCCCCTCTAGAAATTCTCTTAATCAGTAAATAAGCCTCCCAAAAAAAACCTTCCTTTTTTTTTTTTTAGAAAGTGTTTGTTTACTGAATCTGCTTTTTTTTTTTAATGTGAGGAAAGAAATGATTTCATGTACAATATTTACTGACTGTTTAGCACAATGATAATGTGAAGAGTTAGCAAGGGGTTGCAGGGCACCCTTCCTTTCTGCAAATATTTCCTGTTTCCCCTTCTGTTCTTCTTCCCTCAGTTTATTACTCATTCTGTAAAACGTGTGTAACAAAATCCTGGCTCTCCCAGAGATGGCCGCTGCCACCCGTTTCCTTCCCCAAACTATTCTAGCATTGCCTTGGATTTAACGTAATAGCATCCAAGCTGCAGTACTGTGCTGCCATGCAGACCTTCCTCTATCACCCGTCTTCATCCTTGGCATTGCCTCCTGTACCTATCCCAAACATGCTGGAATTCTGCCACAGCTTTGGTTATTAGCATTTCCTCTGTGATTATGCGTTGTTTATCTATAGGCCCCGTTAAGGTAGATATGCCTCTTAGATATGGTTAAAGGGCAATAGCTAAGCAACTTAAAGCACAGAAAATAGAAACCTGAAGCCCATCAGGGTTTATGTGGAATTCTTCACTGCTTTTTGTTGGCTTCTGTAGGCAAATACTGATTTATTCATATGATAAAATGCTGAAAGCTCGAATTAAGAAATGGATAAAAGTAAAAGTCCTATGGCGCTTTCTGCATACCTTTTTAGCCTAAGATAAATTATTTTTTTGTGAAAACTGTTGCCAAACACCAAGGGCCTGATATTGAAAGTGCATTCAGCGCTCAATAGCCAGTTAAGTAGGACTTATCGGGTTATGGGCTTGATGGACCCTTGGTCTGACCCAGCATGGCAATTTCTTATGTTCTTTCTTAGCTTTTAGCCGGTCAATTTGTAGGCGGGCAGTGGGTGGATCAGGACGGTCCTGCTTATCCAGTTAACTTAACCAGATAAGTAGGATATTCAGCGGCATGGCTATGCTGCTGAATATCCCTTGTAACTAAGCCAGATATGATTTATCCATCTAAGTTATTTAACTGGCCAGCGCTCAGTATCGAGCCCCAAATGTCAGCCTTCTGCCACACTTGCTTAGTTTTGGAATTGAACAATTTCAATGAATTTTTTTTTTTATAGTATATTGGTGAAGAGTGAAGGATTATTTTGTGCAGACTTTTAACTTTGATACATGCACTTACAATATTTTGCTTGTTTTAGTTTGATCCTTCACTATACCTGGTTCTTAGCTGATGTGGTCTCATCTGTAAAATGGCTCTGGAAAGGTAGGGAGACTAGAAAGGACTATTGTGGGTCCTTCGTTCCTTGCCAGTGGGTCTTCTGTGGCTTGGGGGGGCGGTGGGGAATGAGGAGGTTTCTAATGCTTTGGAGGTTCTTAATATGCTAAAACAGCCTTATGCTTTCTACACGTTTCTCATCTAAGATTCAGTGCAAAAATAGTGTGTCGTGTGTTTGGGGTGCAGAAATCCGGTATGACTGGAGCTGAGAATTTATGTGTGCTGATCGAGAGAGAGACCTCAGTTGGTCCTACCTGATCTCCAGCTAACAAAATAGTGCAACAAGGCAGAGAGCAGAGTTAGAGGAATGCTGGGGGTGCCTAGGGAGAGGTATTTATTTATATTATATCCCGTCATTCCCAGTGAAGACCACGGTGGTGTGCAGAAGTAACATTTGTCCATAACCAGCAGAAAAAAAAGGCGTTTATATTTCTGTAAAGGTCTTTAATGAGACTTCACCTGGAGAACTATGACCAGTTCTGGTGCCTGTATATCTGAAAGGATATAAATTGGATAGAGGGAGTCCCGAGAAGTACTACCAAAAGTCTTAATGAGATTTGAGGGCCTTATTATGTTTACCATGCAAGAAGAGGGGATATAGGGGGAAATATGATAGCGAGTCAGAGCCTCAAAAGTATAAATGCACAAGAACACCTCTTTTTTGGCTGAACAGGCCATATTTGCCATTTAGATGGGTAACTTTCAGGTTATCCGTCTAAATTTCTTTTGAATATGGGCCTTTTCCTTTCTACTGAAAATTCTTGCTTCTGGAGGCATTCCAGGGAGGGACTGCTTCAGAGCAGGTCTAAAGTTACCCGGCCTTGTATGACCATATAACTTTACAAATAACCAGCTATATTAAAAAAATATATATATAGTCGGTTAAGTAGTGCTGTTAAATTAAAGAAAAAAAATTGGCCCTATTCATGCCCCTTATTCCCTTTTATTTCAACTTCAAAGGGCCAAGCCTGCCCGCCCACCCCCCCCCCCCCCCCCCCAACTCCTTATATTTCAGTTTATCAACAAAATAGGGCCGTGGGCATCCCTCAACCCCTTCCCCCCCCCCCTTTTTTTTTTTCCAGGGTTGGATCCCCCTCTCCCACTCCAACTCCCACTCCCTTCCAACCCCTTATACCTGAAATAGTAGTTTTCTACAGCGATCCGGGCCCAGCGTGTTTGCATCTGCATTGCCTGGCAACTACTGCTAGGCAACGCAAAATAAAAGGGAGTAGGGCATCTGGATAGAGCTTATAGGCCCATGATCTATTTTGTTTTACTTTTTTTTATTTAACAGCACTACTTGAATATGGCCAGTTATTTGTAAAGTTATCCGGCTACCATTAGCTGGATAAGTTTAAACAGCGATATTCAGTGAGACGTTTCTCCCGCTGAACATATGGGAGGAAGAGAGGGAGGGATGGTATCTTAAGGAGGCACCACACTCAGAGCCAGGAATGTAGCATCTATAGTGCACTTTTCTGTTCTTAATTTGTGGTACCTTATTTTGTATTAGCTAAGGATCAGCTTGTGTAATGAGGTGAGGGATTCTGCTGGCATGTGGTGTCTGGCTTATTGTTTTTCCAGTAGAAGGTAAATTGGTGTTCTAGGGCCTCTAGACATGTGTAGTGCTGCCTCTTCCCTGGTATAGTTGCTGCAGTTTGAGTCCTAGGAGTTAGTTTATGGCTTGGCAGGTTTTCTATATAGGTTCAGTGTGTCTTTGTTTTTTGGTTTTGTTTTGTTTTGTTTTTTTTAAGGGTTTTGCTTTACTTCACAAAGTTTCTGGCAGTAGAAGGTGTGTTTGTGGCTGTTACCATGGTAACACCAGAATCTGAATTTTTATTTGAGCACAGTGAGTCGATGAGGGCCTGTCTCTTACAGGTCTATCCAGAACCGAGCGGTAGGAAGAGCTGCGTTAGTGCCTACGGCACCCGCAGTTGCCGCACGCACAGTGCAGCTCACCTACCGCTCGATCCTGAACACTAATTTTATTTAAATGTAAACCGCGTCCGAAAAGCCTTAGGCCCGCGCAACCCATTTTACTGGATAGAGCGCCTATACAGTATCCTGGGTGCGCGGGCCTAAGGCTTCACGCCACGCTGGTATCTGTCATTTCAAATGTCATTTGAAATGACAGATACCAGGAAGCGAAAAAACCAAAAGCAAAAAGTAAGTCGCTTCGCCGCTTCACTCTTCCCTCCTCCCGGAGCAGGGCGCGAAAAGCAGCCTTGCTCCGGGAGGAGGGGAGAATAGACATGGACAGCGGCGAAGCGAAAAAAAACCAAAAGCAATTTTGGTTTTTTTTCAAAAAGCTAAAAGTAAGTTGCTTCGCCGCTATCAGTGTCCCCCCTCCTCCCGGAGCAAGGCTGCTTTTCGCGCCCTGCTCCGGGAGGAGGGGAGAAGAGATGACAGCGGCAAAGCAAAAAAAACCAAAAGGGGACCCGACCCGACTTACTTTTGCAGCCGTCCGGCATCGTTGCTCCCCTGCCTCGTCCGGCATCGTTGCTCCCCTGCCTCGTCCGGCATCGTTGCTCCCCTGCCTCGTCTGGGAAGATGGCTGCCAGCACGGGGAAAGCGGCCCCTGTGCATTCAATTGGCTGCCGTGACGCCAAACGTCGTGACGTCACGTCTTGAGCAGCCAATTGAATGCACAGGGGCCGCTTTCCCCCGTGCTGGCAGCCATCTTCCCGGACAAGGCAGGGGAGCAACGATGCCGGACGAGGCGGGGGAGCAACGATGCCGGACGAGGCGGGGGAGCAGCGATGCCGGACGGCTGCAAAAGTAAGTCGGGTCGGGTCCCCTTTTGGTTTTTTCGCTTTGCCGCTGTCATCTCTTATCCCCTCCTCCCGGAGCAGGGCGCGAAAAGCAGCCTTGCTCCGGGAGGAGGGGGGACACTGACAGCGGCGAAGCAACTTACTTTTAACTTTTTGAAAAAAAACCAAAATTGCTTTTGGTTTTTTTTTCGCTTCGCCGCTGTCAGTGTCTATTCTCCCCTCCTCCCGGAGCAAGGCTGAAAAAGCAGCTCCGGGAGGAGGGAAGAACTGAAGCGGCGAAGCAACTTACTTGCACGGGGGAAAGCGGTCTCCGTGGCAGCCCCAGTCCTCTCCCCTCCTCCCGAAGCCAAAAAAAAAGCGAAAAAAACGTTGCAGCCCCCCTCCGGACATCGGAGGGGGGCTGCAACGTTTTTTTCGCAGGGGTCAGGGTAGGCGGGGTCAGGGTAGGCGGTAAGTTTGCAGGTTAAACGCGCGACAAAACGGCAGGGAAAACTAGCGATAGTCGGGGCGCGGGTTACGGGATGCTAGGGAATAGCTAATTCGCTCGTTTGCATGCAATATCGAGCTAATTCGCTCGTTTGCATGCAATATACATGCCGCGGGCGGAAGGGGTTGCCCGGGGAATTTAGGACGCGGTAGGAGTAGGTTAAAGGAGATTCGGGATCGCAGGAAGGGCTAACGCGGCCGGAACGTGAGTAAAAAGCGGCTTAGGAGCAGGGTAAACGCGGCCGCACTTTACAGGATAGGCCTGTTAGAGAATATATCTCTTTTGGATACCTTAGGAGGGCTGGGGCCATCTCATCTCATCCTTCGCCTCAGGCACCAGATTGCCTTGAGCGGTTCCTGAATGCTGGCACTAGTTACTGATAAAGTAAAGCTCTGTTCCTGCTCTGGACTGCTGACAGCCCGCAATCTGATGTCAACATCAAAGGCTGGCTTAGTGTTGCACATATCTTCTTTTATATGCTAACATTTCAAACCCGACCTCTGTTGATGTCGAGCTAGGTAGGCAGCTCAGAGGATTGGTCACATGTCAGCAGCAAATTTTCTGATCCATCACCAGCTTTAGCAGTCACCCTCAGAGCTAAGTACCCCTTTAAGGATTATGAGCCATACATTCAACAATGATTACAGCTTTTTACAAACATAAAATCCAAAGAACATAAAAACGCACAATATGTTAACACTATTAGCTGGATAATTTGGAATTTGTTCAGCTAAGTATGTGCAAATGATATACCCACATATTTTTACTTCAAATTTTAAAGGAATATACTAATAGATTTGACATGAGTTATTTATATGCATCTCTCCCCCCCCCCCCCCCCCCAAGTATGTTGGTTTTTACACAGGTTGAGGGATCTTCTTAACATGTATGCAACAGTAAAGTAACCAGTTTTACCAATTAGTCTACCAGTTCACCCAGTCCATCTGCAGCTCGTGAAGATCTCCTGGCTCTTCATCCTAAAGTTTCACCATTTCAGCCAGACCTCTTACCCAATTATTTTTTTCACTTTTAACATGTTAACAATCACTTACTCTAGATATTAAGCAGGAGTAAATATACGCAAAGCTGCCAAATTTATGTTGCTTATAAAATGGCAACTACTTCATGTAAATATCGGCCCCTTTTTTACATGCCCAAATGTACTCACAGACCCTGATTTATAAGTGTATGTGGAGGATTCTAAAATAGAATATACTCACAGATATGCTATTTTATATGCATAACTGCTCATTTTTACATGTGCAACTTTTGAAAATGTATCTTTCCCTGTATGTACCCGGATCAGTCCAGACAGTGGGTTGAGCCTCCTGTCCAGCAGATGGAGACAAACAAAAACTGAAAGGGTATCCTATATCAGGACAGAGCCTACGCTGCATCCCTTCAGTATTTGTCTGTCGCCAGCAGATGCAGGCAGCTGAACCTGCGGTTTCCTTTCTTCCTTAGTTTCCATTTCCCTATGGGGGTTTTCTCCTCATAGTTTGGCAAGATCAAGCAAGTATTAACCTATCTTTTCTAAATTAAAAAAAAAACTCTGTTTACTTTCACGGAGACAGCTCTGTCTCCCTGCTCTTCTGGGGGCCTAGGGGGGCTTGCCCCTTGATTATTCAGCCTAGGCTCCCTTTCCCGGTGACCTGATTGTTTGGGGCGATACTGGTGGTCCAGTCACTCCCCCTCTCTGGCTGCTTTGACCCCGAGATGTTTAATTCCTCGGGTCTTTGGGCAGGAAAGCTCATGCCCCTGCAATTGCTTTAAAAATATAAAATAAATAAATAAAGACCGATTTGGCAGCAAGACAGCCGTACTTTTACCCCCTGCTTTGCTTCAGGGAAGGTAGTGAGCAGGGTTCGTTCGCCTGCATTCGCTCACCGGTGCAGCCTAGCTCAGCTGATTGCCTTCTCCGCAGCGGCTCTGTTCTTTTATCATGCCGTGTTCAAATGTGTGCCTAGCCTGCCTCGCAGCTCTCCCGAGATGGGCTTTGCTCCGGGTGCCTGCCGGGTGGGAATGGTCCCTCCGCAGCAGCAATGAGACCAGCGACCCGGGGTCAGGCTTCTCACCGCGTGGCCAGGCCATTCCCTGCACGGCAAACCGCGGGAACGGTGGCCATTTTGGGAGCAGGTTTCTCTTCTGAATCGGGGCTGCAGGAAGGAGGAGAGCTCGATTTGCCTATTTCTCCCTCCCGATTTAAGTCCCGTGCATTCCCTGGAGGGGATCCCTGACCCTTCCTCCCCTCCTCCTCTTCCCGGGAAGTCTAGGTCTTGTTTTTCTACAGATTTTGTGCTTTTAATGCACAAATCCTATCTGGCTAGCCTGTTGGAAGAGGATGACCTCCCTCCAGGTCCCCCTCCAGCGAAAATCCCTCAGATGCCTGCTCCGCAGCCTCCTGCGGTGCCAGATGGGCAGGGCTCCATCAGGGTCAGAGTGTTGCCGGGGGTCCACCCCCCTCAACAGTCCATGGTCCCTGATCCTGATCAGGATTCTGATTTGCTGCTTCCAGGTCCTCCACTCGAGGGTGACAACCCGTGTGTGCTCCGTTTGTTCCAAAGGGAAGAGCTGGATCCACTCATTCCCTTTATTTTGCAGGACCTGGGAATTGAAGTGCCACCTGAGGATACTGTTACAGCCTCTATGCCAGCTAACGTGGACCTGGTCCTGGCAGGACTTAGGGTTCCTCCACGTATGTTCCCATTCCATCCTATGCATAAGCTGCTGCTCCTTCGGGAATGGGAGTCTCCCGAGGCGGGACTCCGAGTGGGTAGGGCAATGGACAAGCTCTATCCCCTCCCTGATGAATGCTTAGAGATGCTTAAAGTTCCCAAAATGGATTCTTCGTTTCCGCTGTTACCAAACACATCACCATCCCGGTAGTGGGAGCCACGGCGTTGAAGGATTTTCAGGACTGCAAACTCGAGCTTTATCTCAAGTGCATCTTTGAAGTCTTGGCCTTAGGAGTCTGGGCGACAATCTGCGGCAGTCTCATGCAGCGGACAAGTCTCAGGTGGGTTCAACAATTGCTCAGCACCCAGGACCTCCCGTCTCCAGAGGCGGAGCAGGCAGAAAGGCTAGAGGCAGCAATGGCGTATGGGGCTGTAGTATCACGGATCAGTCCAAACTACCTCCCGTGTACTGTCTGCTACGTCCGCTCAAAGTTCTTTTCTTTACAGTTTATTGGATGCCTCGACTTCCTATCATAACTTTAAGGCATCGGAAGCAAGAGCAATTATATACAGAGTTTCAAATTGTTCAAATTATCAGTTCCTTGTTGCTTGCTTGATCTTCAATTGGTTATCTTTATATTTATCTGCTTTGAAAACGTTTATTCTGAAGGGATGCAGGGTAGGCTCTGTCCTGATACAGGATACCCTTTCAGTTTTTGTCTGTCTCCATCTGCTGGACAGGAGGCTCAACCCATGGTCTGGACTGATCTGTGGTACTACAGGAATGAAAATTAGCAGGTAAGGACCAATTTTCCTTTTAGTCTGCTAATCTGATGGGTCAGATTTGGGCATTCTGCTCTTTCATTGCATGTTTATAGTCAAACATTTCCTTCCAAGTCAGGGGACAGATCTTGTTCTACAGGCCTTTTTTTTGGACTTGGGTCTTGTTGCTAGCTGTATGTTCTTGCCAACACCAGAGATGCACAAACTTCTTCAAAATGGGTTCATTCAACTATTTTTTGAATTGGAAACAATTCTGATGGGTTGTCAAATTGGTTCCACAAACTTTTCTAAAGTAATCTGAAGCACATTTTTCAAATTTGCTGTGGATTTTTGAAAATCCAGACCAGGTTTTGTTGAGTTGATGGACCCACTTTGAAGTTTTTGGGGGGTTTTTTGTTTTTGTTTTTTAATTCCAAATGGCTTCTGTCAGATTTTCCCCAGATATGCTGGTAAAAGTCCGATGTTCTTGCCCAGTGGATCTTGGGGGGGGAAGAGAAAGGATTTGGAAATCCAAAAATTCCATTGAACTCTGAAATCCATCTGGTTCAAGTTCAAATTGTTTGTACATATCTGATGAACATGAGATGTAAAAACTGCCAAAGCTACTGTTTTTCTAATCTGCACCAATCTGGTTATTTATTTCTACATGCTATTGTAATTCCTATCTATCTAATAAATTAATGGAAGTATTCAAATGTAAAACAAAGGTGAACATTTTTTAACTACTTTTATATGCTGTTCTAGAGTCCTCAAAAGTCTTCAGAATCTCCTTTTGAAACATATCAATGCAAGAAGGAAGCAACTTTATGCACAGAGCCCTGCCAGAAGAGCTCCACTCAGCCAAGTAAGACTTCATGCATTTGCATAAAAATGCATGACCTCTCTTCTAGCACATTTACAGGAATTGAGTACACCAGTTGCGGTGTACCGTATCGCCAAGGTCACCATAGCCTGTTGGTGTCCAGTAGTAATTCATTTTTATAGCTCTTTACAACTTCAAAAGTGCTTTCCTTTGAGCGCAGACTAAGAGAAACTATTAATGTACGTACCTAAGAACCTTTGCACAATCTGATTTAGGCAGAGTTCATTCAGAGCTATAAAAAAAAGAAGCAACACTCTGCCCATTCTCTGTTCTGGTGCACAGAAGAGAAGGTCTGCAAAGTAAGAAGTGGTTACTGAAGCTTTCTGGGTATAAAATAATGCATCCCAAAGCATTTTGCAATTAAATAGTTTGGAATGTAAGTCATATGCCCATTGGTTTTGATGCCCAGTCTGTATGACTGTTCGACAAGGGGAGCAATGTTACTACTGTTTATTTCCAAGCACAGAGATCCAGGGAGAGAAAGTGATCTTCCCTTGTTCACTCACGAGCCGATACAGTAAGGAGCGGTAGGAAGAGCTGCGTTAGTGCCGGGCGCACCCACGTTTGCCACACGCACAGTCCGGCTCACCTACCGCCCGATACTGTATTTAAATAGCTTGCAAATGCAAGCTGCGTCCGAGAAGGGTTAGGCCCGCGCAACCCATTTTACTGTATAGGCGCTTTATACAGCGCCTATACAGTATCCTGGGTGCGCTGGTACCTGTCATTTCAAATGACATCTGAAATGACAGGTACCAGGAAGTGGATGGTCCTCTCTCACTCCCTCCCTCCCGAAGCAAGGCGCAAGGCAAAAGTTAAAACAAAAGTGAATAAAGAGTATTAAAAGTAAACTTACTGGCGGGAGCCGGCGGGCGCGCATTCATCGAGGGAGGCGGGAGCTGGCGGGCGCGCGTTCATCAAGCCGGAGGGAGCCGGCGGCAAAAGCGGCCTCCAACAGCCCCGAATGCACGCCTGTATACGCCTGTGCAATTTGGGCGCTCAAGGCGTGACGTCACACGTGACGCCAAACGTCGTGACGTCACGCCTTGAGCGCCCAAATTGCACAGGCGTATACAGGCGTGCATTCATTCGCCACCGGCGGGGGCTGTTGGAGGCCGTTTTCGCTGCCGGCTCCCTCCGGCTCGAACGCGCTCCCGCCTCCCTTGATGAACGCGCTCCCGCCAGTAAGTTTACTTTTAATACTCTTTATTCACTTTTGTTTTAACTTTTGCCCTGTGCCTTGCCTCCTTTTTCGCTTTCGTTGCTTCGGGAGGAGGGTAGAGAGGACTGGGCTGCCCTTTTTCGCTCACCAGCCAAGGCAGGTGAGCGAGGGCTGGGGGAAAGTTTGCCGCCTACCCTTACCCCTGCCTCTAACGCAGGGGTAAGGGTAGGCGGTAAGTTAGCAGGTTAAACGCGCGGCTAAACTGCAGATTAAAAAGGCGATAGTCGGGGGCGCGCGTTACTGAATGGGGGGGAATAGCTAATCCGATCGTTTACATCTCATATACATGCCACGGGCGGAAGGGGTTACTTGTTGATTTAAAGAGGCGGTAAGAATGGGTTAAAGGGGATAGTGGATCGTGGGTTGGGCTAACGCGGCCAAATTGTGAGTAAAAGGCGGGTTAGAAACAGGGTAACCGCGGCCGCACTTTACTGTATTGACCTGTTAGTTACTGGAAGCGGAAGGCTGCATTATCGGCAGAGCTCCTGGTTTATAGCTTGCTATTCAAACCACAGAAAAGGTCACAGAAGAGTTACAGTGATAATTACAGAAAATAATTTTCTGCCTTTTCCCACAAACTAAAGACCTCATTTACTAAGCATTTTTCCAATAGACATAGAATGGGAGAAAAGCCTTAGTAAATCAGGCCCTAAGATAGCAATGGATAGAGCTTCGTTATAAAAAAAACATTAATTAATATTGCAGCAGAAGTAAGAGTGGTTCTGCAAGCAGCTTCTCAGTGAAGAAACCAGTCTCTTAAGGAGTAACTAAGGAACAGCACGCCTCGGTACTGCTATGAAGACTGTTTTTATGAATTTTTACTTTTTTTGTTTCCTTTCAGAAGAAATCATCCCAATAAAAAATATAACTTTGGTTGAATCAGCTGCTGCTTATATTTCCAAATCCAGCCACAACTGTATGCTAAAAAAAGTGGATGTCCTAACAGGGGAGGAAGCAGAACGCAATGTTCTACAGGTAGGGCATTTCTTGAAGGCTCTTCTCTTGTTCCACCCGAGGAGCTGCTACCTTTTAGATTAGGAAAAGCACATTTGAATTAAAAATGTAATTAAATTTTAAGTGCTATCAGCATATGAAAGCAGCAGTGTTATTTAGAGTCTTCAAAATATCAGCCTGACTTCTGCTTTTGGTTGTAGTCTTCACTATCCTTTTGCTTTGACCTAATGTAATTTGTTATATATCTATTGGATTATTTATAGGTTATAGTATCTTTTCTTTGGGCAATGTAAGATTAGTTCAAAGATGTTGCAGTACATGAGCTTTCGAGATTTATATAGGTCTCTTATTCGGAGATATAAAGGCGGCACTTGGGTGGTCTGGAAAGGTCATGTATGACCCCTGTCTTTGGACTGCTCTTCCGTTGCTCTTACAAAAGGTATCATAGCTGTGGTGGCCTGATGTTTCTCAGTGGGAGCGCTTCACTCTGCCATGTGGGGATCTGGCTTTGGTCTCCAGTCCTGACTTCTGCTTCTTGAACCAACCAAGAATGAAGATGCTGCGAAGGCAGCATTCACTGCCCTAGAGGTAAGATGGAGGGAAACCCAGTGGTCACACAGCCACAACACTGTGGGGGCCTGTGCAATAAAATGTGAGCTAATAAAAATATAATATGTAGCTATAACGTCACGTAATTTATGATGCAATAAGCTTTTCCATATGTACCAGCAAAACATTTCCCCAATAGTGTGTCTATACTAATAGCATGTACGTAGTATTGGGAAAGCATGGATATGTTAAATTGAGTATGCTCAGTGCATTCTTTTTCTGACTCCAGCTCCTAGCTCCAAAGTAAGGCCAGCACATGCAGTTGCTTGTCAGTATTGAGGGGAGAGCTCCTGGACCACAGGAGAGGAGGTTAAAGGAGAACAGATATTTACAGGAGAGGATGTGAGTGTGTGGTTTTTCTGCACATCTGTCTTCTGTGTCAGGAATGGTCTTGAGAGAGTAACGTGAGAGAAGGGAACATAGAATGGGGCGACCCAGGGAGGAATCTGGCTGTCTTGACTCAGAAGGTCAGTGACCTCTGATCATTTCCCCCCTGTACAAGCACTGTGTAATGTAAGCTGTACAGTGGCTGAATGACAGTCAATCAGGACCTTAAAGCTGAAAGAAAAGTGTTCTTCACTCAAACCAAAACAACTATTGAGCTCAAAAAAGCTTAAGAGGTCTAGACTACTGTTGAGACTCTAGCTTTGAAATGCTTACTGTGATTTTTGGTCACCCCAACAATGCCAATGATGGCAAAGACCTTTGTCCTCTGTTAACCTATTGTTTGGCAGTACTTGAGCAGTGTGTAAATCAGAGGATATATTTCTAAAGTGCTCTAGTGTGTGTTAGTGTTTTGTTCTATGTCACCTCCTCCTCTCTCTTTTTGTTGCTCTATCCCTTTCCATCATCTCTTTCCTGTCCTCTATGACACATTTCCCATAATGCCTCCTATTGCAGCAGCCACATTGCTTACAAAATATCCCAGCCCCACCACATCCATCAGCTTGATACTAGGGAGGGAAATCTGCCAGCCCTAACTCAGAGGGGTACCCACATCCAACCATTCACCTTCCGAGAGCATACTGTAGTGTTGGAGCCAGGGCAGTCCTTGGCCCAAATAATACCCTGTGCAGGCAAGAGGAAGAAATCGGTGGGGGGGCCTCCCAAGAGAATTCAGAATTGAAGTGGGGGAGTCCCTAAGTGATGCTAGGCCTGACTGTAGGTAGAACAACAGGGTAACACAATCTGGGAGAACCTCAAAGCTCTCTGAAGAGAGCTCTGTAATCAACTAAATGAATTGTTTCCTGCTTTATTTAATTTAATTTTGCTTTGTTATATTGCAAACGTTGAAAATGGCACTGACCCCAGGCCAGCTAATGCCATTCTATAGTAGGGACCGATGGAGCAGGAGTAATGGGGATTGCTGCTGCCCCCCCCCCCCCCCCCATTTCACAGTAGAGATGGAGTAAGAGAAGTCTACGGAGCAAAGGGGAGAAGGCCTCGGGGAGGTTTGTTGCAGCGAGGCCTGGATCACATGTTTCATTTTTGTTTTGCATTTCTTTTCTTTTGTTTTAAATAAACAACAAACAAGACAAAAGTAATAAAATGAAAACTTGAAACAAAATTTCTTATGTTGACTTCAAAGAAGACCTCAGCACCAAGTCTACAATTGCAGGTCAAGACTCAGAAGACCTACAGTGGTCTTTAATCAGACTATCCACAACCATAACAATGATGGTCAGAATCATGCCATTCTGTATGACCTTGTAGAATTATTAGACCCAATAAAAAGCTGCATTGTGGAGCGTTACATCACCTTCATCTTTCATCCACAATAATGCATACTGATAGTTGTGTCCTTTCAGGAGCATACATGCTAAAAGGTTAACACTTCACCCGAGGCAAGTGTTACGTTTTTGGCTTTAGCGAGTACACACTAATTTAGATGGTAGAGGAGAGCATACCATGCTGTGTTCCATGCATAGGCTAAAACCTCTTTTGCATTTGATTTCCCTTCATTTAATATGTGCATGCTATTTTTTTTCAGCAAGTACCCACTAAGATCTTCTGATCCTGGTTTAGTGTGCATCCTAAGTCATTATTACATAGCTGCTTTAAGTATGTGCTAAATGGCTTGGCATGCATACTTAACTTTTTTTTGCACAATTTTCCTAATGGCCAGACTCCATGCATACATCTCATATTTAAGATGGACCTATGGTCCCCTGTCTGAGGACTATCAATGTAAAGGCTGGGCTAGATGAGATGCGAAGAGGGTTACAAATTAGGAATAACCCCAGGGAGTTGTAAGTGAAGGCACAGGGTATTGTAACCCTAATAGAAGCGGATTCTGATTGAGCTGAAAGCCCAGAGAAGTGGAAGAAAAAAAGTATTAACATTTCAGATCTCTGAATCTGAGAGCTTGCTCTGGTATTTTCATACTTTTTAAAAATAAAGATGTGCACTTTTTTTCTCATGGTCAAACTTCCTGTCTTCCTATCGTGTTCCCTGTATTCAAGCTTTACATGTATGAACTTGAGGATAGTTTGCTACCTAATTTATTATTCATAATGGTAAAAATGACTAAGTAGGAGGAACTTTTAAGAATGAAAGTCATTAATATCTCCACGAGTTCATTAGAAATTTGAACTTAAAAAGATATTAAAAATCTAATTTTAACTGCCATCTTTTTATTTTTTTTTTCTTTGAATTGAATACTTGAGGCACTGTGTAAATTGCATTTATCACAGCAGAAAGGTCACTAAAGAATGGCAGAGCAGCTAGGGAAAGGCCAAAAGATCCCCATTGTGCATGATTGCATATCATGCACCTTTAGACACCAATACCCTGTATGGGCATTCATAGACACTAACTTGTATTTCCCTGAAACTTGTGGCTTGCTGATTTTGAGAAAACTGTTTTTCTGCTTTAGTAACATAGTAAATGATGGCAGATAAAAGTCGAAAAAGCCCATCCAGTCTGCCCAGCAACAATTTTATGCATTTTACCCAAAGTAGATCAAATTCCCCCATGGAACCCAATCCCCATGTCCATTGCGTCCCTTTAGAATTGCAACTGCTGCTCCGTGCAGGTTTCTCTGTGCTATCCAGGAAGCACCATGATTCACTACAGTCTTTAAAATGTGAGTTGTTTCTCTTTTGTTCTCCTCCTCTTATAAAATAGTTTTAGGAGGTCGAATTCAGTGAATAGTTGAAATGAAATATTCATCTTGCTTGATAATTCTCACAGCAGTGTCTTTTCATCTTCTCCTTTAGATCAACTGCAAGCTGTTTGTTTTTAA
Organism: Rhinatrema bivittatum; assembly: GCF_901001135.1. NCBI lineage: Eukaryota > Metazoa > Chordata > Amphibia > Gymnophiona > Rhinatrematidae > Rhinatrema > Rhinatrema bivittatum. The sequence continues at coordinate 753,429,125 of NC_042615.1, forward strand.
CAAACTCACACAGTCATGGACTGAACGAGGCAGAGGATCTCTGAGACTTAATGACACATCAAGCAATAAATGCGGGACTCTGCAGTCACGACTAGGTAGAAGTAATAACACTCCAAATATATGAACCAACTCTGCGCGCACACACACACACAATCTCAATGAAAATTCCAATTTAGTATATAACGTAACCAATGCTCCCTCCAAGGAATGACTTAGGGGTGTGCAAATGTTTTTTTTAATGTGAGCAACGATTTTTTAAAAATTTTTGTGCACTAGTATTGGCATGTATTTCTGTATATAGCACAAAGAAAAATTTAGGTGAGCGATGCTCTGAAATATAAGGTAAATTTTAAAACAACCTTGTGGGCGTCCATGTGGGCTCAGTTCCTGGCGTGCACTCATGGCCGCGCTTATTTTATAACATGCATGCGCCAACCCGCACATGTTATAAAAACTGCTATCCGCACGCACATGCACGCCCGGTTTTTATATCTGCATGCACGCAAGTGCTGATTCGCGCGCATAAGGGGAGAGGGGGAATTTTGTAAAACATGCGGCGACTTGATAGGGCCTTTCCCCAGTTCCCTCCCAGTCCGCTCCTTTACTGGGAGGGAACTTCCTAAAACTCCTACGTACACTGCCTTCCAATTTCCCCTATTCTCCCTGACCCCTAAAACCCCTCTATCTTTTTTTTTTTTTTTTTTTTTAAATACTTACCTGCTCTCCCAAGCACTAGTAAGTTGTGCGGGCCTGCCCAACCAGACCCCGTCCCTTTTTACTTTGCTGGCTCTTCCGCGTGTAATTTGAAAATTCCCACGGCGCATGCGCAGCCCAGACATGCGTGTATCTCCCGGTATTGGCATGCTTCTGCGTTTTTAAAATTTACCTGTATATGAGTAATTGCTCATGCACTCAGCTTAGAGCAGTGATGGCGAACTCCAGTCCTCGAGTGCCACAAACAGGCCAGATTTTCAGGATATCCACAATGAATATGCATGGAATAGATTTGCATACAATGGAGGCAGTGCATACACATCTTTCTCATGTATATTCATTGTAGACATCCTGAAAACCTGGCCTATTTGTGTACTCGAGGACTGGAGTTAGCCAACACTGGCTTAGAGGGAATTAAAATAACACATCAACTAAGTGTGAAGAAAAGAGATCTTCATATTCATAAACTCGAACTAGAAGCACTAAGCTAGATTCAGCTCTTCATTTGTAATCCTTAGTCTCCTATGTTCTTTCTTTTTTAAAATAATTTTTTTGGCATACGAAATATCAGAACAGAGTTAGAAGCCAAATGTCCAATCTGGATTCTTTATTGGACAGAGACAATATCTTTTAACAAGCCCGACTCAGGCCGAGTTCACCCTCTTACAATGGGGCTGCATCGGGGCTACAACATATAAACAAATAAGACATACTAATAAAGGAATCATAGTCATAATAACAAATAAGAAATACTAATAAGAAATCATAATAAAACAGAAATCATAATAAAACATAATTTAAAATGGACATATAGAATGGTAACATATACATATATATGTGTGATGTAACATGTAAACCTGAAAAGTGATATATATGAAAATGTGAATATGGGAAAATATTGGATGTATGATGTTAAAAATGTATATCCAATATTTTCCCATATTCACATTTTCATATGTCTTACTTATTTGTTGTTATGACTATGATTTCTTTATTAGTATGTCTTATTTGTTTATATGTTGTAGCCCCTGATGCAGCCCCATTGTAAGAGGGCGAAACTCGGCCTGAGTTGGGCTTGTTAAAAGATATTGTCTCTGTCCAATAAAGAATCCAGATCGGACATTTGGCTTCTAACTCTGTTTTGTTGCCTCCACGGCTTGGTTAGACAGCCTCCCTTGTTGCTTCATCAGTCCATACGAAATATCAGTCCATTATAAGAATGTACTTAGCACACTTTCCAGCAATACCAGACCCAAAGTTCCAAATCCAACACAGGCCCCATGTTTTGTACATCTACTTCAGGGGTACTTGTTCTCCACAGGTTCTTTCATATCCAAAGGCTTACATGGCCCCATCACATTGATAGGCCGCCATTTTTATACATCACGTATCTGCAAGTACCAATCAGATTAAACTTGGATCCAGACAAAGTACAATATTCTCATATACCAATGAAAAAAGAGATGGTATTATCAAATGACACTGGTCCACTTGATCTCGTTTTATCCAATAGGGTATTACAGTATTCAGTATGAATATCCAAAATTGTTCTCTGTAATTCACCAATGATTGCACATCGTCTCTATGTTCCAATGTCTCAACCTGCTCTATGATAGACCAGCATAACTCACTGAAAACATGGTTATGTAATAAACAGTGACTTTTTCCATAGGTTCTTGTTCCTTCTATGTATTCCTACAGCCTAAGTGTCCCCTAAGATGTATTTGCATTGGTCTTTTTGTGTATCCAATATATAACTGTGGACAAAGACACTGGATTACATAAATTATTAAATATTATACATTCAGAATTGCTTCTAAGGGTAGTCTTATAATCCAGATCTGGGTGTTGCCATACTTGACCCTCTATCGTCTGTGTGCGCATGTGGCACTGCTGACATGCGCGATGACTTCCTCGTTTTTGTTCAACATTATTCAAGGTATTAGGTAAAAAAGGCTCTGATCGCTTGATCCTTTAGCACCTTGTAAATAGGCTGTTAACAGTGGTTCTTTGAAATACAGGGTTCATTGTCAACACATGCCAGTGTTTACATATACTAGAGACAATAGCAAGTGATTTATTAGTGTATTTTGATACACATACGTCTCTAATTTGTTTTGTTTTTGTTTTACTCATTCCATACATGGGCTTATAGTTGAAACCATGAATACTGATCCAAATCCAAGGCAATAAACTGTATGCCGAGTGTACACTCAAAGTAACCTGTAAATGGTTGAAAAGCTGATTTATCATAGCTATAGTGAGGGGTTCATAATTTGTAGTAGCCAGCAAGAGAGATTGTTGCTTAGTTGAATTTGCCTGAAATCTTCAACTTATATCACCTTTTTCTCTCTTAGTTATGCGACACCAGGGTAGTTTGAGGTTGATCTTCAATACCAAACTTTGGGCTCAAATGAAAATAGACAGAGCAAACAGAAAGTGTTTGTGTATGACTGCTACAGACCTTGGGAATCATTCTGTCCAAGTATTCCTAATACAGGTAAGAAGAATCTCTTATACCAGTATACTTTCAGAAAAAACAGCCACTTTACTGTGTTTTCATTCAGTTCTGACAGGCCAGTAAAGTAAGTACTTAAGTTTTCTTGTCCATTTCCTCTCCATTTTTTGTCCATTTTTCTGTCAAGAGGTACCATTGCTAAAGCACAATATAATGCTGTCCTAAGTGAATAAAATGTAGATGTTATTCATGCAGCAGGAAATAATTGTCTAGTGGTTTGAAGTTTGGGTTATGATTTAGACCTCCCTCTGTGCCGCCAACTCTTTAAGACCTTGACCAAGTCGCTTTATTGTCTTCTGCAGCTGGGAGCCAAATAACAGTGAAGCATTTGCCTTACTCTGGTTTTCCCAGTCAGCAAATGAAAACATATATTGGTCTGCTAGCAAGCCATTAGAAGTTATAGAATCTATGAGAGATGTAGACAATACATGGGAATAGTTAAGCAGCTGCCTCATCAGCAAAATCAACAACTACCTTTTCTTACAATATTTAACCATTGACTTAACTGACCAATGAAAATGCAAATGGTGTGTTATCCAAAATCAGCACAGTGCTCTTTGGTGAATGGAAGGCAAAGGAAAGTGCCTGGTGAAAGCTGGGTTGAGTCTTCTTGATAACTAGCACTTGGGGAAAAGAGGCTATCGGCTTTTCATTTATTTCCCAGAAAATGCTGGCTTAGGACCTGGAATGTTAGTAATCACTCTTACAAGAACAAGTTACATGGCTGACCATGAAATAGTCTGATGATGAATCATGGCTTGGTGTTCTCTGCTGTGCATAGACAGTTTGATGGCAATGGAAGTGTACCACGATCAAGCATTTTCCGTTACGCGCGCCAGCTGCGGCAAACCCGCGGCTCGGCCCCCTCACCACTCTCAAAGTGATCCAGCACCTGGTCCTTCGTCTCTGGCGGCTGTGGGCCACCGGCTCCATCCTCGGGCCGCCCCTGGGGCCTCCGGCTCTGCTACAGTTCCTGATGCTCCGCGGAGAGACACCATCCCGACCAGCACCGCGCCCCTCCCTAGGCACGTGCGCAGCTGATCCTTTAATAGGGCCCGCAGCGGGAACCTGGCCACGGCCCCAGATGATGACGTCGGCTGAACTCCAGTATATAAGCCCGGGCTCCGCTCTCTCAAATTGCCTTTGCAACAGGTCCCCTCGCTAGTCAAGTTCTTGTTGCTTCTCCTGTTCCTGATCCTGATTGCCTTCATTCCTGTTTGCTTGTTTCTGAGTTCCTGTTCCTTTTTTTCTCCTTTGGATTGCTAACCTGGTTTGACCTCTGCATTTCCTGACTACTCCATTGCCTCTCTCTAGCCCTGGACTTCTGCTTCGTCTGACCATCCTTTTGACTGTCTCCTCATTTAGACCTCAGCCTTGCTTGCCACTGCTTCCAGACTGCCACCAGCCCTTATCCCAGCTTGCTTCAAGATGCCTCTTCAGCCTTTGTCCTGGACGTGGTTCACTCCGGCTTCGGCCTGCTCTTGCTCGGGCGCCCTCTGTCAGACTGTTCCTATTGGTGCCCGGGTCTCCGGGACTCTGCCTCATCCAATACAGACTGATCACTACATTTGTTGCTGCCTCTGGGCTGACCTCGATCCATCCATCGATGATCACTGACGGAGGCCACCTAAGTCCTGTCGGCCCCAGCACCCAAAGGCTCAACCCACGGGGAACGAGGGCTGGTATTGTTGAAGCGCCAGCTGGCCTCCGTCCATCAGCCCTCTCCACCTGCCGACGGTGGAGACCCGTAGGATCCCTCCTACGGGTAGCGTCAACCCCCCTCAGCCAAGGGTTCACCTCCGGCGTAACATTTTCAGCCACAAGGCCAGATTTCTTTCCATTGTATGACTCACAGAGTTCCGTTTTCTTAGAGTTATTCACTGGAGAAAATCTGTTGCTTTGTGATAGATGAGTACTGCATGTTGTTAACTGTGAGTTCTTTGTATGAGAAGAAATAGTTTTGCAGACTGACTTCTTGGCACAATGCTTCAGGTTTGTTTACAGCTTGTACTGTAATGTGATGAGTATTACAAAAATTTCGGGAATGAAGCTATAGGCAATGACCACAACTTCTACCTCAAAACTATTCATGCATTGTGTAGTACTACTAGTTTTCAACCAGTAAAATAACAATTTATGTAATACCACCAGTACCATTATGCAAACTACAGACTTGTACATGCTCAGGGGTAGGCGACACAGCAAGTAACTACAATTCCCTGTTCGTACCCGGATCAGTCCAGACTCCTGGGTTTTGCCTCCCCACCAGCAGATAGAGACAGAGAAGTTTTGACTGACTGCCCTATACCCTGAGGTGCCACCCACAGTCTGTGGGTGGCACAGTCTGTCAGAGAAATACTGACAGACTGTGGGTGGCACCTCAGGGTATAGGGCAGAGTCTCCAGCAGATGGTGGAGGTGCAAAATCCTACAGTCTGTAGTTATTCCTTAGTTTAAAAAAAAAAAGGTATTAGCAATAGAAAGAAGACATTTGAGGGAGTTTAGTTAGCAGTATTATCTCTTTTAAAAAAACAAAACAAAAAAAACTAGACTTAACTGTGGCAGAAGAAGAGTTCAGTTTTCAGCCTCCCAAGGGGTTGGCAGGTCCTGAGGGGACCATCCCCCCTGGTATTGAGGCTAGTGGAGCCAGGGGTCGAGGATCCTGCTGCATAGCTCTCCTAATCTACTGAGGTGATACCAGGTAGCCCAGCTCACTCTCCTCACAAGGGACAGGACCCGCGCTCCAGCGCTGCCGACCAGATTGTAAAAAAAAACAAAAACCGAACAGTTTCTCATCGTCCTTCCTTTCTCTGTGCCTGTTTCCACTGCCAACACGGCTCTAATTCAGCTGCCAATTTCGCTTGTCGGCTCTGTTTAATCTGCTCAGATGCCGCGTAGTGTGGCCTGCCAGGTCTGTGGTGATTCGAGTGCGTTTCGTGCGATGGCTTGGGCTTGGCCTGCCTCCCCGTGGGGGGAAAGGCACTTCTTTAGCAGTTGGGAGTGGTGTTTCAAGATCTCGCCAGGAGCCTGCGAGGCCCGAGCGTTCGTGGCTCGCTGCCACAGATCCATTCCCGCTCAGTACGGGAACGGAAGCCATTTTGTCTTAGTTTTGCTTGGTGATGCAAGCAGCGATGGGGGGACGGGAATCCCCTCCTCCCCTTTCCCCGCAGCATACAGCCCCCAAGGGGGGGCGGCCTAGGCGATGGAAACATTGGGGCGGCGAAGGAGAGCCTTGAGGGGGCCTCAGACTCATCATCCTTTTCCTCAGATTTCATCTTTCTGCTACATAGAGCTTTCAAGGCCAGAAGGTCAGCTAGGAAGCACGCAGGAGACAGCGTTCACTCTCGCGCAGTCCCGTCTTCGTGAAAATCGGGAGCCCTGATGTTAAGAGAACAAGGACATCGGAGGGCATGGTGGTTTCGAAACCCAAGCGCCCCCTCCGAACCAGCTCCTCCCGTCCACGGCAGGATTCTTCCTCCGAGGCCTCTGAGCAGGAGGATCTAGAGTAGCGGGCCCGGCCTCCTCAAGGTGCAGCTGCAGAGGAGGACCAGAGTCTTTCTTCCAATCCCGGCTCCCACGTGGTGGAAGGTGATGACCCTAAGGTGGTCCGTCCCTTTCGAAAAGACTAGCTCTGCCCTCTTATTCCCGCAATTTTGGAGGAATTAAGTATTGATTCACCTCAGGAGGACTCCCGCATGAGGTCGATCGATCTGGTCATGGTTGGTCTCCATGGTCTGACCAGGTCCTTTCCATTTCATCTTTCAGTCACAGACTTGTTGTTCAGGGAGTGGGATACTCCAGACTTGGGCTTAAAGGTCAGTAAGGCGATGGACAATCTGTACCCCTTGCCAGAAGAAGCTCTGGACCTCCTATGGGTTCCCAAGGTGGATGTAGCGGTATCAGCTGTCACCAAAAAGACCACTATTCCAGTTACGGGGCGACAGTCCTCAAATCCAGCTTAAGAAGATATTCGAAGTATCGGTGCTGGGGGTCCGGGCAGCCATGTGCAGTAGTTTCTCCTTGAGAGCAGGACTCCGCTGGGTCCAACAGCTACAAAGTTGCCCCTCTGTCGGAGGAGGAGACCATTCACGCCGGTAGGCTGGAAGCGGCTATGGCTTATAGTGCGGATGCTCTTTATGATCTTTTATGAACCTCAGCCAGGACTATGGTATCCGGGATCTCTGCTCTCAGATTACTCTGGCTACAGAACTGGGCCGCGGACGTTTCCTCTAAAGCTCAGCTGGGTTCTCTGCCATTCAAGGGCAAACTCCTCTTTGGGAAAGACCTGGAGGATATGATTCAATCCCTAGGGGAGAATAAGGTCCATAGGCTTCCTGAAGATAAGCCCAGGGAGAGGAGTTCCTTTCCTCCTAGGTCATGTTCTTGAGGGAATCGGCGGTCCCGGTCCTCAAGGTCTTCGGGTTCTTCCTTTCAGCAGAACTCAGGCAAACAGCAGTCCTGGTTCCAGCCCTTTTGGGGACACCGCTTCGATAGAGCGGGTGCTCCCCAGTCAGCGGGAGGACCTAAGTCTTCCCAATGATGCCAGGATGGCTCATTCCTCGGTTCTGTCCGTAGGGGGCAGGTTGTCTCTGTTTTACAAGGAATGGGTCAAACTAACGTCTGACCATTGAGTCCTCAATATAATAAGACATAGCTACGCGTTAGATTTTGTTCAGCACCCTCAAGACAGATTTCTCATCTCTCCGTGCTCGTAAGAGGAGAAGCAGCGGGTGGTGTGAGACATCCTACAGTGCCTTCTCGATCTCTGAGCAATTTGCCAAGTTCCTCCTGCGGAACGCCGCAAGGGTCGTTACTCCATTTACTTTGTGGTACCAAAAAAGGAAGGCACCTTTCGCCCCATCCTCGATCTAAAGAGAGTCAACAAATACCTTCGGGTCCCGTGTTTTTGCATGGAGACCCTGAGATTGGTCATTGCTTCGGTGCCTAAGGGAGAATTCCTAGCGACTCTAGATCTAACCGAAGTGTACTTGCACATCGGCATCCAGTCCGACCACCAGATGTTTCTGAGGTTCTCCATCATGGGAGAATCAATTTCGTGCCCTGCTGTTCGGTCTGGCCACAGCGCCCAGGACCTTTACCATCTTGTGGATGATTGTCGTGGCAGCTCAGCTCTGGATGGGAAGGGCTGTATGTTCATTTGTATCTGGATGATTGGCTGATTCGAGCGAAATCAGAGTCTCTCTGCCAGTTCAACGGGTACTTCAACTGTTACGATCCCTTGGTTGGGTGATCAACCCTGCCAAGAGCCACCTGGTTCCCTCTGTCGTTGGAATTCTTAGGAGCCCTGTTCGACACACATCAGGAGAGAGTTTTCCTGATGGGGGACCGCATCATCAAGCTACAGGAGCAAGTCCGGGATTTGTTATCCAAACATCCTCCCAGAGTCTTTGATTATTTGCAGGTCCTTGGTTCGATGGCTTCCACTCTGGAGTTAGTCCCATGGCCTTTGCTCATATGAGACCTCTGCAATCAGCATTACTCTCCCATTGGAACCCAGTGTCCGAGCTGTTTCACCTTCCTCTTACAGACTCTGCGCGTCATAGTCTCGATTGGTGGTTCCTCGCCGACAGTTTGAGCTGTGGGGTACCCCTGGAGGTTCCTGAATGGACGGTGGTTACTACAGACGCCAGTCTCTATGGCTGGGGAGCGGTTTGTCAGGAGAAGTCAGTGCAGGGGCAGTGGTCGGCGGAGCAATCCTGGTGGTCGATCAATCGTTTGGAAACCAGAGCAATACGCTTAGTGTTGCAGGCTCTCCTACCACTCCTGCAGGGGAAGTCTGTTAGAGTTCTGTCCGACAATGCGACTGCGGTGGCTTACATCAGTCGCCAAGGAGGAACGAAGAGCCAACTGGTGGCGATCGAGGCTCAACAGTTGATAAGCTGGGCTGAGCAGCACCTGGCCAGGATTGTGGCCTCCCATATCGCCGGGGTTGACCAATGTTCAGGCCAATTTTCTCAGTCGCAACAGGCTCCATCCCAGGGAGTGGGAGCTCTCTCATGAAGCATTCCAGCTCATATGCGACCAGTGGTCCACTCCGAGTATGAACCTGATGGCAATGGTTCGCAATGCCAAGGCTTCTCAATTCTTCAGTCAACGCAGGGAGCCAGGAGCCGAAGGAGTGGATGCCCTGGTTCTCGCCTGGCCAAGGAACGTCCTGCTGTACTTGTTTCCACCATGGCCTCTCATCGGCAAGGTGCTGAGGCGAATAGAGGTTCACCCAACAGAGGTAATCCTGATAGCTTCGGAGTGGCCGATGCATCCATGGTTTGCGGACCTGGTCAACCTGGTGATAGAGGGTCCCTTGAGGTTTCAGGAGCTTCCCAATCTTCTATGCCAGGGACCTGTTTGTATGGATGAGGCGAATTGCTTTTGTCTCGCGGCATGGCTTTTGAGAGGCAACGTCTGAAGAGCGAAGGATATTCAGATGCAGTAGTAACTACCCTCTTACGGTCACGGAAACCCTCTACTTCCCTGGCTTATGTCGGGGTGTGGGGGATTTTTGAGTCTTGGTGTATAGAACACAAAGTGAACCCTTCTTGGGCTTTGGTGTCTGATATCTTATCCTTTTTACAGGCCGGCTTGTCTAAGGGCTTATCGTGCAGCTCTCTAAGAGTGCAGGTGGTGGCTCTAGGTTGCTTCCGAGGTAAAATTCAGGGGGTAGCTTTAGCTGCGCATCCGGACATAGCGCATTTTCTCCGAGAGGTGAAATATTTATGCCCTCAGGAATGGAATCCTTGTCCTTCATGGAGCCTCAATCTTGTTCTTAGGTCGCTGTGTGCGGAGCCCTTGAAGAGGACGACGCTAAAGGATCTTACTCTAAAGACGGTTTTTCTTGTGGATATTTCCTCAGCTCGCCGGGTGTCTGAGCTTCAGGCGTTATCCTGCAGGGTGCCCTTTTTGAGAATCACGGATTCAGAGGGTCTCTTTATGGGTGGTTCCCTCCTTTCTCCTAAAGGTCATGTCCTCCTTTCGTCTGAATCAGTTGGTGGAGCTCCCTTCATTTCCAGTTTAAGATCGCTCCGATCCTCAGTCGAGAGACTTGTGAAAGTTGGATGTGTGTCGCGTTCTATTACACTATTTGGAGACTACTAATTCTTTTTGTATGTCGAACCATCTGTTCATGCTGTGGAGTGGTCTAAGAAGAGGACATAAAGCGTCTAGGGCAACAATCGCTCGCTGGTTGAAAGAGGCTATTGATTCAGCATACTTGTTACAGGGTCGTCCGATTCCAGTTGTTCTGCGAGCACATTCTACCCGTTCACAGGCAGCATCGTGAGCGAAATGTCAGATGGTTTTGCCCAAGAGATTTGTAGGGTGGCCACTTGGAAGTCCTTGCACACCTTTGCTAGACATTATCGTTTGGATGTCCAGGCCCCAGATACCGGCGACTTTGGCGAAGGCGTGATCCGAGTGGCTCTCTTAGGGTCCCACCCCAACTAGAAGAGCTCTGGTACATCTCAGGAGTCTGAACTGATCCGAGTATATACAGGGAAAGGAAAATTGGTTCTTATCTGCTAATTTTCGTTCCTGTAGTACCACGGATCAGTCCAGAGTCCCGCCCTTTTTTCATTATGGGTGTAGTTGAGAGTCCGCTCGTTTCTGTTCCCATTGATTGGCCCTGCAGAGTATTTTTTTTACTTGTTTCACAGTTGTCGCGAGTTCTGTTCCTACTTGAGGTTTGTAAGCAGGATAGTTAACATGGCGAGGTTTCTCTTCCCCCAATTTGTGGGGGGATGTTAGTGGTTTATTCTACTCTTATATAGTGTTCTGCTTTGATACAACGAAATACTGACAGACTGCAGGTGGCACCTCAGAATATAGGGCAGAGTCAGTCAAAACTTCTCTGTCTCCATCTGCTGATGGGGAGGCAAAACCCAGGAGTCTGGACTGATACATAGTACTACAGGAATGAAAATTAGCAGGTAAGAACCAATTTTCCTTTCGCCTCTTAAGAGAATAACAGTGATTTCCCAAGGTCATGCAGCAATGGGCAAAATTAGGATTAGAGCTCTATAGCCTACCCCTTTGATATAAATAAATACATTTAGTATTTCTTTACTGAGCTTTCAGAACACATCCTTAAAAATATATGCAAATGCTGTGATAATTCTATAAACAGTAAATAACGTTACTATTTAAATTATTGATACACAAGCCAAAGCTTATACCCATTCACTAAAGATCATTAAAGCAAAAATGTGCATTAAACAGCTGTATTATCAAATTAACATTCATTAATGATTATGATACAAGCACATGTATTACCGTTAAATGCAAAAATCTGATATAACTTGAAGAATATTGAAATGAGCTCCATCGCATGCAAAGTAGCTCGTGAATTTTCAAATGAGTTACCAGAAACTACATTAAGTCACACTAAAGGACATCTCAACTTGTGTCTGCAACAAGTTTCTGACTGGCTTTGTGGATGCAAGTTGAGGCAAACCCAGGAAATTTTGAAACCCTATGGATCCATATGGGAGACAGTTTCTGTCCACATCTAGCGATTAAGCTTCAGGACATTGACATTGATGTTAAAGGCCAGGTCCATAGTCTTGGGTTTATCATTGACATTGGTTTGTCTCTGAACACACAAATATCTTTAGTGGCAATGACATAAGCAGTAGAAACATGTTAATTGTGTTAAATTTGACCCTATTTTATACAGAGTCTGTACATGTAATCTATGCCACATGATCAGTACATATTTTCCCAATTTTAGCTAGTCTTCACTAGTTACCAATGAATGCAAGAATTGTGTTTGCATCAATTCGTGCCAACCATGAGGCTTATCCTGTAGCCAGTGCAACTTACCTGCTGCTAGGCCTAGGTCCTGAAACACCTCCGCTGTCACGTGGCAGGACGCTGCCATTCAGACGTTATCTCCAGCCTCCCTTAGGCATGCACACCCAACCTACTGGCTTTTAAAGGCCCCGTGGCAAGAGAGGATCAATAGCACTATGACATCAATGGAGCATTGGTACTTGAGCCTTTCTCTTGCAGCTGGCAGATGCCTCGGCAACAAGTCCGTCTACCTTGCCTCATTCCAGCTCCCACCTTGTCTTATTCCAATATCTCTCTATTCCTGCCTTTTTCTCCTTTCTGCTTAGGCCTTCCAGTTCCCTACCTCCAACTCCTATTCTTCTCCTCTGACTGATCTCTCATTATTGACTTGGAACATGGCTAGATTCTGCCTGTCTGCCTCCTGCCTGCATTGACCCTCAGCTCGGATTCTGACTTTGTCTTGACCTCCTCCTGCCTTGATCCATTGCCTGGCTACAGACTCTGTCTGAATGCAGCCTGCCTGTCTCGTGGATCGTTCCTCCTGCTGCAAGGTTTGTCTTAAGTACTTCCAGCCTCAGAACCCAACAATTCAACCCGCGAGGGAAGGAGCTAGTATAGGTGAAGCCTTCTCTGTCCCAGCCCATAGTGGGTCTGCCTACTGTTGGTGTGGGCCCAGTCATTTCCAGCTGTCAGGTAGTACTACCTATAACACAGCCCAAGGACTCGCAGTCTGTGACATTAAGCTATTACAGTGGCTTTGCCCAGGTTATTCAAAAGCTATAATTCAGAATTATTGTGGCTCTGGACTTTCTGTTGCTTTAGTGAATGGAGTTTCAGATTTTAACAGGGTGAGAAAAGTTGTATGTGAGTGGCACTCTGCTAGTCCCATGGAAGTTAGTACTGGGAGGCTGTTTATCCCATTAGAGAATGGCCCTTTGCCTGGGAGAGGGAAAAGTGGGGAATTTTTGGTTTCAGGTTGGGTATGTGTGGTCTATATGTATTTCTTATTTTAGTTTAATTATGTTACTTATACTGTATTTTACTAATTAATTTGACCCCATACTGGATATCTTTTGTAAAAACTGAATAATGAGGTGAATTTGTATTAACCCACTGGCTAATGCTATAATTTAACCTCTGTACGGAGGATGTAATTAAGTTCTAGCATTATCTGATGCCTGCTAACGTGGGCTGTGATGGAAGCTACATCTCCCTCCCATCCCCCATCTTGACTCAACTCCTAAATCTTAATGCAAGCTGAAGATCCCCACTTCTCTTCTGACTCAACATCAAGGGCCCTGAGACCTGAGTAACCTCCTCCGTCCCCTGCCCCCACCGGCCTGATTCCCCCGCCAGCAGCCATCAAGACATGCAGGCTGCAGACCCATCCAAGACCCCCATGCCCTCTTCCACATCCATTGACAAACATGAGCTGCATGTGCTGCTGGAGGGTAAAGGAGCGTATGAGGTCATCAGGTTACATTTTTTTTAAATTCAGCAGCAACAGCAGAGGGATGAACGGCGCTTCCTCCTGCTTTTAACTTACCAATTGAAGATCTTCAAAGGGGAAGGGGTCCCAGGGTGTGGTTTGGGGTCCTGGAGTCCCGTGTTCAGGATATTGATGGGTGGGGGGTGTAGGTGGGAGGTGCGCTCGGCCACTGCGGATCATCTGTGAAGTCTGCTTGGGGGTGGGTTGGGCACTTTCTTTCTTGGGACACTTGATGTTGACTTGAGGCAGGGAAGAGATCTTCAGCCCACAGGGTCTTTTGAGTTGAGGCAAAGGTTTGAGAGGCATAAGGGAGCATCCGTTGGGGGCTCATGTTAGTGTAGCCAGTAACACTTCTGAATTAGATATGTTGTGTGCGGTTTGGCTTTTTTTTTTTTATTATTAAACTGTGCAGTTTCCTCCTGCTCCTTTGAACTTTCAGCTGAATTGGAGCCAATTCTTACACCATGAAGCTTCATTTAAAACTACCCAGGGATTTTCCCCCTATTTTATATTCCCACCGCCTCCAACATGCCTAGTCTCATCATTGCAGTGATGGTCCTCCAAAGCACAGACATGAATTGCGTCTTCACTGCCTTGACTTGCCCAGAAAAACTTCCTGATGTTTATGCCTAGCTCCCACTCTGTCCCAGTACAATTTACATATTGTTTTTTTCTAATCTTCAGAGAGAGAGAGAGAGAGAGATATCAGCTTCTACTCAAATTAAATATCTCTAACTCAGATTTATAATAAACCTTTACTCACCAGGTGCCTCCTGAGTGACAAAGGTTCAGCTGATTGTTGAATAATGTCAGTGATGGGCTGGAGATTGCTTTTGTGAGCGCTTAGGAACTTATTAAATCATCTTGTTAAACGGAGCATCTGACCAAGTGGAGTAGAACTGGCAAGAACCCTCGATGATAAACTTAGTAGACCGCTGGCTGACGTATTGAACATGTTATGTCATGATACCTAAATGTTTCTTGAATGCTCATTGTCTCTGTGATGCCATCAGATATGGCCAGGAGTGATCCTGCTTATTGTTTATATACACGTTTCATTTCCACAGGCTAGTGCTAAAGACATCGGGCGCATGTACGCAGCAATACATCATCGTCTTGTTGCGCTGCAAAGCTCCACAGGGCAAGATTCGGATTCCAACCAGATGGACCCAGAGCCGGAAGCAGGATCTCAGCAACTGACTTATGATAGTGATGATGAGGAGGATGAGGAGGTTACTCAAACTGGCAGCAGCCTGGCAGGTTGGCTACATTTAAAGTCTTGGGATGGGGAGTAGGGTCAGGGAGCATGATGAGGCTGGTCATTACCCAGCCAGTAATATGCTGGCAGAGCATTTGCACAAAGTAACTGGTGAACAAGGACTGTGCAGAGACCTGTATTTTTGCTCTACTTTCCTACAGAAAAATAGGCTTTATAAAATCCTCATTTCTGTCGCTAATAACTGTAGAACCATTTGCCCAATTTACGGTAATTTAAATTTCTTCTACAGACAGAGAGTCCTATAAACTCCCCCGCCCCTTCCACCCAAACACCTGGCTTATCTTCTTCATGTGCCAGTGACCAACCCACACCCTCTACACACATACACACTTAGAAGCAGCGTGTATTTGTTTTCTAACTTGATTTCCTGTAGGGAAACAATTCGGTTCAGTTGTAATCTCAAGCACATCGGAGCATATTGCAGTATCATCGAGCCCTTGGTTAGTGTCTGTAATTTTGAAATACAATGACATGCCATGGAAGCCATCTCTCTCCAAAGAAGAAAAATGGAAATATCGGGGAGCTCGGAGCATGTTGTGACATCATCACACTTTTTTTTTTTTTTACTTGAAAACCCTGAGTTTGCTAAAATTGACCCTGCATGGTGTTTGGTGTCTCCCCGCACCCCATACACGGTTTCACAGAGAGAACAGAAGTGGTTCAGAAAAGGCCCACTGAAATGATACAAGGCATGCAAACCCAAACCCTGCAAAGAATAGCTTAAGACGCTCAGTATGTATTCACTGGAGGAAAAGGGATGGGGGGGGAGGGGTGGCGGGGTGGAGGGAAGATGATAGAAATAGATATTTGACAGGTTTCAATAAGGTACATTTTCCATTGAAAAAGAAATTCAAAGACAAGGGTCATGAAGTGACACTGCAGGGAGAAAAGGTTCAGAGGAAATGCTTCTTTAGTGAGAGAGTACTGGAAGTCTGCAATAGTCTCCCGGCAGAGGTAGTGGCACCCAAAACGGTGCCAGAATTACATTTGCTCTTCCAAAGCAGCACAAGGGCTGCTTGACTGGAGTTGGGACTGCTCTGCTTTGTCCCTCTGTCTGCCTCAGCTCCTCCCGGACTTCCACTGACCTCCAGAAGTTGGACTTGTTCTCTGAGAGCCAGGAGCTCTTTGCACTGGGTGCACACATACAACCCCTCACCAGCTGGTAGATAATCATACACGTGGCACTAGATGGCCCTCCAACTCGCTGCTGCACTTCGGCCTGCCTCTTAATTTTGCTAAAGTTTTAAAAGCTGATTAAGGAATAAGTATGTCTATCAATTTAAGGGTTTTTTTTTAATTTGATTAGGGTTTTAAATTGTTTATTTGATGTCTTTTAAATCTAAGGTTTTTAAATTTAATAACAAGGTGACTTATTTATTTATTTATTTATTTATTTATTTATTTATTTGTTATTTTTATTATACCGAGTTTCATGATAGGAATCACATCAACCCGGTTTACAATTAACAATGTGAGTAAAGGCAGAGAGTAACAAAGTAAAGAACATTTCCCAATACAAGAACAAATATAGTATGAAACTTAACAAATATTATAACAATATTTTGGATGTGAGAAAGTTACAAAAAACATGGAAAAATAACTTGGATATGAAAGGGGAAGAATTGTAGAACGACTATATAAAACTTATGTTTTATATTGTCAATGACCAGCAACAACACTAAAATTAGGCAATCGTGAAAATCAGGATTAATTGTATGTTCTAAATCACTAACCGACTCGTATTTTGAAGACTTTCCTCTTAATTGGGGGAGGGGTGAATCAATATAACAAAAAAAAGGGACTGGGGTGGATGAGAGATGGGAAGGTGGTGGGAATTAAACTAGTGACTAGCTGCCTAGGAACCAGTACTCATACTTTTTCAGATCAAGTGAATGACCTTTGCAAACTCACAATCCTAATACTTACAAACACTAACTTTTACTGACTAGAAAATTAATTGAAAGTCTATTTTCCTTAAATACCACAAAATTCTTTATACTTGCAAATATTATTGATAGCAAACTGCTTTGATTGGTCTTAGGGCCAAAAGGTGGTATATAAATAAACTTTAAATAAAAGAAATATTCACAATGGATATGCCTGAAATATATTTGCATACAGTGGAGGAAGTGCGTGCAGATATAATTCCTGCATATTCATTATGGGTCTCCAGAAAACCAGTCCTGTTTGTGGCACTTACAGAGCGGTTGCCTATCCCTGGTTTAGAGAATCAGATTCCAGACTTGGAAGTCCTAATGGCAGAGGCAGATCTCCATATTAAGGCTGACACTGAAACATGGTTCAAGTCCCATGATTGGGATATAGCCTTACCTAGCTATAATGTTTTCAAGGAGGACAGGGCAGGCAGAAAAGGGGGAGGAGTAGCACTTCACATAAACAGTAATGTTAAAATAACAGCTGGAGGTATGGGAAAAGGAGGAGGTGATGTGGGTTACCTTGGAAAGGGGAGATGGCAGTTCCTTTTACATTAAAATGACCTCCAGCAGAGACAAGAGTTGGAGAGAGATCTAGTCAATGACACACATAGGATTGCAAAGAAGGGGAACGTGCTACTGATAGTAGATTTTAATTGGCCAGATGTTGACTGGAACATTCCATCTGTGGATCCCTTAAAATTAAGACAGATCCTGGACATCCTTCCTTGGGCTTTCCTCACAGAACCCACGAGAGGGGGGAGCAATACCAGACCAGGAGGAAGTGTTTCTAGTGTCCAACTAGCTGGTCACCTGAACTCTGGTAGCCATGAAAATGGCATGGTTTGCTATAAGAGCTAAAGCAAAGAGGGGTCACACAAAAGTCAAAGTCCTGGGCTGTAGGAGTACCAGCTTTGTTATAGTGGGGAAGGGACTTAAGAGAGGTTGGCAGGGTGGGAAAGGGATTTGTGAAGCAGAAAAACAGTGAGCTACAAATTTTCATGTTAGGAAGTAAATCAAGTGAAAAGGATCTCATAAATAAGAGCACAGGGAAGAACATTGAGCAGAGCTGAAAGAAGCAGGGCAAGCAGTCGGGATGGTGAAGATGAAAGCAGGAGAAAAGACAGTAAAACAATGTGACCAGACTTTTCTCAGGCGTGTCAGTGAAAGGAGGAAAAGCAGAGGTGGGATTGAAAAATTCAAAAAAAAAGGAGGCATATGTGGAAGATACGAAAAAAGTGGAAAGCTTTTAAACAAATAATTTTGTTAAATACTCACTGCAGAAGGGAGATGTCATGCCATTTACAGAAGAAAAAGATTTTATGGAACTAGGAAAGCTACAGGTGGGCAAAGCAGTGGGGCCAGATGAGATACTTGCTAGGATATTTTATTTTAATATAAAAGGGCCATAGGCATAGCAAGGGAGATTTATTTATTTATTTATTTATTTATTTATTTGAGTTTTTCTATACCGGCATTCACGGAGATTCGTATCATGTCGGTTTACATAAAACAGGGGTGGATCAATACATTATAAACGTGTATAAATATAACATGAGTATACATTTTATATATTTACAAATTATAACAAGTTATAACAGTGCGCAGAAAAAATCAGTTACAATAAAACAAGGATGGTTCTAACTGGGAAAAGAAGAAGAATAAGACGATAGAAATTTAACAAGAATAAGAACGTGTAGTGTTTGGTATGTGGCTAAGTATGTCAGGATGAAACAGAATTAAACTGATTTTTCTCAAATTACACCAGATCATTCAAGATGGATTCGCAGACAACCCATCCTCTACTCCTGACAGCAGCCTGGGATTTTGGTGATTCAGAGTATGCAACAAACTCATCTTGCTGAAAATTCCGGACTGTCGCTATTTGTCTTGCCTAGTTATCTATGCTCTTCTTCTGATTTGCAGTGAGGCAACAACCCACCGATTTATCAGGAAGCGCTTCCATTTCTCTATACCTCAGAAGTAAAGACCTCAGGTGCACTTTAAGATTCCTGCTCCCCAGAGATTGGCCTTTGGGCAGGCCTTGTATTACAGCAGTAGGAAAGAAACAATGGGATGATTTCCAATGTTCCAGCTGTCTTCTCAAATTCTTCAGAATTAGGAATTCATCACACCATTAATCAATAAAGGATGCTAAAACTAATCTTTACTTATCATATTGATGGGTAAAATCTTTTAGCAATAATTATATTTTGGAGATGTGAATCATGTAAAGCAATATTTATTTTCATGTACAGTAATTATATTTTTCCATAAATGTATACATTTTATAAATTTAGTTATAAGCAGAAAGGTGTATGCATACTGTTTTATTAAACATTCTTTCAAACTGTGTGATATTTGGGGTCGCAATAGGATTTTTTGTGACATGAGCAATGTGTATTTAACAAGAGCAATTATATTTTGTATTACCAAGAGTAGACCCACTAACCAAAAATTCAAAATGATTTTTGTTATCATTTGTGTAGTCTTTGAATGATATTAATACATTGGAATTTTGTGCTACTTTAGCACTATTGCACTAAATCAATTTCTATTTGCATTGTATGCTCACTGGGGTAGGAAATTCCCTGTTTGTACATATATTACTTGTGCTAATCATTTATGATATTCTTCTATTGATATTTGAATGTTTACCTTGTACATTATTGTGCATACTATCTGTCATAAAAATCATAATTTCAAAGTTTAAGAAATATAGATTTAAATTTTTTAAAATTAATTTTATCTTTAACTAGAGTCCTTGCAATTTATTCTGGCAGAAGAACTGAAAAGTACTTTCAGTAAAGCAGATTTAGTTATAAAACTGTGACCATGGCACTGAATTACCTTTCTCTTTGTTAGAGAGAGGTTGAATTGCAATCCTAACCATGTCCAGAACTAGGTAATTTGCCTGTTGGCGGGCTTAGCTGATCATAATCCAAAATCGGCAACATAAGTCTGAAGAAATCACAGTTAAATTAACAAAAGTCTCTGATAACAATGCATTCACAGTTCAATGGCTAGCAGATATTTTACTACAAAAACATGGATCGGAAGGCTGTTTTTTTAGCATAAAGGGTAGTGAAGAGGAGAACAGTATCTGGATTCAAGAAGGTAATGGACAAGAGCCAGGGGGATCTCTGAGTGGTAGGGATTGGAGAATTTGGCAGTTGGTGTGGATGGGCAGACTAGATAGGCCATATGGTCTCTTTCTGCTGTCATGTTTCTCTTTCTTTAAATGCAGTTGTCCTTTTGTCAGGATTCCTACTGTCAAGTAGCATTCGTATCTATTTGTTAGAAAGTGATGCTGTCAGCAGAGGTTGAGTTGAAATGTATGCGCATCTGCATCACTCCTGAGACAGGCCTGCAGCAATGGCACAAGAATTGTGGCTTTATTGTCCTTCCTCTTTATTAGAAGCATGCTAGGAGATTTCTTTTGCAGTGGGTACTAATATAGCAGGATTTAGCTGCTGAAACACACTGTACAAGATTGGCCTTCTGGGGACAAGCTTTCAGTTTGATAGAATAGAATTTATTATGAAAAGAAGGCCCACAGGGTATAACAGGACAGTAATCACACACAATATAATTGCATATTCATGGATTCTGACAGAGGTGTTGAAAGCAATTCAAGCCTTTAGTACTGAATAATATCATTCAGGGAATCAAGTTCTATAAATCTTCCACTTTATAATTGAAGAGAGAAACATTCAGGATCCCAAAATTCCAAATGTCTACAGGATTACAGCAAAATCTCCCCTCTTGTGTCAGCTTTCCACAGGCTCTGATTTCCCTCCTACCTGCATTCCAACCTTGCCAAAGTCACAGGAGCAGTATTCTGATACTTTCAGCTAAGCAAGCCTGTGGTCAGGAAACAAGGCACGGCAGGGGTGAAGGACTGGCCCATAGCCGGCATGTCTACATGATCCTCTGAGCTTTTCTCATCTAGGCTTCCCTCACGCAAGACCCAAATTATCTACTTTAAAAAAAAAACAAACCCCAACCATGATGATGACTAAATTTATTTTAAAGCAGTTCAGTGTTGTTCTTCTGCAGCAGACCAAAGACCTTCTTACAGCACTGTTAAGCTTCCTCTTAAATTAAGTGAATGTGTTGATGAGACATCCTTAGGGCTAACAGAAAATCTGCCATGAGCAATGCTCACACAGTGGCATCCCAACAGAACTGTTTTGGCATCTTTTCTACCGGTTGCCTTTCTGCCTTATCTGGGAAAACTGTTCAGAGCATTTTGGATTGGTTGTAGTAATCTTTGACAGTAATGGGGTATGTTTTACAGGAAATTTGAGTTTGTCTGCACCACAGAAGAGAGGTGATGGCTTCAACTCTGTTAAATTTCCGTGAATAGATTTAAGGGTTTATAATGTTTTTACTTGTTACTGTGGAAATATAAATGCAGGAACTCTAGAGGTCAGATCTATCAGACCTCTCCCCAGAGTTATTTCATACTGTAAAGGTTTGTTTACTTATTGTAAAGGTGTAATTTATTTTGAAATGGGGTGTTTTTCAGTAAGGAAAAGATGGCAATCAAACATGAGCATGCAACACAGTATGCTGCATCCTCATGTTTGATTGCCATCTTTTGTTTGGGGAGTATGTTTATGATAAAATTGACAATATTTGCCCACATTAGCAAATTGTGCTGCTAAAACATTTTTTCTTACTGACATATTTCAGAGTCCTGGCAAGTGTGTTGTTGCCATTTGGTGGTTTACTTCTACCACCTACAGAACAGTCAAGAAAACATCTTTTCCCTTTCTAGAATGAATACACACTAAATGCTGGCTTATGCATGCTATTTAAACAGCACAATAAAATAAGATATCATTTATCTTTATGTTTTTATGTGTCTTATTTATTCTTGACTTGAACAACCCTAATATTCTTTTCCAGGTGGGGTTCTATAGATGCACTGCAAAATCTTTATAAAATTGTATTAAAGTAGAAGAAATGCCTCCCTTTGTAAATAGGGACTGTATGATTGTAAGAATTTCTTTTGCAGGGTTGTCATTTTCCTGTAGTCTCCCACCAGCCTTTATCACAAGACTTTCTAAACGGTGGGTCGTGACCCTACATGTGGTCCCAAATCTTCAGTCGCCAACTGGGATCACAGTGAGCTTCAGGCATCAGCAGCAATAACATTAGAAGTAGTCAAGGTGGGGCCTGTAAGCCAGCACATACCCATAGGCCATACAGTGATCCTACTCTCACATGAGTGTCTGTGGTAACAGGAAGCCCTGTATGAGATAGGTGCAGGGCCTATGAGCTGGCAATGGAGCACAAGCCCCATGCTAATAGTCGTCATTAATGCCACTGTCACTTGCAGTTCACCATTGAACTCCAGACCACCCATGAAGGGAGAGGGTCAGTGAGTGCACAGGTGTGGAAATTGCCACTGCTTCTCTCTCTTCACTCACTCCTGTATTCAGCCAAAGAGAAGAATGTTGCTGCTGTCATCAGATACCCACCAATTTTCATTGACTATTGGCCTGGGCTCCAAAGGAAAATGTTTCTGTTGACCCTGGCCAGGGGAGTGCTTAGAGGGGCTGTTTGAAGATAGGGATCAGATGCAGGAGAGATTTGAATGTTGGGTCAGCTGTCAGTTTCAGAAGGAGGATCAGTTGACAGAAGATTTGAGGGGAGTTCAGGTGGGGATAGGAATGGCTGTGGAGGATGAGAGAGGGGGAATGACAAGATTGGGGGATGAATGTCGAGTAGGAGGATGTGAGATATAGTTTGAGGAGGTGAGGTGAGAAAAGGAATGAGGGATAACGAGTGGATGACTAGATAAACTGGGATTATAGGAAGGGAATGGGGATGAGGGTGGATCAGCTGGGGGATGTAAAAAGGGCTGGAGGGGAGTAAAGGGATAGGCTGGAGAAGCAGAGGTTGAGCCAGGAGGTCCATTGGAGGGGAGAAGGGTAAGGGGTTTTCTAGAAGAATTAGAGGGTGAGACAAAGGATTGTCTAGAGGGTGGAGGTTGAGAAGAGGGATCCATCGGAAGGTGGAGAAAGTGGAATGGTTGGAGGGGAGCTGCCCTCCTACTAATTTGTTAATGGTTCTCATCTGGGGTCATATGAATTTTCAAATACTAAAATGGGGTCACTGGCTAAATGTTTGGGAAGCCCTGCTTCACTGTCTGTCAATGAAGTGGTTTGTTCATTAGTTTCCCACCAGCTCACTGGCAGAACACTCATCTTCACGCAGTTAACTGTATAGAAGGTGTTGCATTGCTTGTGGTTCATTGTCACCGTCCCAACCTGTGGTGCCATAGATGAAACTTTGCTTATTGTTACATTCCCATGCCTGGCCAGTTCCAGTGTGGAGCTGACTGAGACAGCATTAAGTGTGCCAAGCCTGAGTTGCACCTGCAGGAAGGCATATAGCTGAGAGCTGGAGGGCACAGGCTGCAGGATCATTTTCCCTATTGGCAATGCTGCATTGCCAACCTTGGCTGTTCAGAAGACGATTCAATTGGTTTTACAAAGACAAAAATCTCTGGACTTCAGTTGGCTGATTGCAAGAGTTTTGTTAAACAACAGTACTACCACTACTACTATTTATCATTTATAAAGTTAGCACTTTAAGACAGATGCAGCACTGCACAGAGTCACACAAGAGACAGTCCCTGCTACATGGAGCTTACAATTTTGTCAAGACAAACATCCATGGCACACAAGAGCAAATGAGAAGTGCATTTATTGTAGATAAGTGGTTAGAAGTTAAATGCAGCCTCAAAAATGTGAGTGTTTAAACTGAATTTGAGTATGGTCAGAGAGAACATGATGCACCAACTCAGGTAGTCTATTCCAAGTTTACAGCGCAGCAAAGTGGAAAGCGTGGAGTAGGGAATTTGCAGTGGAAGAGAAGAGCACAGATAAAAGTGACTTGCCTGATGAACAGAGTTTGAGGAAGGGTGTAGTGAGAGCGAAATGACAGATAAGGAGCTGCAGAATGAAGGCTCTTAGAAGGGGAGCTTTAAGTATATAGTGGAAGCAGAGAGGGAACCAATGTAGCAACTTGAGAAAGCAGAGTTGCTTAGCTGTTCCAGGTGTTCTCTAAGGACAGGAGGATGTCAGTCTTCACACATGCATGACATCATCAGATGGAGCCCAGAATAGAAAACTTATGTCAAAGTTTCTAAAACTTTGACTTAGCTTTTGCGCATGCTCCGGCATGCAATATACCATGTGTCCATGTCGGGTCCCTTCAGTCTTATAACATAGAATCAAGAAGAAAATAATAAAGAATAAAACTCATGAAGTGAAGACCCAATTTCACGGGGAGGTGGGCAGGTCTCGTAAGGACTGCC
The DNA here is from genome assembly GCF_901001135.1 of Rhinatrema bivittatum. Lineage (NCBI taxonomy): Eukaryota > Metazoa > Chordata > Amphibia > Gymnophiona > Rhinatrematidae > Rhinatrema > Rhinatrema bivittatum. Next base: position 753,453,196 of record NC_042615.1, read on the forward strand.
TGCTATCCTTGGAGAACACATGTTACAGGGAAGCAACTCTTTTTCCAAGGACAAGCAGGAAGACAGTCCTCGCACAGGTGAATCTCTAGCTACAAAACAGGTGCCAACAGGTACAACAGAAACAACAACATTTTGTTGGTAACCGGAGAGGGGCAACCTGAAAGGTTCTAAACTTCAAACAAGTTCCAAAGAATAGATTGGCCAAACCTGCTATTGCCAGCCATTCCTATCAAACAGTAATGAGATGTAAATGAGTGGCTGGAGCTCCAGATTGCAGCCATGTAGATCTCCTCTATGGGAACATCTTGCAAGTGGGCCACTAAAGCTGCCATTGCTTGAACTGAGTGAGCCTTGACATGATCCCCAAGATGCAATATAGTCTGGCCATAATAGAAAGAGATGCAGTCTGCTAGCCAATTGGAAAGTGTCTGCTTGGCAACAGTGTTCCCCAGCCTATTTTGATCAAAAGAAACAAAAAACTGGGTGGACTGTTTATGGGCTTCTGTTCATTCCAGATAGCAGGCTAAGACTCTCATGCAGACCAAACTGTGCGGGCATGCTCGCCTTGGCGCAAATGGGGCCTGGGAAAGAATGTTGGTAGGACAATGAACTAATTAAAATGGAAGTCCAACACCACATTAGGCAGGAACTTTGGGTGCATCCATAAGACACCCTATCATGAAAAACTTAGTGTAAGGTGGATAAGTCACTATGGGCCGGAGCTCGCTGATCCTGCTGCTTAAGTGACCACCACCAAAAACATGACCTTCCGGGTCAGGTATTTCAGATCACAGGAGTGCAGTAACTCAAAAGGAGCTTTTATCAGCTGAGCCAAAACCACCTTGAGGTCCCAGGATACAGCAGGAGACCTTAGGGGAGCTTCAAATGAAGCAGCCCCTGCATGAAATGTATAACTATAGGCTGTACAGAGATGGGCTTAACCCCTACACCATGGCGAAGTGCACCAATTGCACTCAAATGAGCTCTAACAGTTAGTCTTGCGACCAGCTTCAGAGAGGTATAAGAACATGCTATACTGGGTCAGACCAAGGGTCCATCAAGCCCAGCATCCTGTCTCCAACAGTGGCCAATCCAGGCAATAAGAACCTGGCAAGTACTAAAACTAAGTCTATTCCATGTTACTGTTGCTAGTAATAGCAGTGAATATTTTCTAAGTCAACTTAATTAATAGCAGGTAATGGACTTCTCCTCCAATAACTTATCCAATCCTTTTTTAAACCCAGCTACACTAACTGCATTAACCACATCCCCTGGCAACAAATTCCAGAGTTTAATTGTGCGTTGAGTGAAAAAGAACTTTCTCTGATTAGTTTAAATATGCCACATGTGAACTTCATGGAGTGCCCCCTAGTCCTTCTATTATCCAAAAGAGTAAATAATCGATTCACATTTACCTGTTCTAGGTCTCTCATGATTTTAAACACCTCTATCATATCCCCCCTCAGCCATCTCTTCTCCAAGCTGAACAGTCCTAACCTCTTTAGTCTTTCCTCATAGGGGAGCTGTTCCATTCCCTTTATCATTTTGGTCGCCCTTGTCTGTACCTTCTCCATTGTAAAAGGTAGTCAAGCAGTTTTTCGGTGAGGAGGAGAAAAGGTCTAGAGCCTTTTGCTCACACTGCACAGAAAATTTCTTCCACTTCAATCCATAGGACTTTCTGGTGGAAGTCTTTCTAGAAACCATGAGGACACGAGATACATCATCCAAGAGATTGAGGGGTTGCAAAATCAATCTCTCAACATCCAAGCTGTGAGCGACAGGGCTTGAAAAGTTGGGATGTCACAATCAGCCCCAATTTTGGGTGGTGAGATTTGGTGAATTCCCCAGTCTGATGGGTTTCCAGATTGACAACTCCCAAACGAGTGAAAATCAGATCTGTCTCAGCCAATGGGGAGGCTATGAGAATCATAGTTCCCTTGTCCTCCCTGAGCTTCAACAAAGTCTTTGTCATCGGTGGAACTGGAGGATATGCATACAGGAGGCCCTAGCCCCAATGAAGGGCAAAGGCATCTGAGGCTGTAAGTTAAGAGCCAACATATATTTCCTTTTTTGGCCTAATTTTTATATGTTCCTTTTTTTATATAGACATTAGTAGTTAATTTTTATAGGTAGATCATGTAATCTTGTTTTTCTCCCATTTCTTTCTTTGAATTCTGCTGACTTCTAGCAGAAGTCCTGGTTTCCTTTGTCCAGCTGACCTTTCACCTTTATTGTCTGTTATCTTAAGTTTCCTGCTATTTTTCTGTACTGTGCGATAAGGAAGAGAGGAAAAACCAGTTTTCTTAAGGCAGATACTGGTTTAGATAGTAATCAATACATCAATGGTCATCACCTTATCAAAAATGTTGGTCTTACAAAGTGCTGAATGTGTGACTTTTGTAAGTGCACTGTTTCAAATCTGGACATCGGAAATACTAGCTATCATATGGCAAGTAACCTCTGCTGAAGTGAGAAAAGGTTTCAATATCTTGTATGGACAATGCTGGTATTATGTCACGGCATGATTTCCACTGATTGATTTGGAAAAGTATAAGCAAGTAAGAAACAGTCGCTGGCAGAACTCACTTTGAACACTTATTCATTTACTAACCAATTCACCAGCTATGCATAACTACATTAATAAATTACTATAATATCAGTGCAACACATCCAGCTTTAAGGCAGATTTACAGCACTAATGACAAGTCTAACAGTAATGTTTTCATCATACGTTACAGAGAGTGAAAGATCTGCATGAGAGAACTTCAGAACATTTGGGAAGAGACAGGCAGCCACTTTTGGGTGAGAAATTTCCATAAAGGGTGGGATTTGTAAATGTTGGTTTTCTATTTTAAAAAAGAGCTGATAACACATTTAAAAGGCAGTCACAAGTTTATGGTAACAGAATACCAAAATTTACCTATGGTTTTCAGAGATATGTTTGATTTTAAAGTTGGAGTTGCTGAGAAGATTGTGAATTGTTGTGGCCATTGACAAGGTTTTTAAATCAAACTGGAGTTGCTGAAAAAATGTTATAAAGATGTGTGATGATATATCTTGTCTGCTATTATAAAATATATTTTGTTTATTGTTAGGAAGCTTTATTAATAAATCTGGGTCAATTCTTATTTTGTGTGCTGAACATTGTGGTTATTTTTGTTATATTTTGTGTATGGCAGGGCCTTGAGATAAACAAGGAGATATTTATTAGGGTAGTCTTATACCAAATCAATTGAGATGAAAAGATTTGGGGGGGTGAATTTAAAGAGAATTCACCAGGGTTTCTCTCCCAGTAGTTTACAAGGCCAGCTTGCCGTATGTCCTTGTACATGAAGCAGAAGTGAGAACCTTCCTGTTCCAAGGAGCTACAAACAGATCCACCCATGGGCTTTCCTAGGGATGAAGATCCTATTTGCTACTCTCTGGTCCAGAGATCATTCGTGGGGTCTGAAGGAGTGACTCAGTCTGTCCGCTTCCCATTCTTCATATCAGCCAGATATCTCGCTCTGAGCCCCATCCCATGGGAGAGGGTCCAGGACCAAATCTGGACCAACCCTTGACACAGTTAAGAGTCCATACTTCCCTGCTTGTTGATTATATTACATCATCATTTGGTTGTCTGTCTGGATCAACACAATTTTGTTGAACAGTTGATCTCTGAAAGCCCACAGCATGTACTTGATTGTCTGGAACTCCAGAGTCCCTGGGTGCTGAATCCCTGAGTGGATGCAACTGTGGCCAGGACAATTTGGACCCGAGAAATTTGGAAGGATACTCCCCCATTCCAAGTTGGAGATTTTATGCCACCAAGACAAGGAGTCCCAGAAGAATGGAGTGATTCAGATGTAGTCCTATAGATTCTGAGTGGCTTGAAACCACTAGGATTGCAAGGTCCATTGGGCTTATCACATGTGCATGCATGCCTAGGGAATAATGTGTATTGTGGTGGCAATAAAGCCTAACAGCCTCAACATGTGCTGTGCTGATACCTGCTGGGTCTGTTGGATCTCTGGCGAGATGCACATCAAGTTGATGGCCTGTTACCACAGCAAGAAAGCCTTGGCCCGAGATGTGTCTAGCAGGGCTCCCATGAAGTCCAGTTGAGGTGATGGGCTGACATGGGACTTGGGGTAGTTGATGATAAACCCTAGTGACTCCAACGCCCAGATGGTTGAATGCATGAACCCTTTGGCTCCTGCCCAAGAGGTGCTCTTAAGCAACCAATTGTCCAGATAGCAGAAAACATGAACTCCTAGTCCGTAAAGTTGCACCACCACTACAGCTAGACATTTTGTGAAGACCCATGGGGTAGACGCTAGCCTAATTGGCAACACGCAATACTGGAAGTGCTGTTTTCCCACCAAAAATTAGAGATAATTCCGGTGACTGGGAAAGATCTCCATGTGAGTATATATGTCCTTCAGATCAAGGGAGCATAGCCAGTCCCCTTTTTGTAAAAGGAGGATCAAGGTGCCCAGGGAAACCATCTTGAACTTTTCTTTTTTGAAAAATCTTTTCAAGGTCCTTAGGTCTAGAATGGGACGGAGTCCTCCTTTTTTTTTGGAATCAGGAAGTACCTGGAGTAAAATCCCCACCCTCTTTGCCCTGGTGGAACAGGCTGTTAAGAGGGAGGAGAGCTCCATTAGAAGTACCTCCTGATGTGCTACCAGCCCCCAAAACGGACTCAGAGGGCAATTTGGCAGGGCACCCAATATGTTCAATTGGTACCCTTGATGAATTATGGAAAGAGCCCATAGTCTGAGGTTATACTGGCCACTGGTTCACAAAGAACTGCAGTCTGCCCCTGACCAGCGATCCATTGTCCTGGGTACTAATGACTGGACTATGCTCTCTATGACCCAGTCAAAACCCCATCCCTGGGTCTTGGGGGCTTCCTTCTGCCTGGGACAGCAGCAGGAGCCCTGATGCTGTTGATGGGATTGAGGGGGGCAGAAGATAGTACTTCCTTTGGTGGAAGAAAGATTTCTTCTGCCACGATCTCGCCGACATCCTAGCTGAGAAAGAGAGTGCTGGTGGAGAGTTTTTGGAGGGTTTCATTGTGGTTCCTGAGCTGGGCCACCATATTCTTTCTATTCTCATGTTCATAATGTGTACTTGAGAATAAATTACTTTTGATATCAGAGTCCTGTTTCTCTCAGCTGCGCAAGTGCAAAATGTATGACGTTCCTTTTTCTGATCACTCCTTATTAGTTTGTACATTGGCATTTGCAGATGAGTGGAGGAACTGGCCCTCTTGGAAAATGTCCCCCTTGCTTTACCAAGATAAATATTTGTCTAATTTTTATGTGCCAAGTGGGAAGAGTATAAAGAATTTAATTTCTCATAGGATTCATAAGCCATTACCTTTTGGAATGCTGCCAAGGCTGTGCTTCAGGGTCATTTTCTGGCCTACCAGGTTAGGAAGCAGCGCCAAGCTGCTCAAAAAGAGCTGGAATTGTCTAAACAACCATGTTAATTGAATGAACCCAGCTACTCAACAACAAACTATTTCAGTGGGGCAATAAGTCAGGCAAGTTGTTAGCACAACTGCTTCAGAACGTGGGACCAAAAGCCTTTGTTCCACTTTTGTGCTTTCGTAATATGGATCATGTCACCTTGGAGGCATCCTTAAGGTTTTTCAGGGATTTTTCGGGATCTCTATACCAGTAAACAACCAGATCTGTCTAATCGTCAAAGACTTTTTCAGGGGATAACCTTCCCCAGATTGTCTTTAGTGGATAAATCAAAGCTGAAAGGACTCATCTCTTTGGGAGAGATCCAATCAGTGATGCAGGGGCTTAAGCTAGGTAAGTCCCCCAGGTCCTGATGGTTTTGGTCCCGTTTTTTTTAGTTTTGTTTTGTTTTGGTTTTTTTTAAATCTTAGGGCCATGGATTTTTGAGCCTTTAAAGGGAATGTTTAGGCAGGCTTTTACTGAGAGTAGTATGGGATCCGAGAATAATTTGGCAACGATTCTTCTTCTTTTAAAACCAGATAGGGACCCTGTGGCTCCTGGGTCGTATAGACCCATTTCTCTTTTGAACCAGGATGTCAAAATCTTCTCTGCTGTGCTTGCCACTCGGGTCAATAAGATTATGCAAACTACAGTGACCTTGGATCAGATAGGATTTATCTCTCACACCTTGGGGAAGGTTCAGGCTTTGCTTGAACACTGGCGTTCATTCCCGTCATCTTTGATGGGTTGTGGTGCCATGGTAAAAATGGTTATTCTTTTGAAGGTGCTTTATCCACTACAAATGATTCCTCTCTGGCTAAAACATCTGAAGTGCTTCAATTTAAATCTATGGTCTCTGCTTTGTTATGGCATGGGAGATGGCAGAGACTTAGGCTGGATGTTCTCATACACGAAAAAAGGTATGGGGGTTTGGCAGTGCCAGATCTGTGTTTATATAACATTGCTTGCTTTATGCGCTATGTACAGGATTGGGCCTCAACATCACAAGTATGACTCAAAGGGGTTACTGGACGAATGGGCCAACCCCTGTCATGGGGTGTATCTGCTCCATCTCCCTAAATCCACCCTTTGGAGTTTACATCTTAATACTTTCTGGTTAGGGGTGTTTCAGAACGCCTCTGTTTCTCCTTTTTTACCTCTAACTCTTTCTGTGTTTTACACCTGGAAGGAGTTAAGTTTGTCTTGCCTTGGACATCTGGGGGGATGCGAAAGAAAAATGTTATGGTCCTTTCGACAGCAAGCTAGGCATTATGCCCTGGTCCTTTCAACAGCAAGCTAGGCATTATGCCCTGGAGATCTGCCAAATAAATGTTGCGCTTCTTGCTTTTTCAGATGCGGAGGAAACTTTTTTGGAAACCATTCCTCGCTTTAATAAAATTAGCATATGGGCACATTTTCTGTCCCAGTATCAGTCCTCACCACATCTGCAAAAATTGGCTAAGCAATGGAGTGAGGACTTGTAACTAGAGATCGATGCATCCGATATTGGCAGAGCATTTGTTTTGATTTATTGATGTATGGTCCCTGTTATCCTGCAGGAGATTCAATTTTAAATTATTTACCGTCTTTACTTATCTAGAGATAAAGGTGCTTGATTACACTTGTGGGCATCTGATGAATGTCTGACATGTTCCCATCTTCGAAGGGACTTTTGTCACATATTTACAGAATGCCTGAGGCTTCAATCTTTCTGGCATAAGGTTTGCTCGGCTATCACACATGTACTGGATAGACCAGCCCCATGGAATAGTGGCCTAATTTATTTGTATTTGTTTGAGGAGATGCCTACATTGCCTGGCGGAGGTCAGAAGTTTGTTGTAATCTCTTTAACTTTGGCAAAAAAAAGTGATTTTGTCTACCTGGAATGATGCACTAGTTCCGGCTTTTCAGGACTGGCGGCAAGCAATGATCCACTTTGCAACATTAGAACATATGAGAAAGAAAGAGCTAGGTAATAGGCACAGTGTTTTATATTTGAAAAGTTATTTTACGCTTTGGGAGAAAGTGTTGGACTTTGTATTAGAATTGCCATACATTGTATTGGTTCTTACTGTGTTGCTTCAATAAAAATTACATTAAAATTGTACTCTCTGCAAATGATGGTGAGTGCCCACTGGTTCAAGGTTATACTGGGCCACCGTTTCGCGAAGAACCAAAGCCTGCCCCCGACCAGAAGGTACATCACCACGGATACTAAGGTGTTGGCTTCACTCTCTTTAATCCAGTCAAAAGACTGTCCTCGGAGTTGACTGAAGTGCCAGTTGGGACTTTATGGCCCTCTGTTTCCATGGATGGCTATAAGGGACCTGAGTCTGCTGACGAACCAAAATGGCAGAGGATAGTATCTCCTCAGGTGGAAGAAAGACTTCCTGGGCCAGACCGCACAGGCCTCCTGGATGAAGAAGACAGATCTTGAGTACTAGTGGAGAGCTGTTGGAGTATCACATGGTGTTCATGAATGTGGGCTACTGTATCCTTCACCTTATCTCCAAAGAGATTCTCTCCTGTGCACGGCACATCATCAAGTCATTCCTGCACCTCCTGATGAATATCTGAGGCCTGCAGCCAGGTGAGTCTGTGGACACCTATCCCTGCCCAAAGACCTTCGACGCTGCCTCAAAAACATTTTAGGACAAGCAGTCCCTGTGTTTTCCACACTCTAGACCTTTGTGCACCAGTAACTGGAGGGTGTCCTGTTGCAGTTCAGGCAGCTGATTGGCCATTTCTTGCACCCGTTTCAGGATGTCCCACATATACTAGCTCATGAAGACATGGTAGGCTGCATTATGAGCAATAAGCATAACACCATGAAACACTTTCCTCCCAAAAGTATACATGGCTCTCTGATCCTTCCCAGAGGGCACTGAGGAATGGGTTCAAGTACATTTGACTTTCTTGAGAACGGATTTGACCACAACTAATTGGTGTGGAAGCTGCCACTTGTCTGGGTGAGAGTTATCACGTCTGCCTTCCTATTCATGGGAGGCACTGAGAGGAGGTTTTCTCACATCCTCATCAAGAACTCCATAAGGATCTTATGCACTGGGACTGTCACAATCTCCATAAGAGGCTCCATATACTGGAGGATATATAGCATCTTGTGCTGGATATCCTCCTCCGTCTATAAATTAAATGGGATGGTCTCGGTCATCAAGTTAACAAAGCTTGCAAGGAGAGGTCTTCCAGGGAAGACTTCCTTCTGCTGTCGAGAAGAGACAGGTCAGAGAGGAGGCCATTCAATGCATCAGGATCCAGAACACCTGATGAGCCTTCCCCCCAGGGGTTGTAAGGGTCCTTGTCCTCACTGTTATAGAAAAGGGTCAGGTCCCATGGTGCTTGGTCCCCAGCCAGTGGTAAAAGAACTGACTTGACTGACCATGGGGGCCTGGACCCTGAGACTGCCCCATCACCGGGGGGAGCTTCCTACTCTGAGCAACTGGGGATGACCACCAGTTCGGTTGGTGGCAGCTTTGATGCCCCAAAAGGCGTCAGTCCTGGGCACTGACACCGGTGTTGGTAGCACTCCAATGAGCATGTGCAGGGTTAAGAGTAGTGGCTCAAGGAGGGATGGTGTTGGGCCCAGTGTTAGCAGTGCCCCTACGCCGAGACCCTGCAGCGCCTTTTTCATGGCTGGCTGCATGCGCTTCTTCAGTTCCTCTTCAAAGATCACCAACTCCAACATTGACTGAGATCCAGAAGATATGGCCAGATCCTCCTTGGAACTAAGAGGAGGATCAGTGGCAACTTCAAGACTGGTGGAAGCCATGGCAAACCCTTGGAAACCACAGAGGACTAGAATTTCTCACCATGGAGTTGCTTCAGAGACATCACAGCCAAGGCAGGTGCAGCCTTGTGCATCAATGAGGACTGATGCCAATGCTTCTTCAGCTTCCCTTGATGCACAGCTCGGTCTTTCCCTGTGCCAATGCCAAAGACAATGAAATCAATGTCTTTGACCTGGAAGAAGTGGGTGATCCTGGAAGCCGTCGACACTGGAGCCTATGGCTCTGCTGATTTCAATGGCTCTATGGCCATTGGTATGGCTCTGAGGTTCCTCAATGTTGATGGATTAATCTTCCTGGGCTTAAAGCACAAGTCCATCTTGTCTAGTTGGGCCCAGTGTCCTTTTGGGGTCTGCTGTGTGCACTCTCTGCAACCCTGGACATCATGCAATGCCCCCATGCAGAGGACACATCCATCATGGGGTTTCATGATAGACATAATCCTTGCATACCGAGGGTATTGCTTAAAACCAGTCGATGACATGCCATATTGAAAGAAAACAGATGCAATATTGAAATAGATGGTAGTGGCTATCAATGGCCTTTGGGCAGCAAGCACACTGCTGTCCCTTGGGATTGAATACAAAAGGAAATTTACGAAATAACTGAGGGGAGAAGCATGTCGACCACATGATCCTGCAATGCAAATACTGCAAAATACACCAAAAAACACTCCAATGAAGAAGAAAAGTTAGAGAGAAACTAAACTTTGCCGCAAGACACTGGGATCCATGGAAAAGAAGAGTCTGAGGGGACCCCGCATGAACACATGGTATATTGCATGCTGGAGCATACCCAGAGAAGCTAAGAACATACCATTCTGGGTCAGACCAAGGGTCCATCAAGCTCAGCATCCTGTTTCCAACAGTGGCCAATCCAGGCAATAAGAACCTGGCAAGTAGCCAAAAACTAAGTCTATCCCATTATTCTGATGCTAGTAGTAGCAGTGGCTATTTTCTAAGTCAACTTAATTAATAGCAGGTAATGGTCTTCTCCTCCAAGAACTTACCCAATCCTTTTTTAAACCCAGCTACACTAACTGCACTAACCAAATCCTCTGGCAACAAATTCCAGAGTTTAATTGTGCTTTGAATGAAAAAGAACTTTCTCCAATTAGTTTTAATTGTGCCACATGCTAACTTCATGGAGTGCCCCCTAGTCCTTGTATTATCTGAAAGAGTAAATAACTGATTCACATTTACCCATTCTAGACCTCTATTGATCTTAAAGACCTCTATCATATCCCCCCTCCGCCATTTCTTCTCCAAGTTGAACAGTCCTAACCTCTTCAGCCTTTCCTCATAGGGGAGCTGTTCCATCCCCTTTATCATTTTAGTCGCCCTTCCCTGAACCTTCACCATCACAAATATATCTTTTTTGAGATGCGGCGACCAGAATTGTACACAGTATTCAAGGTACGGTCTCACCATGGAGCAATACAGAGGCATTATGACATTTTCCTTTTAATTCACCGTTCCCTTTCTAATAATTCCCAACATTGTGTTTGCTTTTTGATTGCCGCAGCACACTGAACCAACAATTTCAATGTGTTATCCACTATGACACCTAGATCTCTTTCTTGGGTGGTAGCTCCTAATATTATTTATTATTTTATTATTTAACTTCTTTTACTATACCGACACTCAAGACCAGGTCTTATCGTACCGGTTTACATTAGAACAAGGGGAAAAAACCAATTAACGTATAAGTGGAAATGAGAAGTTACATTAAAACAGGGAGAGTAAAAACATGGATGTCGGAAGATAGGACAGAATTAAGTAATCAAACAATAAGTTAACAAAAATTCCAAACTATAAATTAACATAAAACAATAAATTAGTAGTACAGAAACATGGATTATAGTCAGCGGAAATATACATGGAAATATATATATATATGGAAATATATACAGCTGAAATATGGAATCTAACATTGTGTTAGATTCCATATTTCTAATATGGAATCTAATATGGAATCTAATATGGAATCTAATATGGAATCTAACATTGTGTAACTATAGCATGGGTTACATTTCCCTATATGGATCACCTTGCACTTATCCACATTAAATTTCATCTGCCATTTGGATGACCAATTTTCCAGTCTCACAAGGTCTTTCTGCAATTTATCACAATCTGCTTGTGATTTAACTACTCTGAATAATTTTGTATCATCTGTAAATTTGATTACATCACTTGTTATAGTCCTTTCCAGATCATTTATAAATACATTGAAAAGCACAGGACCCAGTACAGACAAAAAAACCCCAAACTTTGAAATGTTTGTATGCTAATGCCAGAAGTCTAAGAAGTAAGATGGGAGAATTAGAATGTATAGCAGTGAATGATGACATAGACTTAATTGACATCTCAGAGACATGGTGGAAAGAGGATAACCAATGGGACAGTGCTATACCGGGATACAAATTATATCGCAATGACAGAGAGGAGCACTCGGGAGGAGGTGTGGCGCTTTATGTCCGGGATGGCATAGAGTCCAACAGGATAAACATCCTGCCTGAGACTAAATACAAAATTGAATCTTTATGGGTAGAAATCCCTTGTGTGTCGGGGAAGACTGTACTGATAAGGGTATACTACCGTCCACCTGGTCAAGATGGTGAGACGGACAGTGAAATGCTAAGAGAAATTAGGGAAGCTAACCAAATTGGTAGTGCAGTAATATTGGGAGACTTCAATTACCCCAATATTGACTGGGTAAATGTATCATCGGGTCACGTTAGAGAGATAACGTTCCTAGATGGAATAAATGATAGCTTTATGGAGCAATTGGTTCAGGAACCGACGAGAGAGGGAGCAATTTTAGATATAATTCTCAGTGGAGCACAGGACTTGGTGAGAGAGGTAACGGTAGTGGGGCCGCTTGGCAATAGTGATCATAATATGATCAAATTTGATTTAATGACTGGAAGAGGAACAAAGAGTGTGCAAATCCAAGGCTCTCGTGCTAAACTTTCAAAAGGGAAACTTTGATAAAATGAGAAAAATTGTTAGAAAAAAACTTAAAGGAGCAGCTACAAAAGTAAAAAATGTCCAAGAGGCGTGGTCATTGTTAAAAAATACCATTCTAGAAGCACAGTCCAGATGTATTCCACACATTAAGAAAGGTGGAAAGAAGACAAAACGATTACCGGCATGGTTAAAAGGGGAGGTGAAAGAAGCTATTTTAGCCAAAAGATCTTCATTCAAAAATTGGAAGAAGGATCCAACAGAAGAAAATAGGATAAAGCATAAACGTTGGCAAGTTAAATGTAAGACATTGATAAGACAGGCTAAGAGATAATTTGAAAAGAAGTTGGCTGTAGAGGCAAAAACTCACAGTAAAATCTTTTTTAAATATATCCGAAGCAGAAAGCCTGTGAGGGAGTCAGTTGGACCATTAGATGATCGAGGGGTTAAAGGGGCACTTAGAGAAGATAGGGCCATCTCGGAAAGATTAAATGATTTCTTTGCTTTGGTGTTTACTGAAGAGGATGTTGGGGAGGTACCCGTAATGGAGAAGGTTTTCATGGGTAATGATTCAGATGGACTGAATCAAATCACGGTGAACCTAGAAGATGTGGTAGGCCTGATTGACAAACTGAAGAATAGTAAATCACCCGGACCGGATGATATACACCCCAGAGTTCTGAAGGGACTAAAAAATGAAATTTCAGACCTATTACTAAAAATTTGTAACTTATCATTAAAATCATCCATTGTACCTGAAGACTGGAGGATAGCAAATGTAACCACAATATTTTAAAAGGGCTCCAGGGGCGATCCAGGAAACTACAGACCGGTTAGCCTGACTTCAGTGCCAGGAAAAATAGTGGAAAGTGTTCTAAACATCAAAATCACAGAACATATAGAAAGACATGGTTTTATTGGAACAAAGTCAGCATGGCTTTACCCAGGGCAAGTCTTGCCTCACAAATCTGCTTCACTTTTTTGAAGGAGTTAATAAACATGTGGATAAAGGTGAACCGGTAGATATAGTATACTTGGATTTTCAGAAGGCGTTTGACAAAGTTCCTCATGAGAGGCTTCTAGGAAAAGTAAAAAGTCATGGGATAGGTGGCGATGTCCTTTCATGGATTGCAAACTGGCTAAAAGACAGAACACAGAGAGTAGGATTAAATGGACAATTTTCTCAGTGGAAGGGAGTGGACAGTGGAGTGCCTCAGGGATCTGTATTGGGACCCTTACTTTTCAATATATTTATAAATGATCTGGAAAGAAATACGACGAGTGAGATAATCAAATTTGCAGATGACACAAAATTGTTCAGAGTAGTTAAATCACAAGCAGATTGTGATAAATTGCAGGAAGACCTTGTGAGACTGGAAAATTGGGCATCCAAATGGCAGATGAAATTTAATGTGGATAAGTGCAAGGTGATCCATATAGGGAAAACTAACCCATGCTATAATTACACAATGTTGGGTTCCATATTAGGTGCTACAACCCAAGAAAGAGATCTAGGTGTCATAGTGGATAACACATTGAAATCGTCGGTTTAGTGTGCTGCGGCAGTCAAAAAAGCAAACAGAATGTTGGGAATTATTAGAAAGGGAATGGTGAATAAAACGGAAAATGTCATAATGCCTCTGTATCACTCCATGGTGAGACCGCACCTTGAATGCTGTGTACAATTCTGGTCGCCGCATCTCAAAAAAGATATAATTGCGATGGAGAAGGTACAGAGAAGGGCTACCAAAATGATAAGGGGAATGGAACAGCTCCCCCATGAGGAAAGACTAAAAAGGTTAGGACTTTTCAGCTTGGAGAAGAGACGACTGAGGGGGGATATGATAGAGGTGTTTAAAATCATGAGAGGTCTAGAATGGGTAGATGTGAATCGGTTATTTACTCTTTCGGATAGTAGAAAGACTAGGGGGCACTCCATGAAATTAGCATGGGGCACATTTAAAACTAATCGGAGAAAGTTATTTTTTACTCAACGCACAATTAAACTCTGGAATTTGTTGCCAGAGGATGTGATTAGTGCAGTTAGTATAGCTGTGTTTAAAAAAGGATTGGATAAGTTCTTGGAGGAGAAGTCCATTACCTGCTATTAAGTTCACTTAGAGAATAGCCACTGCCTTTAGCAATGGTAACGGAATAGACTTAGTTTTGGGGTACTTGCCAGGTTCTTTTGGCCTGGATTGGCCCCTGTTGGAAACAGGATGCTGGGTTTGATGGACCCTTGGTCTGACCCAGTATGGCATTTTCTTATGTTCTTATAGGCACGCCACTGCCCAATCCCCTCCACTGAGACAATTGTCTATTTAATCCTACTCTGTTTCCTGTCTTTTACCCAGTTTGTAATCCACGAAAGGACATCGCTACCTATCCCATAACTTTTTATTTTTCCTAGAAGCCTCTCATGAGGAACTTTGTCAAATGCCTTTTGAATATCCAAATACACTACATCTACTGGTTCACCTTTATCTACATGTTTATTAACCCCTTCAAAAAAGTGAAGACTTGCCTTGGGTAAAGTCATGCTGACTTTGTTCCATTAATTCTAGAAACTTTGACATAAGTGTTCCGTGCCAGGATCCATAGGATGATGTCACTCAATTGTGAGGGGTGCCATCCTGCTTGTCCTCGGAGAAGAGGGGTTACATGGTCAGAGCATGTAACAAAATGTGTTAATTATGTCAGAGAGATGGAAAACAGTGAAGGGGAGAAGGGACTCCTACATGGATGGAATATAAGAAAGAGTCAACCTTTTCAAGGCAAAAACACTAACATGTAACTAATATCCTCTCTGCAGGTGTCACATTTATAATATTTTATTTTCCTAAATTAAGGCTTTCCAAATTGTGGGTCATGACCCCCACATGAGATCACAAAACCTTCAGCTATGGTCACAAGTGCCTCAAATGGCAGTGCACTTCAGGCACCAGCAGCAGTGCTAGCCTGCACATGAGTTTCTGTAGTTAACAGGAAGTTCTTCCCGAGGAGGGATGGGGGTTGCTGCAGGGCCTGTGAACAGGCTCATAGGCTCCACACTGACTTTCATTATAAGGCTGCTGCTATTGACAGATCACCATCAGTCTCAAGGCCAGCCATGAGGGGAGAGGCTGGTGGAAGTAGTCACTGCTCTTCTCTCCTCGCTCACCACCGAACTTACTTGAGAAAAATGATGCCCCTGTTATCAGCCTGCCCTGTCTTCCCAACAGTTGCCATCCACCATTTGCTCATGGCCCAAAGTAAAATGTTGCTGCTGACTTTGGCCAGTGGGATGTTTGAAGGAGGAGCTGATTGAAGGAAGGGGTGAAATGTGGGAGGGGTTTGAGAGTTGGATCAGCTGGCAGGGGATTTCAGACGGGAGATCAAGTAGAGGAGGAGATTTGAGGATGAATCAACTGGAGAGGATTTGGCTGTAGGGGTGGGGAGAGAATTGGCTGTGGAGGATGAGAGAAGGAAAAAATGATATTTGATCAACAGGTAATGAAAGAGAAGCAGATGGTAAGAGAAAATCAGCTGGGGGGATGTGAGAGAAGAGTTGGATGGGAGGAGGGGAGGCTGGGAGGTGAAAGGATGAGAAGGAGAGTGAGTTGGGGATGGGGTGCGAAGGAGGATATGACAGAGGATAAGTTGGGCTTGTTAGCACCGCCGGCTGCGGCAAGCCGCAACCGGGGCCGGGTGTCATGGCTGCTGGCCGCGGCCGGCCGCAATCAAGTCAGGGCCGGCAGTCGCACAAGCTATAATTACCCGAGGCGTCGGGTATTGCCGGGCTCCTGCGGGGGCAGTCAGCCCTCTCTTCCTTCCTTCAGCGGCCGCTGCCACGGCCAGGATCGCAGCATGGCCCCGCGATGATTCGGCTCCTCCCCCTCTGCTTCCCTAGGAGCCGTGCGCGCGGCTGGTGAATTCTCTTAAAGAAGCCATGACAGGAAGTAGTCATGGCTCCCCCTGAGACTCCTCCCCTGGCTTCCTGTACTTAAGGCAAGGTCTGAGCCTCAGACCTTGCCTTGGTATCAAGGTTCCTAGCTGAGTGTGTTCCTGAGCTCCTTGGTCTTGGTTCTTCATCCCGCTCTGCTTCCCTGCTCCGTGGATTGATTCTTGGCTTCTGACTTCTGGACCGGCATTCGTGTTTCCCTGGCGTGATCCTGGACTGGCTTCGGACCCTTCTCCTGCTTGGATCCTGGACTGGACTTCGACCCCTCTTGTGTAACGAACCCTCGGACCGGCTTGGACTATTCTGCGACTCCATCTTCAGACTACTACAATCTGCTGGAGGCGCCAGCCGTCTGGAACCCACGACCTGCAGGAGATGCCTGCATCCAGACCTCTCTTCAGTCTTCAAAGGAGTCTCCTAAAGTCCCAGCGGCCGGATCCCTACGGGCTTCTCCTGGGGGGATCTCGAGCTTCCAGGGTGAAGTATTTGTGCAACCACCACAGCCTGCGGCCTCGCCCTTCGACGGTAGAGACCTAAGGGGATCGCTTCCCTTTCAGGTGGTGCTTACTCTACCTCGGAACAGGGGTTCACCTTCAGGTTCATAACAGAATACCAAGGCCATGGACCCGGCAGAGGCCTCAGCTCGACAAGCCATTCCAGGACTCGCCCAGAAGGTCATGGAACAACAACGTATTCTGGAGTCCATGGCATCTTCGCTGGAAATACTTAATGCACGTCTTGATTCAATGGCAGCTGCCCAGGCAGTCTCTCCTCCAGTGCCATTGGTGATGCCGAGCAATACACGGTCCACTATTCCGCTACCTATCCCTCCACGTTACGCAGGTGATCCTCGCCAGTGCCAGGGATTCCTCGACCAGTGCAGCATGCACTTTCAGCTTCAAGCCTCTCTATTCCCGGATGACCTTCCTAAGACTACATATATTCTGTCTCTGTTAGAGGGTAAAGCCCTGGCTTGGGCTTCTCCCTATTGGCGACAGTCAGACCCAGTCCTACAGGATCTTCAGAAATTTTTGGAATTGTTCCAAGCCGTATTCGATGATCCAGGGAAACAGGTGGTCGCTGGCTCCAAGCTTTTACAACTTCGGCAAGGAAGTCGATCTCTGGCGGATTATACCATTGAATTTAGAACACTGGCATCCAAACTCCACTGGGAGGAGAATTGTCTATGATCTATATATTTAGAAGGCCTGTCATCCAGAATAAAGGACTAGATGACAGCCCAAGAGTTATCTCGATCATCAGACTCTATTGTGGACTTGGTAACCCGGATCGATCGCCGACTGCAAGAAAGAGCTCGCGAGGGAGCTAACATGAGAAGGTCCACCGCAGTAACCCCCTTTCGCCCGGTTGCTCCTGCTTCACGAACAATGCCCACAAGTGAAGGGACTGGTGAAGAACCTATGCAATTGGGACTTGGTCCCCTCTCTCCAGAGGAACGGCAAAGATGCTGCCGAGCGGGCCTCTGTATGTATTGTGGAGGAGCGGGGCATCTCATAGCTCGTTGCCCAACACATCCGGGAAACTCTCAAGCCTAGGCTCCTGTGGGGGAGTAACCCTAGGGATCACTTCTCCGGCTCCCCCACTCACTCTACAAGTCTCCTTGGTTCTTGGAGCTCTCCGATTTTCTACACTGGCTTTAGTAGATTCAGGGGCAGGAGGGAGCTTCATCCTCCAAGATATTGTGAAACAGCTACACATTCCTCTTCGCCTCTGTCCTAGGCCATTGATCATATCTTCTATCCACGGAGATCCTCTGCCGGGGAGGATAACTCACCAAACTATTCCTCTGGTTTGTCACATTGCTCCCAATCACTCGGAACAGATTTCATTTTACGTCATCCAGAGAGCCATACATCCCGTGGTTTTGGGCATTCCCTGGTTACAACGTCATAACCCTCAGTTCGACTGGATATCATTAAAACTTCTTCGCTGGGGTCCCGCATGTCAAGAAACCTGCCTGAAAGGAACTACTCCAGCTGACAGTTATATCTGTACTAGTCTTCTTGAAGGTTTGCCGGCTCAGTATAGTCAATTTGCTGACGTCTTCTCCAAAACAGCTGCTGATACCTTACCTCTATATCGGGAGTTTGATTGTGCCATTAATCTGGTTCCGGGGGCATCTCCCCCTCAAGGTAGGGTCTACCCATTATCCACCTCGGAGACCCAAGCCATGACAAAATACATTCAAGAGAATCTACAGAAGGGGTTCATTCGACGATCTACGTCTCCAGCTGGAGCCGGGTTCTTCTTTGTGGGAAAGAAAGATGGGACTCTGCACATGTATTGATTTCCGTGGACTCAATGCCATCACCATAAAAGACCGATACCCACTGCCCTTAATTGCTGAACTCTTTGATCGTCTACAAGGAGCCCGGGTATTTTCTAAACTAGATCTCAGAGGAGCATATAATCTAATCAGGATTCATGAAGGTGATGAATGGAAAACAGCTTTTAATACTAGAGATGGCCATTATGAATATCTCGTTATGCCATTCGGATTGACCAATGCCCCTGCAGTTTTTCAACACCTCATTAATGAAATCTTTCGAGATCTACTGTATGTCTCTATAGTGGTCTATTTGGACGACATTCTGATATTTTCTTCCGATCTTCAGTTACATCGGCAACATGTCATTCAGGTTTTACAACGCCTAAGAGAAAACAGACTGTATGCTAAGATTGAGAAATGCATTTTTGAAAAAGAATCACTACCCTTTCTGGGGTATATTATCCCTAAATAGGGTTTTCAAACGGATCCCTCCAAGTTGAAATGCATCAAGGAATGGTCCCAGCCTAATGGATTACGCGCGCTTCAACGCTTTCTTGGATTCGCGAATTATTATCGTAGTTTTATTCAGAACTTCTCTAAATTAGCGGCACCTCTCACTGCTCTGACTCGTAAGGGAGTGAACATCAAGGCTTGGCCCATAGAGGCTGAGGAAGCTTTTCAGGTGCTTAAGAACTCTTTCTTACAACAACCATGTCTCCGACATCCCGATCCCAGACTTCCATTTATTGTTGAAGTAGATGCATCGGCAGAGGGAGTTGGAGCAGTCCTAAGTCAGACCAATACATCTGGAACATCTCATCCTTGCTCGTACTACTCCAAGAAATTTTCTCCGGCAGAACGCAATTAGTCCATCGGGGATAAGGAGCTTCTCGCCATTAAGTTGGCATTGGAGGAATGGCGGCAGTGGTTGGAGGGAGCACAACACTGCATAACCATCTTCACTGATCATAAAAATTTGACATATCTTCAACAAGCTCAACATCTGACCCCCGTCAGGCTCGTTGGGCTCTTTTTTTTACACGTTTTAATTTTGAACTACGCTACCGACCAGCCAATAAGAATATTAAGGCTGATGCCTTATCCCGATCATTCTCCACGGACAATACTGAGGAGCCAGTACAGCACATCATTGACCCGGCCCGCATTATTCTCTCTACTACATTCACGATTCCACCGGGTAAAACAGTGGTGCCTAAAAGACTCAGTAATAAAGTATTGGCTTGGGGTCACGATTCCCAGTTAGCTGGTCATCCCAGATGAGTACGAACTCAAACACTCCTCCAACAGTACTATTGGTGGCCCGAGATGCGTAAGGATATATGTGCGTATGTAGACTCATGCCCAACGTGTGCGCAACATAAGGTTCCTACAGGGAAAACTTGGGGCCTTTTACAACCATTACCAATTCCCACTAAACCATGGACACATATCTCAACAGACCTGAAAATGGAGGAGAGGTTTCAGCTTTTTCAATACGTGTAATTTGTGAAAGCATTCTTTCGTTGTGTTTTTGACAAATTGTTTGAGATTCAGCTTATTGTTGATGGTGACGCCAAGGTCTCTGACATGTATGGGTGGGATCCAAGATGGTGTGATTAGATTGCTGGCAGCCTGAAAGTTGTCATCGAAATTGATCAGCATAAGTTCCGTTTTTGAAGTATTGAGAACTAAGTTGAGGCTAGTGAGGAGGGAGTTTATGGACTGTAGACACTTGTTCCAGAAGTTGATGGTGTTGGATAAAGATTCAGTGATTGGCAGCAGAATCTGGACGTCATCGGCATATATAAAATGAGTGATCTTTAGGCTTGAGAGCAAATGACAAAGGAGGAGAAGGTATTTTTATTTTATTTATTTATTTAAGATTTTTATATACCGGCATTCATGATACAATCACATCATGCCGGTTTACATATAACAGGGGTGTACAATGAACAACAGAGTAACCTGTGGAAGTGAGCAGTTACAAATAACAAGGGAATTAAAACTGGGAGAAGAGAAGAAAAAAAGGAGAGGATAACATTAGATAAAGATATTTACATTAGATAAGATATTTACAATATCTATAATATAAGCTATAGATATTTACATGGAGAAGGCGGTAGGACTGGTTGGATAACGTCTAGTAGGACTGGCTGGATAACGTTTGGTTGATGGTGTGAGAATTAGTTGGTGTCCGGGAATGCTTGTTTAAACAGCCAGGTCTTAAGTCTTTTCCTGAAAGTTGGGAGGCTAGGTTCTTGTCTGAGGTCGGGAGGGATGGAGTTCCATAAGGTGGGGCCGGCTGTTGAGAGGGCCCGATCTCTTAAAGTGATGTGTCTGGTGGTTTTAGTAGGAGGTACTTGAAGAGATCCTCTGAGTGTGTCTCTAATTGGTCTGGAGGAGTTGTATATTTGGAAAGGGACTTGTAAATGTTAAACAGGTAGATGTTAAACAGGGTTGGAGAGAGGGAGGATCCTTGAGGGACTCCGAGAGTGGACTTCACCGGGTGAGAATCCTTGTTGCTTATTCTAACCTTGTATGTCCTGTTGGTAAGGAATGATCTGAACCATTCGAGGGCTGATCCAGAGATGCCAATGTCTGAGAGCCGGGTGATGAGGATCAAGTGCTTTACGGTGTCAAATGCTGCAGATATATCTAGAAGAGCCAGGAGGAAGGGGGTCTTTTTCTCCAGTCCGGAGAGGACTCTGTCTGTCAGTGAGATTAAGAGTGATTCCATACTGAGGGATTTGCGGAATCCGAATTGTGAGAATCTTGTGGTCTTCAACGAATTCTGACAACTGCTTATTAACTATTCTCTCCATGATTTTGGCGATAAACGGTAAGTTAGCGATGGGGCGAAAATTGGCTGGGTCTGCTGGGTTCAAGTTGGGTTTTTTGAGGAGAGGTTTGAGGGTGGCTATTTTTAGCGTGTCTGGTACTTCTCCTTGGGTTAACGAACAGTTGATGATCTCTGCTAAGGGCTTTGCAATGATGTTTGGGATGGCGAGTAGAGATTTGGATGGAATGGCATCTATCGGATGATTAGATGGTTTCATCTTTTTGAGAATAGATTCAATTTCGAGTGAGGAAGTGAGTTCAAAGGATTCTAGGTTAGCTTTCTGGCTGGAGGAGGGAACGAAGAGAGATGGAGGTTCTATGTTAAGCATAGCCAAAGGTGCTATTAACTTCAGGATTTTGTTTTCGAAGAATTGTGCAAGTTCAGTGCATCTGGATTGAGCTTGATTGTCAGGGATAACTGGGGAGGTGGGTTTTGTGAGCTCTGAGACATAAGAGAACAGTGCTTTGGCATCAAATGAAAAATTGTGAATTTTGTGGGCATAAAAATCTCTCTTTGTGCGAAGGATGTTATTTCTGTAACTGTGCATCCGGGTTTTGTATTCATTTAGTGTAGCGTTGGATGGTCTCTTTCGCCATGTGTGTTCTTTTTTTCTCAGTTCTAGTTTGATGTTTTTTAGTTCTTGAGTGAACCATGTTTTTTTGTTTTTATGGGTTGGGTCGAGCTCTTTAGTTTTTAAGGGGCAAAGTTTTTCTGCCACCTTGTTTGTGATTCTGTGCCATGTAGTGATGGCTGCTTCTGCGTCAGACAGGTCAAGGTTAGTGAGTTCCGATGAAAGATGAGAGGTAAGGTCTTCCATAGAGCAAGAGTTCCTATAGTGGATTGTGGTTTTAGTGGTTGTTGACAAAGGGTTGTCTTTATGATCATTAGATGGTCTGACCATGGGATAGGGGAGCAAAGAGGGGGGGAAGAAGGTGTGAGGCCAGAGTTTATGAAAATAAGGTCCAGTGTGTGCCCCGCTTTGTGCGTGGGGCTTTTAACGATTTGTGAGAAGCCCATAGCCTTGAAGGAAGATAATAGTATTTCGCTGTTGGAGGATAGGGGGATCGCGTCAATGTGCAAGTTGAAGTCTCCCAGGATGACTGCTGGGGTGTCATTTTTTATGTGTTTGGCAATAAGCTCGATGAGAGGAGATGGATCCAAATCTAGGAGGCCAGGCGGAGCATAGAGTAAACAAATTTGGAGATGTTTAGAGCTAAAGAGGGCAAATTCCAGTCGTGAGGTATGTATGGAGATCTGTAGGGATAGACTCAGCTCTTTTTTAGCAGCTAAGCAGAGTCCCCCCCTCTTTGTTTAGGTCTAGGAATTGAATAGATATCATAGAGGTGAGTGGGTAGTTGATTTATAAGAGCTAGGTCTGTGGGTTTCAACCAGGTTTCAGTGATTGCACATATATCCGGTTGTGAATCCAGGAGATAGTCGTTCATTAGATGAGTTTTTTTCGAAATTGATTGGGCGTTAAAGAGTGTTAGTGTGAAAAATGAAAGCCCAAGGAATTGGGTGAGTGGGGATGTCATAATTGGTATCAGACACTGAAGTTGGGGGACTGTAGGATCCGAACGTTTTATACGGTTATGGTATAGGTTTTTTATGGTGGGGATAGGGAACATGAGCAAGATTGGAGCCCCACAAAGGTATTGAAGAAGAGGAAGAATTAATGATGTCTGAATGAGGCTTGTCCCTGTAGAAAATGAAAGCTGAGAGGGAAGTAGCCCTTAGTGGTTGGTTGAGAGCAGGACGTGGAAGGATGAGCCCTTAGTGGTTGGACGAGAGCTGGATGTGGATGGATGAGAGCTGGGCGAGAGCAGGACGTGGATGGATGAGAGCTAGACGAGAGCAGGACATGGATGGATGAGAGCTGGACGAGAGCAGGACGAGAGCAGGACATGGATGGATGAGAGCTGGACGAGAGCAGGACGTGGAAGGATGAGCCCTTAGTGGTTGGATGAGAGCAGGACATGGATGGATGAGAGCTGGACGAGAGCAGGACATGGATGGATGAGAGCTGGACGAGGGCAGGACGTGGATGGATGAGAGCTGGACGAGAGCAGGACGTGGAAGGATGAGCCCTTAGTGGTTGGATGAGAGCTGGACATGGATGGATGAGAGCTGGACGAGAGCAGGACGTGGATGGATGAGAGCTGGACGAGAGCAGGACGTGGAAGGATGGGCCCTTAGTGGTTGGATGTGAGCAGGACGTGGATGGATGAGAGCTGGACGTGGATGGATGAGAGCTTGATGAGAGCTGGACATGGATGGATGAGAGCTGGACGTGGATGGATGAGAGCTGGACGAGAGCAGGACGTGGAAGGATGAGCCCTTAGTGGTTGGATGAGAGCTGGACAGTGGTAGGCCGAGGTGGAAGGATTGCAAGTGTGTAGTATTGATAAGCGTGTCACTGTTGAGGCAAGGCTGAGAAGTGAAGGAAGGCGTTTATTTTGTTTTGCAACCTCACTAAGGCACACCAAGGGGCGCACTAAGGGGCAGGCCCCTTAGGTTGCGCTCCTTCGGGTGCGCGACGCCACTGGGAGGTCCGTACGATTTAAAGCCCACGATGGCGCCCTCTGATAGGCCGGGAGCCTGTCTGGGGCGCGGCAGACTCACCGCGTGTGTTGTGCGTCGCTTCCCTTTTTTCTTTTTTTTTTTCAATTTGTTTACGTTTCCCTTCTGCCTCCTCTGCACGGCTTGCTGCTGGAAAGCGGGCGGGCTCCTGCCCCGATTGGGCCTCGGGAGCCCCGGCAGAGAGGATGAGACGATTCTATACAAAGTCCTACATTACATGCAGATAAATTGACAAAAATACCTATGGATATAAAAAAGTTTAAAAACAAGATTAGAAAAGCCTAGAAATCTAGGTTGTCGGAGAGAAGATAGCAGACTCCTGCGCCGGCACCCTAGTTCCTTTCTCTCTGCTGCTCTTAAAAATCAAGGGAGTAGGGCTGGGAAATGCAGAAATTAGCATACAGCTGAAAACGACAGTCCCTAATTATAGTGTACAGGAGGTATATTTTCTGTTGTTAAGTAGAAAAAAAGATAAGCAAACAAGTCGTAGGCAATACCTTTTTAATGGACTAAATGCATCTGTGGCTAGCTTTAAGTTAGTGTGAATACGTCATCTTATATACAAAGCAGTTTCTCGTTTCTCCATACTTCCAATAATCAAGCTGTAACTGCTTGGATCTTTTGTAATTCCATACAAACTAAAATATTATTGAATTTCAGCAACTAAAACCAGCTTCACTGATAGTGCCCAAGATCTGAGAGATTCAGTAACTTTATTGAGTAAGTTTAAGTGCATAGGTGTATTTTGATTGCTTAGTTGGGGGGAGGGATCCCACCGGATAGGAAGAGCATATAGGAGGGGTGGAAAGGGGATCTGATTCAGTACTAGCTTCTACAGCGTTTAGTGGTGGGGGGCACCCCCACCTCCCACTTACACCTATGCTTCTGTGACTACAGCCACAGTGGCACGCTTGTGCTTCACACTCCCATTAGTTACAGTTCATGCCATCGTGAGTGTATGAACCAGGTTCCACTACTAGCTTGTTAACTGCCCCATTTCTTCCCAGTAGCATTCAGTCAGTGTGGCACAGCACAGTCCTGAAATAAAAAATACTAGGGATGTGAATCGTTTTTTGACGATTTAAAATATCGTCCGATATATTTTAAATCGTCAAAAATCGTTAGAGCCGCGATACAATAACAATTCCCCCGATTTATCGTCAAAAAATCGTAAATCGGGGGAAGGGGGAGGGGAAGGGGGAGGGCGGGAAAACCGGCACACTAAAACAACCCTAAAACCCACCCCGACCCTTTAAAATAAATCACCCACCCTCCCGAACCCCCCCAAAATGCCTTAAATTACCTGGGGTCCAGAGGAAGGGTCCCCGTGTGATCTTTCCCTCTCGGACCTCCTTGCGTTGTAGAAATGGCGCCGGCGCTACCTTTGACCTGTCATATGACAGGTCAAAGGTAGCGCCGGCGCCATTTTGTTTTTTTGTCCCCCGACGTCAGGAGATTAGGAGATCACTCCCGGACCCCCAGGGACTTTTGGTCAGCTTGGGGGGGCCTCCTGATCCCCACAAGACTTGCCAAAAGTCCAGCGGGGGTCCGGAACGATCTCGTGTAAATCGTGTAAATATCGTGTAAATCGTGTAAATCGTGTAAATCGAAAACCGGCACACTAAAACATCCCTAAAATCCACCCCGACCCTTTAAAATAAATCCCCCACCCTCCTGAACCCCCCCAAAATGCCTTAAATTACCTGGGGTCCAGTGGGGGGGGGAGGGCGGAACGACCTCCTGCAGTTGAATCGTTTTTCCGTATGGAAAAACGATTCGACTGCAGGAGGTCGTTCCGGACCCCCGCTGGACCCCCAGGGACTTTTGGCCAGCTTGGGGGGGCCTCCTGACCCCCACAAGACTTGCCAAAAGTCCAGTGGGGGTCCGGAACGACCTCCTGCAGTCGAATCGTGTTGCCATATGGCTGGCGCCATTTTGCGCAAAATGGCGCCGGCGCCGGCCATACAGCGTATGGCCGGCGCCATTTTCCATACGGAAAAACGATTCGCGGTAGGAGATCGTTCCGGACCCCCGCTGGACTTTTGGCAAGTCTTGTGGGGGTCAGGAGGCCCCCCCAAGCTGGCCAAAAGTCCCTGGGGGTCCGGGAGCGATCTCCTAATCTCCTGACGTCGGGGGACAAAAAAACAAAATGGCGCCGGTGCTACCTTTGACCTGTCATATGACAGGTCAAAGGTAGCGCCGGCGCCATTTCTACAACGCAAGGAGGTCCGAGAGGGAAAGATCACACGGGGACCCTTCCTCTGGACCCCAGGTAATTTAAGGCATTTTGGGGGGGGGGGTTCGGGAGGGTGGGGGATTTATTTTAAAGGGTCGGGTGGGTTTTAGGGTTGTTTAGTGTGCCGGTTTTCCCGCCCTCCCCCCCCCCCCCCACTGGACCCCAGGTAATTTAAGGCATTTTGGGGGGGTTCGGGAGGGTGGGGGATTTATTTTAAAGGGTCGGGGTGGGTTTTAGGGATGTTTTAGTGTGCCGGTTTTCGATTTACACGATTTACACGATATTTTAAAAACCCAAACTGCGACGATCCGATTCCCTCCCCCTCCCAGCCGAAATCGATCGTTAAGACGATCGATCACACGATTCACATCTCTAAAAAATACTAATAGTATCGGCAATAAAGATGCTTGAAAAGCTTTACCACTTTCAAATTATTTCATCCGAGTACAACGTTGTTTCTAGATACAAACCTTTCTTGCTCTCTACAGCCAGCTACAAAGCCGGGCAATAGCTGGTGATGCATCAGGAAAAGTGCTTCCAGAGACCAGGCAGAAGACGCCCAAATAAAAAAAAAAGTAGCCCAAAATCCTGCAGCTGAAAAAATAAAAATATTTCCTGCACGAGCTCATTGAAAAGTAGTCCAATTGGGAATGGAAACCGCCCATCTGGCAACACTGGAACTGGGAAACCCATTATATCAGCAATTTCTTGTGTAACTTGGGACCACAAATACTGAGTGCTTTGGCAATACCACCTCATGTGTAGATATGTACCAGGTTCCCCACAGCCCTGCCAGCAAGTAATATCAGAGGTAGGAAAAGTTTTGGAATAAAATACAGTGGTTCAGTATGTTCTATGTAAGAGTCTGATCATTAGAGCAATCCACCATGCACAAATAGAAATATGATGAGCAGAGGACCAGATAATTTTCCAGTCCCAACTGACAAGTGTTATTCCCAAATGTTCCACACGTCTATGAGAGCTTGGGACATCACATTATCATATTTACCTTCCAGGAGACCGTGGCATATTAATGCAACACTACATACTTATGCATCAGGGTCACTAATATATTTCTACAATCCATTCAACAGACACAAAAGATTCTCTACATTTATACAGTTCAACAGGCCTGTCGTATTTGCAAATATTGAGCCGTTAATGTCATAGTCCTGCACCAGCGACTGGAACGCCTGCATACTATTATCATCCCACAAATGAGCTAAGATAACTAAACCCCGTTCTTTCCAATTATTTAAAGACTTAGGAAAAAGTACATCCCAATAACATCGGATTGTTATATATAGGAGAAACTGGTGATTATATCTTCCCCGTCTAGCCCAAGAAATCTAATAATCTGCCGCCAAACATGAAGTGTGTGTGCCAACATAGGACTACATTTACAGATCCTATGACATGGCGGGGAAGCTGGAGGTAAAAAAGATAACACAGCCAAGTTCATGATATCAGCCTGTTCTTGCTCTAGAGACAGCCATGTACAATGTGATCTGCATATCCAGGTCTGAAGACAAACCAGTCTAGTTGACCAATAATAAACATGAAGATTGGGCAAGGCCATGCCATCCTATCGCTTACCCATCCACAACTGACTAAACTTAATCCTTGTCGGGTTATAATTCCATATAAACTTACCCATCAGGCTGTGTAGATCAGAAAGCACTTAATGAGGTATAGTGCAGGGAATATGCTGAAAGAGGTATAGCAATTTTGGAAGAATATTCATCTTTAATAAACTGACTCTGCCTGCCATGAGATAGGCAGCTCACTCCAGGGCTGCAAGTCTCGCTTAATCTAAGATTAATAATCTTACCAATTAAACCATTATAGTTTTTAGAAAACAAACAACAGGTATCTCTAGAAACATATATACCCAAATACTTGAAACCCTCCTTCACAACCTGGAACTCTGACAAACAGTCCAGTATAAGCAATTTATAATCAATGGGAAATCCTCAGATTTATCAAGATTTACTTTGTAACCGGAAAGAGCACCATAAGAAGATCCAACAGTGCTGGCCCAGACACAGCAGGGATGGACATATAGAGCAACACATTGTCTGCATATAGAGAGATCTTTTGCTCACGACAACCCAACTTAATAGCATGCAAGCCCAGATATTGTCGTATAGCCACAGCCAAAGGTTCAATAGCTAAATCAAAATGGAGAGGTGATAAGGGGCAGCCCTGACATATTCCCCTAGCTATGGCAAAAAATGGGGATAGGGAAGCATTCAATAACAAGTGTGCTCTGGGACGGAGGTACATTGCTTTTGCCCAGCCAATAAATAGATCAAAGAGGAAAAACCACTCTAACTTATCAAAGGCCTTCTCTGTGTCAAGTGAAAGAATCAAGGCCGGTTTAACCCCTTTTTTAGCCATTTGCAAAACATTAAAGAGCTGCCAGGTATTTGCAGTTGTCTAGTTTGTTCCACTCATATAGCTCGCCGAGGACCTGTGGAAACCTTCCCTTCACAAATCCAATTTGATTTTCATGTATCAAGTTCGATAAAACAGATTTCATTCGCACTTGCAGCACTTTCGCCAGAATTTTAATATCTGAATTTAACAAAGAAATGGGTTGATAGGAACCGCAGTCTTGGGCATCCCTCCCCTTCTTATATGTCTCCACCTCTCCACCTCTCCTGCCACCTGAAAAAAGTGGTGGCAAAAAAGGAGAGACCTCCAACAGAAATTTCTTATAGAATTCCATATGGAATCCATCTGATCCGGGACATTTCCAACTCGGAAGAGCCTTTATAGCATCCTGTATCTCCAAAAGAGTAATCGGGGCTCCGAGTGCCACTGTGAGCACTTCTCGTAATTGGAGAAGGTCATGACCATCCAAGAAACTTCTGATATCATACCTACAGGCAGAACCAGAGTCAGCATAAAGAGTAGAAAAGTAGTAAAGAAACTTCCGCTCTATTTCCAGAAGGTCTGTAGTAATCACACCAGAAGTCTTGCGAATAGAAATAATATGCTACCAGCGGCGGATTCATGATGTCGGACCGGCCCAGGTATTCGCCACCCAGGCTGGCCCAGGACACATCACGTGGTCTGCCGAGTCGGCTCTGTCACGGCCGCTCACGGCAGACCACGTGACTGGAGCGATTGGCCCACCGGGGGTTGCCCGATCCCCCGATAGGCCCATCTGCCCCTGTATGCTACTTACTTGCCCTTCTCTTAATTGTTCTAGCTAACAGACAGCCCGGTTTATCCGACTGCTGCTTACTTTGAAGACAGTTTTTCTAGTAACAATCTGTTTGGTACGTCAGGTCTCTGAGCTGCAGGCTATTTCCTGCTGTAAGCTTTTTCTCCTTATGACTCCAGATGTGGTTCAACTTTGGACTATGCCTTCTTTTTTGCCCAAAGTGGTTTCAGACTTTCATTTGAATCAGTCCATTTCTCTGCCTGCCTTGGATAGGGAAGGAGATGAAGCTGAGTGTTAGGATTTGTAGGTATGTGGGCCCTGGGCCAAGGTGAGAGATGGTACCACCCACGGAGAGGAGCCCCATGAGCCTCACCATTGGGAGGCCAGGTCTCAGCTGCAGTGTGTGTGTAACAGCAGGTATTGGAGAGAGAGAGTGACACTGCCTGTGGAGCGGGGGTCTTTCAAGAAAGTCACACAGACACCGAAGTGCCACGGGGTCTGTGAAGTGGGGTACACCCAAGGAGGAGTCATCTGTAGAGACGATACAGCAATGGTCCGCGGAGCGGGGTACGCCAATGAGGGTTCCTCAGCAGAGATGATACAGCAATGGTCCGCAGAGCGGGGTATGCCGATGAGGGTTCCTCAGTAGAAATGATACGGCAATGGTCCGCAGAGCAGGGTATGCCGATGAGGATTTCTCAGTGGGGATGTAACAGAAGTGATCCGCGAAGCAGAGTACTCACAATAGAAGTAGTGAAAGTTCCAGAGGAAGCCCCGGGGAATGAAGCAGGCTAGGCGCAAGGCCCTCCAAGGAGTGGATAGCCAGAGACGAGGAAAAGGCCCCCAAGGAGTGGGTACCCAAGACGTCTCACGCCGAGGAAGCAGGAACTGGAACGGGAAGTCTGTAGTGAGCGAAGCGGATTCAGCAATGAGGGAACTCTTTGCCAAGTTGTAGGCAGAAAGGACCAGTTGGCTTAGGAGATGGGTGACGTCATCCGGGGGGGGACGCCCCCGAGGTTCCAGCCATGACGTGAATAAGATTGGCCCGAGAGCGCGCACGCGCCTAAGGAACTCCGAGGGCAAGATGGCGGTTGGCAGCATCTAAGCCGTCCCGGGAGGCCCAAGAACAGGAGTAGGCAGGCCAGCGGTAGCTGGCGGAGGTCGCAAGACTACCCAACGGAGATAGTGAGGAGAGGCATAAGGTGAGCAACAGCGGTCGCAGCCATCTGCGACCGACGGGCTTAACAGTACCCCCCTTCTTAAGGCCCCTCCCCGGGGGTTTGGGTTTTCTAGGGTGAGAAGCATGGAACTGCTTGATCAGTTCTTTGTCAAGAATATTGACTGCAGGCTCCCAGCTGTTTTCTTCAGGGCCGAATCCTTCCCAGGAGATCAAATATTCCCATTCTTCCCACACTTCCTTACGTCCAGGATGTCCTGTACTTGAAACGTAATGTACTCCTCTGATGCCAGAGGTTGGGGCTCTGGTGGTTTCTTGGAGAACTCGGGCAAGATGAGAGGCTTTAGTAGTGAGATGTGGAAGGCGTTATGAATCTTGAGCGATGTGGGCAGGCGAAGACTGTAAGTGACTGGACCTAGCCAGCGAAGTACCGGGAAAGGCCCGATGCATCTGGGAGCGAAGCGGGCTGAAGGTAGTTTCAAGCAAATAAAGCGAGTGCTGAGCCACACCTTGTCTCCAGGGTTAAACTGTGGAGCTGCCCGATGATGAGCATCGTAGAACTTCTTTGACTTCTGGGCGGCTTGCTGTAGAAGTTATTTGGTGTGATCTCAAAGCTGATGTAACTCTTGTGCAGTAGCCTGTGCCGCTGGAGAAGACACCAACAGAGGTAGTGGAAGAGGAGGCAACTGAAAGGGTGATGACCTGGTGGATGCAGACTGGTGGGAGTTTAAGGTGAATTTAGCCCAGGGTAGTAAGTCGGACCAGTCATTCTGCCGAGAGTTCACATACGCCCGAATAAATTGTTTCAGGGTTCGGTTCGTCCTCTCTGTCTGTCTGCGGGTGATAGGCCGATGTGAGGTCCAAGGCAATAATGAATATTTTACATAGTGACCTCCAAAACCTGACCATAAATTGTACATCTCGGTCAGAGAGTATGTGTTTCGGGAGTCCGTAGAGGCGAAAGATGTGTCGAATGAACAATTTGGCTAATTCTGGGGCTGAAGGAAGACCAGGTAATACCACAAAGTGAGCCATCTTTGAAAATCAGTCCACAGTAGCCCAAATGGTGTTGTTGCCATTGGAAGAAGGGAGGTCCACAATGAAATAAGAACATAAGAAATTGCCATGCTGGGTCAGACCAAGGGTCCATCAAGCCCAGCATCCTGTTTCCAACAAAGGCCAAACCAGGCCACAAGAAACTGGCAATTATCCAAACACTAAGACGATCCCATGCTACTGATGCAATTAATAGCAGTGGCTATTCCCTAAGTAAACTTGATTAATAGCCGTTAATGGACTTCTCCTCCAAGAACTTATCCAAACCTTTTTTGAACCCAACTACACTAACTGCACTAACCACATCCTCTGGCAACAAATTCCAGAGCTTTATTGTGCGTTGCGTGAAAAAGAATTTTCTCCAATTAGTCTTAAATGTGCTACTTGCTAACTTCATGGACTGCCCCCTAGTCCTTCTATTATTTGAAAGTGTAAATAACCGAGTCACATCTACTCGTTCAAGACCTCTCATGATCTTAAAGACCTCTATCATATCCCCCCTCAGCCGTCTCTTCTCCAAGCTGAACAGCCCTAACCTCTTCAGCCTTTCCTCATAGGGGAGCTGTTCCATCCCCTTTATCATTTTGGTTGCCCTTCTCTGTACCTTTTCCATCGCAACTATATCTTTTTTGAGATACGGCGACCAGAATTGTACACAGTATTCAAGATGCGGTCTCACCATGGAGCAATATAGAGGCATTATGACATTTTCCGTTCTATTAACCATTCCCTTCCTAATAATTCCTAAAATTCTACTTTTTTGACTGCTGCAGCACAGTGAGCCGACGATTTTAAAGTATTATCCACTATGATGTCTAGATCTTTTTCCTGGGTGGTAGCTCCTAATATGGAACCTAACGTCGTGTAACTACAGCAAGGGTTATTTTTCCCTATATGCAACACCTTGCACTTGTCCACATTAAATTTCATCTGCCATTTGGATGCCAATCTTCCAGTCTTGCAAGGTCCTCCTGTAATGTATCACAGTCTGCTTGTGATTTAACTACTCAGAATAATTTTGTATCATCCGCAAATTTGATAACCTCACTCGTCGTTTTCCTTTCCAGATTATTTATATATATATTGAAAAGCACCGGTCCAAGTACAGATCCCTGAGGCACTCCACTGTTTACCCTTTTCCACTGAGAAAATTGACCATTTAATCCTACTCTGTTTCCTGTCTTTTTTTTTTTTAATTCTTTATTTCTCAATTTTCAAATCAATACAATAAATCAAATATTGCATATGAAATACAATAGTATAGTTTGAAATTTCCAATTAAGCAACATATTTCCGTATCCATTAAATTAAACTACTACTATTTTAAACATCAATCAACATGGAGGAATATTTTAGTTTCATCAGATACTGGGAGAGTATTATAAAAAAGAGAAACAATATTTTCAAGAAATATCTAACATGCCTATATGCCATTTCCATTTCTAAGTTGACACTGGGGTTGATGAAGGTACTCTCAGTGATTCTAAGAAATTATTTAACTGGTCCGGGGTGAAAAATATATACATATCTTCCTGTCTCTTTATTATGCATTTACAAGGAAAACGTAGTGCAAATGAAAAACCCCTAGAAAGAACTTCTTGGCAGTGAGCTAGGAAGGCTTTACGCCCAGGGCCGGTGCAAGGGGATTTGGCGCCCTAGGCGAGCCTTCTCCCTTGCGCCCCCCCGGTCTCGGGGGGGCGCAAGGGAGAAGGCTCGCCCGACCCTTACCTCATTCTCGCAAGGGAGAAGGCGCCCGACCCTTACCTCATTCTCGATCACGCCCGCTGACTGGGGTTTTCTGGGTCGCAAGCAGGTTGGGCACTGCTTGCGGCCTGCCAAACTCCACTCCTCTTTGCCACCACTTGCGGCTCCATATGGCTCGCACCCAGTGGCGTACCAAGGGTCTCCAGTGCCCGGGGGCCAATGCATGTGTGTGCCTCTCCAGCATCCCCCCTTAATCCTTCTTGTACTAATGCTTAAGGTCACAGAAAATCAGTGGTGTCTCCAGACAGAAGAATTGGGGGGGGGGGGGGGGGGCGCCAAAATGACATTTCTTCATCTCACCCACCTCTATAGCATGGATCCTGCTTTAAAATTGGTTATTAAAAAAAAGTGTTAATAAAAAAGTCCAAAGGGTCCTCTGCGTTATTTTAAAAAGCTGGCCAGTTTCACACTATAAAATTATGTTGATAGCCTCAGTCAACTGATTCTATGTGGCTATGAGAGTGAAGTCAGGAATATATAGGAAGGAACAGAATGTCAATATAAATCCTGTACCTCCAGTTCTGTAACTCTGTGCATCCACTGAAATTCCCCCAAACAATGGAGCTTGGATGTTTCCCTTACAGCTCATCATACTGAAAGATATTTTCAAATTCTGGTGTCACTTCACAGTAACAGCAGCACAAACAGCTTCCACTGCCAGGCACATTGTGAACTAACACAAAACACCACAAAAAAGACACTCAAAATCTATACTGCAATCCCATCATAACATAACAGTAATAACACCAAGGACTCAAACAACAATAACCCTACCTGTGAATAAGCAAGGGTAAATATTACACTGGGTCCTAGAATACCAATACTCCACCTAATGAGAAAACAAAACAAACCCGATTGCTATAGATCCCTATGCTAGCAGAATCTCTCATCATGGTCACACACACAGAGCAGAGACAGACCCTCACCAAATACAGAATACAAAATAAAGGAGCACAAATTAGAAAAAACTGAAATGGAAACCCCAAGAAGCCAGACTCTGTGTATTAACAATGGAAAAACAGAACCACCATTCTTCATAAAACAAATAAAATCAAGAAACATAAAGCATCAGTTATAATAGTAAAACCATACTAATAAAATAATATTTTAAAACTACTGATAAATAGAATTTCTATTAATTAAAATCATATACATTTTTTACAATTTCCTAAAACCAATAAAATATTTCAAAACAGCACATATATCAAATAACACACAATAATTAAAACTAATAAGGATTTTTAAAAGCCCCTGCTGTCCATACATGGGAGCTCTTGATTGAGGTTATCCTCTCTCTCTCACACATACTCACATGTCCATTCTCTCTCACACATACACTGTCACATACATACACATTCATGCTCTTATACCCAACCATAACCTCTCGCTCTCACAGACACTGACACACTCAGGCTCTAAGGCACTCTCTCCCCCTCCACACCCCCCCCCCCCCCCACAAACTCTTACTCCCCTGGATTTTCTCATACACACTCATGCTCTCACTGGCTCCCTCACATACACACAAACACACACTCCCAGGCAAGCTTCCAATCGTTCTCACACAAACACACACACACACACACAGGCAAGCTCCCAGTCATTCTCACACTGACCCCCAGGCGGGCTCCCATTCATTTTCACACCACTCCCTCCCCATCCCCCAGGCATGCACACATTCATTCTCACACCCAGACCCCCAGGCAGGCACCAATTTATTCTCACACACACACACACACATACAGCACAAACAGGCAGGCACCTATTCTCACACATACAAACCCCAGGAAGACACCCATTCATTCTCATACACAGACACACCCTCAGGCAGGCACCCATGCATTCACACACATACACCGCCAGGCAAACTCCCATTCATACACATGCACACACTAAAGGCAGAGACCCCCCTCTCTTTCTTTTGCCAGCAACCTCAGAGCCTCTCTCATTCCTCTGCTGCCACTGTCACTGTTGCTGTATGGCTATTGCGGAGGTGCTGATTGCTACTATTGGCACTGAAGCCCATTCTGCTGCCTCCTCTGTGCAGGCCTCATGGTACATTGTGAGATCCGCATAGAGAAAGTGCTACTCTTGCACATTCCCAAAGATTACATGTTCCAATCAGTAAAAAATAATTTATTTTTTTTTACATTTGCTGTCTGATCTTAGTTTTCTAATCAGTTGGTCACAGGCTTTTTTTTTTTCCACCTTCCCTTTCTTATTTTTTTTGCCAATTCCTTTTATAACATATTTCTTTTCTCTCCATCTGTCTTCTTCCCTCAAACACACAGTCAGGTTCTCATTCTCACATGCTTTCTCTCTCTCTCACACACACACATACACAGGCACTCACTCTCACATGCTCTCTCTCATACAATCATGTATACACAGTCTCTCTCTTGCACATGCTGTCTGACTCTGGCACACAGGCTCTCCCTCACTCCCACATGCTGTCTTGCTCAAGCACAGGCTCTCATTGTCACATGCTGTCTCTCTCACACACACACAGAGGCTCTCACATGCTGTCTCTGCAAACATTCAGGTCCTCACTCCCACACACAGTCTCTCAACTCATCTCATACACGCACACATACACACTGTACAAACCCTCAGTCTCTCTCTCACCTCTGGGCCTCCTCTTCACGGGCCGCTGCAGGATGGGCTCTGCAGCGGACCCGGACTTCTCGAGCCGCGCTGCTCCTCTTCTGTACGCGGCTGATGCTCCTCCTCTTTCCTGCCCGCGCGCGCGGCTCCGGCAACATTTTTCTTCCGGGGCCGCGCGGGCAGGAAGGAGGAGAAGCTCCTGCATTGGCTGATGATCCTCCTCCTTCCTGCCCGCGCGGCTCCGGCAACATTTTTCTTCCGGGGCCGCGCGGGCAGGAAGGAGGAGAAGCTCCTGCATTGGCTGGTGCTCCTCCTCCTTCCTGCCCGCGCGGCTCCGGCAACATTTTTCTTCCGGGGCCGCGCTGGCAGGAAGGAGGAGAAGCTCCTGCATTGGCTGATGCTCCTCCTCCTTCCTGCCCGCGCGGCTCCGGCAACATTTTTCTTCCGGGGCCGCCGCGAGCAGGAAGGAGCTGGAGCACCAGCATGTTTAGACGCGATTGTTTTCTTCCGGCCGTGGTGACTTGAGCTCCACCACGGCCCCGCCGATCTTCTTGCTGTGTGTATTCGGCACGCAGCATAGCAGTAGTTCACCGCTCAGCCGCTATTGGGATGACGTCCACCGGCGGCCATTGGCCATCAGCGGCTCGGCGCCCCCTAATGCTCAGCGCCCTAGGCGATCGCCTAGTTCGCCTAGTGCTTCCGCCGGCCCTGTTTACGCCGCTGCTGAGTTGAAATTGCCAGATCCGGAAAATGTTTCCCAAGGAAATTTATTGGATATCTATTAAAGTATTTTTTCATGGTTGAATTAATATCAGAAATATTGTAAAAATTTACCAATAAAGTTCCCCAGTCAATAACATTGGCTGAGGAATTCTCCAGGAAATTTGTTAAGTCCCCTTGAAGCATTTCTGATCTATCATTTTCATTTTTAGTTTTTGGAAGGAAATAACAATTATTAATAGTTGGAGAATACTCAAGAGAGAAACCAAGAATTTCAACCAAGAATTTCTTTAGAGTTATTAGGGATTCCTCCCCAACTACTCTTGGAAAATTCAAAATTCTTAAATTTAATCGCTTAGCATTATTTTCTAGTATCTCTATCCTCCTAGACAGCACTTCCTTATCCTTAACCACCATAGCCTTAAAATCCAAAGATTTCTTTTCTTGTGTTTCCAAATATTTTATCCTCTCTTCAGAGTCTTTAATTTGTTTCTGCGTTGTTGAATATTCCTGTTGATTTTTTTCACATAATAAATCAACTTTCCCTTCCAGTTTCTTAATACTTGACATAGTTCCTGCCAACATGTCCCACAGTGTGTCCATCGTTACAAGAGCTGGATGGGTGAGAATACCTGGTATGATACTGGTAGACAAGGAATCTTCCTGTCTACCTGAAAGATTTTCCTGGGGTTTTCCTTCTGTCTCCCTTATTGAATTTAGGGTTACAGAAGTAGGGTCCCCAACCTCAGGGAGACTTCCCCGTACTCTTTGCTCAGGTGGTAGCCCGGTGTTAGGGCTCAAGGATGCCTCCTCTGCAGGCACAGTGGATCCTCCCTGATCCTCCGGCTCACCAGAGTCTTCGGTACCTTTAATTTTTAATATAGGCGAGGCCATGAAACTTGTAATTTCTTGTTGCTGGAGAGATGATGGTACCGGAAGAGCAGGAAAAACTCGTACTCTTCCCTTCCGTTTTGGGGGCATTTTGCCCTTAAACACGCACAAGAAAAGTTTCACCTCTAAGCTAGATTTATATTGAAACTAGATGTCCCCAAACAAGCAGGAGAAAGAAGAAGTCTTACTTGGATCGAAAGCGAAGTCCGGCGAATCCGGCGAAGCCCGGCAAAGCGTGCTTCTGCGTGCGTGCGGCTTCAGCGGCACGCTGGCTCTGCTGCGTGCCACGCGCTAGCTGATCTTTAAGGCCGCTTCCGGTCCCGCCTCCTGCCTCACCCTCCGACGCTGTGGACGCGCTGGTAATCGGGGAAGGTCCTTTCTCCGGGTCCAGAGATGTGAGTTGCGTCTCCTGCTCCCTCTCTCCTGCTCGTTCGTCCTCGGGTTAGGGAGTGCTGGGTGGCCGATTTTTAAGGCTGCTTCCGATCCCGCCTCCTGCCTCACCCTCCGACGCTGTGGACGCGCTGGTAATCGGGGAAGGTCCTTTCCCCGGGTCCAGAGATGTGAGTTGCGTCTCCTGCTCCCTCTCTCCTGCTCGTTCGTCCTCCTGTTTCCTGTCTTTTAACAGTTTGTAATCCATGAAAGGACATCGCCTCCTATCCCATGACTTTTTAGTTTTCGTAGAAGCCTCTCATGAGGGATTTTGTCAAACACCTTCTGAAAATCCAAATACACTACATTTACCGGTTCGGCTTTATCCACATGTTTATTAACTCCTTCAAAAAAATGAAGCAGATTTGTTAGGCAAGACTTCCCTTGGGTAAATCCATGTTGACTGTGTCTCATTAAATCATGTCTTTCTATATGCTCTACGATTTTGATCTTGAGAATAGTTTCTACTATTTTTCCAGGCACTGAAGTCAGGCTCACTGGTCTATAGTTACCTGGATTGCCCCTGGGTCCTTGTAAACTGGCCTGATATGAAGCTTGTCATGAAGTTCGGTATAGAAAAATGTTAAATAAATAAATAAATAAATTAAATAAATATTGGGGTTACATTGGCCACCCTCCAGTCTTCAGGTACAATGGATGATTGTAATGATAGGTTACAAATTTTAACTAATAGATCAGAAATTTCATTTTTGAGTTCCTTCAATACCATAGGATATATACCATCCGGTCCAGGTGATTTGCTACTCTTTAGTTTGTCAATCTGGCCTACTACATCTTCCAGGTTCACAGTGATTTCGTTCAGTTTGTCTGACTCATCACCGCTGAAAACCATCTCTGGAACTGGTATCTCCCCAACATTCTCATTAGTAAACACGGAAGCAAAGAATTCATTTAGTCTTTCTGCAATGGCCTTATCTTCCCTAAGAGCCCCTTTAACCCCTCGGTCATCTAATGGTTCAACTGACTACCTCACAGGTTTCTTGCTTTGGATATATTTTAAAAAGTTTTATTATGAGTTTTTGCCTCTATGGCCAACTTCATTTCAAATTCTCTCTTCGCCTGTCTTATCAATGTTTTATACTTAACTTGACAATGCTTATGTTTTATCCTATTTTCTTCAGATGGATCCTTCTTCCAATTTTGAAGGATGTTTTTTTGGCTAAAATAGCCTCTTTCACCTCACCTTTTAACCATGACGGTAATCGTTTTGCCTTCCTTCCACCTTTCTTAATGCATGGAATACATATGGACTGCACCTCTAGGATTGTATTTTTAAACAATGTCCAAGCCTGTTGAACACTTTTAACCTTTGCAGCTGCATGTTTCAGTTTTTTTCTAACTATTTTCCTCATTTTATCAAAGTTTCCCTTTTGAAAGTTTAGTATTAGAGCTGCAGATTTACTTATTGTCCCCCTTCCAATTATTAGTTTAAATTTGATCATGTTATGATCACTGTTCCCAAGTGGCCCCACCACCGTTACCTCTCTCACCAAGTCCTGCGTTCCACTAAGAATTAAATCTAAAATAGCTCCTTCTCTTGTTGGTTCCTGAACCAATTGCTCCATGAAGCAATCATTTATTACATCCAGGAACTTTATGTCTCTAGCAAGTCCTGATGATACATTTACCCAGTCAATATTGGGGTAATTGAAATCTCCCATTATTATTGCACTGCCAAATTGGTTTGCTTCCCTGATTTCTCTTAGCATTTCATCATCTGTCTGACCATTTTGTCCAGGTGGACGGTAGTATACTCCTATCACTATACTCTTATGGCTCACGGCTCACTGGGTGCAGGAAGAGGTTGTAGGAGACCCCAAGGATGGCCCACCGTTGGCTTCTGACAAGCGCAAGTGGGACATGATTCCACATATGCTTGAGCATCTTTCTTCATAGTTGACCACCAATAGAATCTCTTGAGAGTGGAAAGAGTTCTAGCTTGTCCGGGGTGGCCTGCCAGCAAGGAATCATGAGCCCAGCGGAGGATTTTCTTTTGAAGTGGTCGAGGAACCATCATCTTCCCAGATGGCACTGTGAGTGTGGTGGAAAGGAGAACTTTAGTTGGATCAATGTTGTGCTGTGGAACATCCGGAACATCTTCAGTGGTGAATGAACGAGAGAGTGCGTTGCCTCGAGCGTTCTTATTGGCTGGCCGGTATCGTAGTAGGAAGTGGAACTGAGTAAAAAAGAGGGACCAGCGGGCCTGTCTGTGATTAAGGCTTGAACATGGTGCAGGTACTCAAGGTTCTTGTGGTCAGTATATACCGTGATCTGGTGCTGCACTCCCTCGAACCAGGAACACCAATCCTCGAAGGCCAGTTTAATCGCCAGTAATTCCTTGTCCCCAATTCCATAATTATGCTCAGCCGGGGAGAAATGTCGGGAGAAGAAAGAGCACAGGTGCAAGGTGTGATTGGCTGAATGCTGGCTGAGAACCGCACCAACACCGCCATCCGAAGCGTCCAGTTCGACGATGAAGGGTCATCGGGGGTCAAGATAATGCAAGCATGGTTCTTGTAGGAACGCCTCCTTGAGCTTCTGGAAGGTGGTCACGGCCTCGGTTGACCACTGAGAGGGATTTGCTCCCTTATGAGTCATGGCTGTGAGTGGGGCGGTTAGTGTAGAATAATGATGGATGAATGACCTGTAATAGTTCGTAAAACTAAGAAATCTTCGGAGTGCCTTAAAGCCCGTTGGTTGAGGCCAATCGCGAATACTCTTGGTCTTCTGCGGATCCATCTGGAAACCCTGGCTCAAGACCACATAGCCTAGAAAAGGGACAGACTCTTGGTTGAAAGCACATTTCTCCAGCTTGGCATATAACTGGTTGTCCCGTAGGCATTGCAGGACGTTGGCGACGTCCTGGTGATGGCTCTGGAGGTCCTGTGAAAATATCAGGATGTCGTCCAGATAGACCACAATGCAACTGTAGAGCATGTCTCTGAACATCTCATTCATCATATTCTGAAATATGGTCAGTGTAGACCGTTATCTGGTGTTGTGCACCTTCGAGCCATGGGCACCATTCTTCGAACGCCAATTTGATGGCAAGTAGGTCCTGGTCTCCTATCCCATAATTCTGCTCGGCAGGGGAGAACCGCCGAGAGAAGAAGCAAGGATGTAGTGTATGGGTGTCACTGTGTTGACTAAGGATAGCACCAACTCTGATGTCCGAAGCATCTACCTCAACAATGAATGGTCGTCGGAGATTGGGATAGTGTAGATGTGGTTCCTGGATAAATGCTTCTTTAAGTTTCTGGAAGGCGACAATGGCGTCTTCAGACCAATTAGAGGGATTGGTTCCCTTCCACGTCATGGCTGTAAGAGGCGCGGTCAAGG
Source organism: Rhinatrema bivittatum (assembly GCF_901001135.1). Taxonomy (NCBI): domain Eukaryota; kingdom Metazoa; phylum Chordata; class Amphibia; order Gymnophiona; family Rhinatrematidae; genus Rhinatrema; species Rhinatrema bivittatum. The sequence goes on from NC_042615.1 coordinate 753,494,476, forward strand.
TGGAGCAGTGATGAATGAAGGACCTGTAGTAGTTCGTGAATCCGAGAAATCTATGCAACGCCTTAAGACCAGTAGGTTGGGGCCAGTCCCGGATACTTTTGGTCCTTTGTGGGTCAATTTGGAAACCCCGGCTGGATACCACATAGCCAAGAAATGGAACGGATTCCTGATGGAAGGAGCATTTCTCTAATTTGGCGTATAGTTGATTATCCCTGAGTCTTTGGAGAACGTTGGCAACGTCTACTTGATGGTTCTGTAGGTTTTGGAGAAGACCAGTATGTCATCGAGATATACTACCACACAACTGTACAACATGTCCCTGAAAATATCATGTGTATGTGGACCAAGTTTTATGCACCTCTGAGGTCCAGCTTTGTGAATATTTTGGCCACTTGGAGCCAATCAAAAAGTTTTAAATCAGTGGCAATGGGTAGCGGTCCTTCAAGGTGATCTAATTTAGTCCGCGGTAGTCTATACATGGGCGAAGGGATCCATCCTTCTTACCCACAAAAAAGAATCCGGCCCCGGCTGGAGATTTAGAAGGCCTAACGAAGCCCTTCACCAAGTTCTCTTGAATATAGGCTGACATAGCCTGGGTCTCTGACAGAGAAAGTGGGTACACCCTTCCTCTGGGAGGTTCGGAATTAGGTACTAAATTAATGGCACAGTCAAAGGACCAGTGAGGGGGCAGAGTATCTGCTGCCTTTTTAGAGAATACGTCCTGGAAGGATGAATATTGCTGAGGTAGGCCCGGAAGTGAGGTGGTTGTGGTTAGGCACAGTATGGGGGTGACTTCTTACAGACACCTCCTGTGACAGTTTCTTCCCCATTGGGATAGTTCCATGTTCCAGTCAAACTGGGGTGAGTGTGTCTGTAACCAGGGTATTCCAAGTACAACCGGGTGAATAGCTTTATCCAAAACCAGGAAGGAGATGGTCTCCGAGTGGAGCGACCCCATGTGGAGATGAATGGATTGAGTAGAATAAGTGACCTCACCAGGAAGTGGCTCGCCGTGTATGGAAGATAACAGCAGTGGCATAGGTGTCCGGACAGTGGGAATTCGTAGGTGCTCTACGAGTTGTCTAAGTTTCCCCCGGCACTGGAGTCCACTATAGCTTATGTGTGGAATTCAAGTGTATTCGATATGATGGAGACTGGGAGAGTCAGTGGAGGAGATGGAGAGGTTAAACCTAGGAGGAGTCCTTTGGCGGATCCTAGGTCTGTGAATTTCCCGGACAGATAGGACAGGAGGGGACTGCATGGCCAGGCTGTCCACAATATATACAGAGGCCTAACCTTTTACGATAACACCTCTCCTTGGCTGTTAGATGGCTGCGGCCTAATTGCATGGGTTTTTCCTCTTCTGTACTGGGTATGGAAGTGGTCTGTGTAACTGGTGCAGGACGAGGACGTGGAACTCTCGGTGTCATCTTCTTGGGACCCTTTATTTCTTGTGAGCGCTCATGCAGACGACAATCAATTTGTCCTGCAACATCAATGAGGGATTCCAAGGTATCAGGGAGCTCATGGGCTGTTAATTCATCTTTAATGCGGTAATTAATATCTTCCAGAAAATAGTCCGCAGACAACCCAAGTATCAGACTTTCTCCCCTGCCGTTGAAGCAGAGAGCTATACTGGCTATGCTTTGAAAGTGAAGTAACAGACTTTCTCCCCTGCCGTTGAAGCAGAGAGCTATGCTGGCTATGCGTTGAAAGTGAAGTAACAGACTTTCTCCCCTGCCATTGAAGCAGAGAGCTATGCTGGCTATGCATTGAAGTGAAGTATCAGACTTTCTCCCCTGCCGTTGAAGCAGAGAGCTATGCTGGATATGGGTTGAAAGCGAAGTATCAGACTTTCTCCCCTGCCGTTGAAGCAGAGAGCTATGCTGGATATGCGTTGGAAGTGAAGTATCAGACTTTCTCCCCTGCCGTTGAAGCAGAGAGCTATGCTGGATATGCGTTGAACGTGAAGTATCAGACTTTCTCCCCTGCCGTTGAAGCAGAGAGCTATGATGGCTATGCGTTGGAAGTGAAGTATCAGACTTTCTTCCCTGCCGTTGAAGCAGAGAGCTATGCTGGATATGCGTTGAACGTGAAGTATCAGACTTTCTCCCCTGCTGTTGAAACAGAGAGCTATGCTGGATTGTTACTTCTAGGGGCAATAACATTAAGGACTATTTAGTACATGCTCAGTCATTTACATCATTGAGTAATGACATTACTGGTCACTTTAAATGTAATCACTTTAAATGTAATCAATGTAACCATTGTAACACATGCATAGAGGGTCAAGAATGGCAAGATCCAGTGTCTGGATACAAGATTAAGAGAAGAACTCACACTTCTTGTAATTCCAGGTATGTAGTATACGCTTTATGGTGCAGTTGCCCTAAAGTATACATTGGAAGAACAACCCGGAATATAAAAACCAGATTGAATGAGCATAAATCTCGAGTACAGATGCGTGTGCTGACTGCTCCTATAGTTGCACATTGTGTACAGAATGATCATGTATTTTCTCAAATAAAATGGACTATTATTGATCATGTAACCATCTCTCCTCGCGGTGGTGACCGTAAACATTTGTTGGAATTGAGAGAAGCTTACTGGATTTTCACTTTGGGTACGCAATCCCCTAAGGGATTAAATGAAGAATTGGAATGGAACACCTTGTTGTGAGATCAGGTCTCTCCGTAGCACCGACGTAATGACGTTGTAAAGGGTTCTTCAGTGATTGGTCGAATTTGAAGGAGCCCGATGTGAATAAAAAGAGAGACGCTACCTGTGGTTTTAGATTTAACAATGGCGACCATGTATGTGGCGAGTGGAAATTGGTGAAGACGCCGTAAAGCCTTCAAACAGAGGATTGAAAATTACTGTCCCCTGATGAAGAATCCACGATTCGAAACGAGGCCTTGTCGGGATAGGGACATGGAGCCAAAAGTTTGATCGTGTATAGATAAGTAACGGGGAAGTTCCCCTCATAAAATCTTCAAAGATTCAGCATCGGCGTTCATTGAGAATTATTTGCGTTTGTTTAAAAATGTGAGGTTAATGATATCTCAATCATGTAATGAATTTTCTACGAAAGGTTCCAGACACGAACATGTGATGAGCTGTCAGCTTAGCAAAATTGTAGAATGTTTGTTCGCCGTTCATCAAGAATCATTTTTTGATCAACGAATTTCTTGGATGTAAAAGAGTGACGGGGTTTTCCCCTAGTCAAATTGATAACTTCCTTTCAGCGTCCATTCAGAATTGTGCTGGAACCGTTTTGAGTGTAAACCCCACTGAGGGTAAAGGATTTAAAGCTACACTTCAAGGAAATATTTTTAAGTCATTTTTTTCATTAAATTTATCACGCTAAAAATACAAAAATTAATCACGGGTTGGAGGAGGTTGGTTTATGATTAGAAACAGTATACATTGCTGGATGCAATGCCATGAAGTTATATGAAACCTTCCTCATCTTTCCCAAAAAATTTTCTCCACTGTGATGGTGGATAGAAAATTGGATTGAACTTATTTGAATCACTTAGAGATTTTTTTCTCTTTATTACAATATATTAGAAATATTTCTTGAAAATTATGTTGAGGTGATATCTGGTTTTGAAAATCTTAAATCCGGCACTGTATGAAACCTGCCTATAAACTTGTTTAGGTTTTTGGCAGGTCCCTCTACTCCACTTTCTCTTTTTACGTCTCTCCTTTTTACGTCTCTCCTTTATACAAACATGAAACAGAATGCAGCAAGGATCCCAAGTACCACTACCATCACCACCGCTCATCCCTGACTCCAAAGTTCAAACGGCAGGCGCAAGTTCTCCCTTCCGAATAGGCCCCGCCCTCCTACCTGCATCTCCGTTTTTTTTTTGGCCCCCTCGCTATCTTATCGCCCTAATTTCCTATTGGAGGGTCTAGAAAACACCCATCTCTCAGGCGGTAACGTCAATCAACGCCCTGTAATAGCGTCATCACGCAAGGGGGCGTCAAATAGAAGGAAGTGTGCCGAGCAGGCGGAGGACTTGTTGGGGGGTTTTGTCCCTCCCTTCGCCCCCCCACACTTTCGGGACCATGATCTCTTACCGCCGATTGTTTTGTTGTAAGTGTGCCGCGGCGATTGCCGCCCCCCGCCCTCCCTCGCTTTTCCCCGGGGCACGGCGCATAATGACGCAGCAGGGGCGCCCCGGCCAGCAGCAGGAGCTGCTGCAGCCGCAGCAGGCGACCGCCTTCCGGCCTTCCAAGGTGGCTGTGGTGACCAAAACCACCCGCTACGAGTTCGAGCAACAACGCTACCGGTACGCGGGGCTCTCGGAGCAGGACCTCAAGGAGCTGGTGAGTCCGGCTCGGGGGTTTGCAATAGACTATAAATGTTTAGGTCAAAGCAGAAAAATGACTTTTTTTTTTTTTTTTTTGGTTAAGCTGAAACTGGCTCTTCAAATTGATGAGCAGCTCAAGGTTTTCTGGGCATTTACACATGGGCAGTGTATCCGTGAGTTTACATAGCTCAGAGAAGGCAAAGTAATTAGCTGACCCTTAAAACTGAAATTCAGCGCAGTTTTCTTAAATACATATGATAAAAGTTTTTTAAAATTTCTCATGTAGTAAGCTAGCACATTAGAAATTAAAAAGTGTTTAGACCCGAAAATGTGCATTAAAAATGCTTAACATGCATAAAATCATGATTTATGTGCAGAAGATATGGGTACAAAAAATGCTCTCTGTGGATAAAATCCTGACTACAGGTTCCGTCACTGGAATTCTAGCTTCTTCCTATAGAGTAGACTAACATTAGCCCTGGAAACTTAACACCTAGTCCCATGTGGAGTAAAGTTTCCAGTGCTAAGAATACAGGAAGTAAATCAGCGAACCTCTCTGATTTGGGGGGGGGGGGGAGAAGGAGGGTAATAGCCAATGCCTTCATTAGCTTGGGATTTGTATGGGAGTAAAGTAACCTGTATGCACGTTCAGGCTGATCCAATACAGTGCATTAGTCGATCGCACCGTTTAACCCATGGTTGGATCCGGGTTTTGGACCATGTCCACAGCCCCTTATTTTGTAAGGGGATTAGTGTGTCCAAAATGTGTTCCAAACCCCCACCCCCTTGCAAAACTAATGGCGATAATCACATGCAAAAACATTTTTGCTGGTGGTCAGGATAGGAAAAGGGATGCTCAATTAATGAGCGTCCATTTTCCTAACCTTTGGCTGTGCACAAGTTAGGAAAACAGATGCTCATAAAATTGAACATCTGTTTTTCCTAGCCCACTGACAGCTGACTTCTCCTGGGTGCCTACTGCTGAGGAGGCACTAGGGGCACACATTTGTCCCTAGCACTTCCTTGGCAGAGTTACCCCTAATTTAAATATTTGATCCTGTGCCCAGGAGAGGTGACTGGGTGTGGGTTAGGAAAGCGGGTGCTCAACACTGAGTGCCTGTTTTTCTGCTCTGATTTATTGGATTGGCCTGGTTGTTGTATAAGCAAGTTTTGGTGTAAAATCCTTTGCGTTGGCAGTAAAATTTGCACACAATTGTGTAATAAAGTGTACTCTGCTGAGTACACTTTATTACATCAGTCCTTGAGTAACAGAATATTGAGGGGAGAAAGAAGCAGGTTCATGATAAACATTTCTGGACCATTTCAGCAGGAAAATTAGAGGTATGTACTGCTGTTACTGGTCAAAATAAACAGGATAAACAAAATAAACCTGGAAAAACTAAGTTTTGACTATTTTCAGCTCTTACAGCAAATTTTACCCAATTAACATTAGCGATTTGGACAAAATATAGAAAGCCTTTACTAGGGAATAAACAGTTTTGGCTTCAAACCTCTTTTATTTCTAATAGAGATTTCCTTCCAGGAACCGAGAGTGCAATGATATCGTGCTGGCTAGACCTGGGACTTGAGAGACTGGAATAGATCTAGGACAGAGGAGATATTTGCTCATTTGAAGAGTTATGTCCTAAACACTTATTGGAGGAAAAAGATAGGTTCCCTTTATTTACAGTTAGCATTGTTCGCTCTAGGATTGTTACAGACAATCTTGGCTTGGGAACACAATTTTGGAGATACAATAGAAGATATGAGATTTGTGTTTTCAAATGATGGGGAGGTGTTCTGTTTCATCACAAATTTTAGAAAATGGATATAAGGTTCTTTATAGGTGGTATTTGATTCTGTTTAAATTGAATAAAATGTTTCCATATGTCTTGGCTCTCTGCTGGTGTAGATGTGGAGGGAAAGGACACTTCTACATATATGCTGGGAATGCCCAAAGGTGGGTAGATATTGGGATATGATTATTGACCTAATATGAGATTACTGGTTATTGGAGTTTGTCACCCTAACTCTTATTGGTGACCATGGAGATTGAATTGGATGAGAAAGATGGGTGTTTGATTTTATACACTTTAAGTGCAGCAAGATTTTGAATTAGCATGGTGGTGTAAGGTTAATGTATAATATATACATGATACAAGTTATGAAGTTTAAAAAATCTTGGGCACCATACATTACTTGTAGGGAAGCTCTGGAGTCAGGATCGGAGTGCAAAACATTGACCTATTGTAGACAGTTGTACACGCATCGTAGTGGCTATAAGGGGATTGCCCATATCGGGGAGGGAGAATGGGTTGGGAGGTGGGAAAGGAAACACAGGAGACTGAATATTTATCTTTTTTTTTTTTGTATTTGTTTTGATCATGGATCTTATTTCATTATATAAACATTAAGATATGTGATATCTTGATATCCTGTTTATTTTTTGTACTTTATTTATTAAATTAGAAAAGAACTTTTTGTCAGCAAGTTGATTAAGTTTTATCATTTATCAGATTTATCATAGAAGAAATTTCCAAAGCACTCCTGAATCTTAATGATATGACACAGAAAATGAGGCTTCTCTTTATGTATTGCATTTATCTACTGCTGTTCCAAAGATCACAGCAGTGTACAAGTCAAACATTCATAATTAACATATTATGACATACAATATCCAGTTTAATAAATGAATACAACTTTGTTTATAAACAATCTTTTTTTATTGAATTTTTCACAATATGCATGAGAAAAAACTAAAGGAAAATACATGTGCAGTACCAGCAACATTTATATCAAGAAGTGATCAAAATCTTTGTTCTTATTATTCAGATCAATAAATATGACAGAACACAGCGTGAGCTCTTTAGCAAGGATGAACTGAAATTGGACAGTTTGATCTGCCTAGAATTTTCTAGCTTAAAATTCAATTGGAGGGAACTTCTGGTGAGAAAATGTGCTCTAATGGGACATAGATCTGTTAGTGGACCACAGCAGGCATGGGCATTGCAGTGGAGGAAAGGAATTCCAAAGAGGTAAAGTGAGGTGACAAAATATTTTTTCAGATATGAGAGAGAGGAGGCTGGAAGAAGAATAGTGAAATTGAAAGGTGACAAGGAGCAATGTGTGAAGAGTAACTAAGAAATGGCCGAAATATTAAACAAATACTTCAGTTCAGTATTCATGAAAGAAAACCCCGGAGAAGGACCATTGTGGGTTGAGAAGACCATATGAAACAGTTTACAGCAGAGAATATATGGGAAGAGCTAGGAAAACTGAAAGTGCATAAGGCCATGGGGGCCAGACGCGATACCGAGGGAGCTCAGATGTTCTGGTGGATCCGCTGAAAGACCTATTCAATAGATCCCTGGAAACGGGAGTGGTGCTGTGTGGTAGCAGAGAGGAGGCTGGAAACTACAGACCAGTGGTGGGAAAATGAATGGAGATGCTGCTGAAGGAAAGGATAGTGAATTAGCTCCAATCTGGAGGATTGCTGGACCCAAGGCAGCATTGATTCACCAGAGGAAGATCCTGTTGGATAAATCAGATTTTTTTTTTTTTTTAATTGAATGACTAGAGAATTGGACCAAGGCAGATCGCTGGATTTGGATTTCAGCAAAGCTTTTGATATGGTTCCACATAAGAGCCTCGTGAATAAAATGAGAAGCCTGGAACTCTGTGCCAAGGTGGTGTAGTGGACCACAAACTGATTGACAGGAGACGGCATGTAATGGTAAATGGAACAAACTCTGAAGAGAGAACAGTGTTAAGTGGAGTGCCACAGGGATTGGTATTGGGATCAATTCTGTTCAATATTTTGGTGAGCAACATTGTGGAATGGATAGAAGGTAAGTTGTGTTTTTGTTTTTGTTTTTGTTTTTTTTTTGTGTTTGCGGATAATATTAAGATCTGCAACAGAGTGGACACACCTGCAGGAGTGTGAGAATAAAAAGTGATTTAAGAGAGCTTGAAAACTTGGCAGCTGGGATTCAGTGCCAAGAAGTAGAGTCATACATATGGGGTGCGATTAATCCAAAAGATCTGTATGTGATGGGGTATGAAAGACTAATGTACGTGGACTGGGAGAGGGACTTTGGGGTGATTTGTGTCTGATCTGAAGGCGGTGAAGCAATGTGGCAAGGCGATAGCTAAAGCCAGAAGAATGCTGGGCTGCATAGAGAGAGGAATAACCAGTAAGAAAAAAAAAAAAGTGATAATTCCTTTTGGAGTCCTGTGTTCGGTTCTGGAGACTGTATCTGAAAAAGGATAGAGCAGGACAAAAGCGGTCCAGAGAAGGGTAAACAAAATAGTGTGGGGTCTGTACCAGAAGACCTATGATAAGAGGCTGAAGGATCTGAATATGTATTGTATATCCTGGAAAAGAGGAGGTGCAGGAGAGAGATGATATAGGCCTTCAGATACCTGAATGGTTTTAATAATGCATGTTCCTTGAACCTTTTCTGGAGTAAAGCAAACAGTAGAACTAGAGGTCACAACATGAAACTTCAGGTGGGGGTGACTTAGAACCAATGTTAGGAAATATTTATTCACTGAGAGGGTGGTGGATGCCTGGAATGCAGCCCTTCTGGAAAAGGTGTGAAGACCAAAACAGTAAACGAATTTAAAAAAGTCATGGGATAAACATTGTGGATCCATAAATACTAGAGTTGGAAATTAAGAAAAGGGTGCATGGAATGACAACTTCTGTCCCTAATGGAAAGGCATGGGGATTACTACCCTTAACAATTTAGCTTACATGACTTTGATGCAACTGCAGCAGCTCTCTCCACTTTGGGGGGGGGGGGGGGGGAGGGGGGGGATTGGATTCAGATGTCAACCAGTGCTGGGCCCTGACTTTTATGGTCTAGGATGCTGATATGCAGACACTAGGAAAAAGCGCAGGACTGCTTGTACAGCCAAGTCCAAAAGCAGAGTATGTTCAAGCAGCAGCATTGTACGAATTATCAGGAAGGCTGCTCACTCTATAAAAATGTTGCTAGCAGTAATTTTGTTATGGGTTTGACAGTTGCTTGGTATTGATTTTTAATATTACTGCCCTTAACATAAGGTGTGGAGATAACCTGCACAGAGCAGCGGTTATTGCCATAAGAAGCGAGCTTTCAGACTAGGTGGACCATTTGGTCTTTTTCTGCCATCATTAATATGTTACTATGTAGTACTGGAGCTGACTAGATGGGTCTTGTGCTGTTTATATTTGTATGGCTATTTTGACATAGCATGTTGAAAGATTTCTATTCGGTTGCCTCATGTTTTACAAAATGATTAGCAGGTCCCTTCTTGGTACATTCCAGATTATCTTCTCCATTTTTCTGAGCAATTTCTGCTGTCAGTTTCTGTTTGCTGGAAATGGATTGGTCAGCTTAAGCTTTTTTGTTCTCTTGGCCAGATGCATGAATTGAGCTCATGGTAGTCCCTGGACAAAATGATGGTCCAGACAGGAGTTGCTTTTTGTACCCCCTTCATTTTTGGTTTTGCATGCGTGCAGACTGACTCAAAGGTCCAGGGTGGAGTACTAGCTCGGAGATCACCTCTGCTCCTTTCAACAGCCCTGGTTTGAGTGTCACCCTCTTACCACCATAGATTATGGCAGATAGACTTTTAGGCCCATCTGGTCTGCCCAGTTTTATTTCTGGTGTAGTGGCTTAGACTTCAGTTGATTTTCTGGCCTTTCCTTCACTTTTTTTGCAGTTAGGAATTTTATGCTTGCCCCCATGTTCTCTTAAATTCTGTTACTGTTTTTTTTGTTTCTGCCAAATCTGCTGGCTGCCTGTTCCATGCATCCATTTTCCCTGTTATTTGAGTCAACATCTCCTTCTCCCTTAAAGCTTATTTCTTTCAACTCGTGATCGTGTTATTACAACTTGCTCATTAGCAATACAGAACAGGAAAACAGGAAGCGATGCAAAGTGAAAATCTGCCGCTGGCATTTGTCCTGGCAGTATTCTACTTTTTCCTTGGACTTCTAGCTCAGCCAGAACCAGCCTCTGTTGGACTATAGCATCATTTAACTTTTTTTTTTTTTTTTTTTTTTTTTTTGCAGCTATCTGGATTTTGCTCCTCCTTCCTTTTTTTTAAATCCCTCCTACCTAGGGGAATAAGTTCAAATTAAGAACCCCCAAGTGACTGTTTTGATAATGGGGGCCCCACAGCAGGCTGGGGGGGAGATCCACTTCAAGTGGGCCCCTTGCTTCCTTGTACTGCAGGAGCCACTCTGGTGTTTATGCTACTACCTCCAACTAACCCAACTATTGCAATGACTGTCTTTGGCCAGGGATCACAGACTGCGGCTCCTCCTAGAACCCATTGTGCATGATTCCTAAGTCCGGCCAACTAGATAACCACCTTTAGAGATGGTCTAGTATCTCTCTTATCCCAGGAGCTGTGAATGCTGTCTCCACAGCATCTCCAATAAAAGTTGACCAGGGAATTAAAGCCAGGTCCTCCACATACCAGTGCAGTACTGAGGCACCGGGCCAGCCTATGCTTTCCCTTTTAAAATGACAAATCAAAGTTAATGTGATTTTTGTACTGCCTTAATACATCAGAAATAGTGGCATACAAAGGTGGGCTAGTCCCTTGACATGAACAAGTCATTGCTGCTGGGCTGCATGGAGGAGCCTCATGTAGAAAAGGTTGAGGAGAGGGAGGTGATGCAAGACGAGTAATAGGTCACTTCTATAAGTTTATATGTACCTAGAATGGATCATTCTGAGCAAGACAGAGACAAGTGTGTGTGGGGTTTTTTTGTAAGCATTTTGACAGTTAAATAATGTAATTCATAGAAAGTTGTTATGGATGATTTAAATGCAAAAATTGATGCAGTGGGACATGTGATCTTGTCATTTTAGTTTTTTAATCAATGAAAGACGGTTAGAATGGTACACAATTCAGGTTCCCAGATGCACTGAACTTCAGGCCCTTTCCAGATGGTGAGTAATGTTTGAGAGCCAGCCAAGGTGCCAGTCTGAAGAATAGCAGCAGATCTGGCCTTGGTCTGAATGTGCATAGGCAAGACTGATGGAACAGGTGTAAAACCAGATATAGGTTAGCACACTGGCAGCATCAGTTCTGTGGCATGGGGCTAAGTAACCTTCGAGTTGCTGAGGGCACCTGTTTCCAGCAACCTCTTGTCAAGGGCCTGTGAGCCACTTTGATTCCTTAGGATCATGGTTACTGGCCCTGGAATAAATAGTTTGTTCCCTCAAATCACCTAAATCACCATTTGTACTGAGGGTTTAGCCTGGTTCCCAAATCCTTGATATGGAGCATTAGTCTGTCCTGCCAGCAGATGAACCTAATAGAGAGCATTAACAGGTGTTGACAAGCACATGCTTTTTATAATTCCCCAATATGCCCGCAGATTTGGTAGAGTCCAGCAACAATACCGATTTATTGCTATAATTAAGCAATGCTGTAATTCAGGTTAGGGGATATCTGAGTACTGAGTGTACCAGTAATCATGCATTTTTTTTTCCTATGCTATGTGAAAGTCCAGCTGAAGAAATGCAAAGAATTTACAATTGGACTTACTGAGAGCCAACATTGAAATGAAACTATATTTTCTGTGACTATTCTGTATGTTTCCTTTAATAAATTTCAAAATAACGCTCGGAATAACAATGGAGCAGCAGTTTCAAGATAATATAACAAGCACAGAAGAAGGTCTTCCAAAATAAAGACAAAGGAAGAAATGGGCGACATACATACTCTATTTGATGGCTGAGAGAAAGAAAGCTAACCATGACTCTAAGGCAATATACGTTGAACAGAGAAGGCAGATGGAAATGCAGTAAGGCTGAGGAGACTGAGATTTTTCAGAATACAGATATTAGCAACAATAAGATGTTATGGTTCAGCAGGCTACATAAAAAAAAAAAACCCAGATCTATAATGGAGACAAAGCTATTCTGGATTGCTAGGAGGAATATGTCTAGGAGCTGTGAGATGACAAAGGTGTAAAATCTGTTATTGAAAGAATGTGGAGGATCCGGCAATGACAGTAAAGCAATAGGTGCAGTTGTTATAAATGCATAAATGCTCCAAGCTTCAGATTTATGTACAGAAAAACTGACTAGCAATTTTTAATAGAATGACACAGAACTAATTCTAAAAGATTTTAGTAAATCTTCTAGTTATTTCTAAAGCAATAGACACATGCAGTGCTGTACAGATAAGATGCACATAGGAGACAGTCCCTGATCTATGGAGCTTACAGTCTGTTTAAGAGAAACATACGACAGTCTATGGGAAGTGCATTTACTGCAGAGAAGTGGTAGGATTTTAAAGCAGCTTCAGAAAGGTGATGTGATTTGATTTGTTTTCTTGTCATGTTTGGTTTTTTCTTTATGCTAGATTTTATTGTGGATTTTTTTTTTAAATTTAATTTTAAATGTCTTGTAATCCATCTAGAGCCTTACATGAAAGCATGGTATATAAATGAAAGTAATAATCGCCAACCTTTTTCTTACCCCCACCTACATGCATGAGGGGGAAGGATGCCACCCCCACCCACCCACACAGTGGAGGAGGAGTGGAATGGGAAGTGGGTGCTCCCAACATACACATCAACCCTATAACATAGATACCCACACCCCCTGGGGGGGGACGGGGACAGAGTAGAGAATGCAGGAGGAGAATGGTACTACGTAGCCCCCCCCCCAAATCAATCATACCAACCCCTTCAAAGCACACACACTTAGGGTGGGGGTAAGGGAGATGTGTATACACCTCTCCCCATACTAGTATAAAACAAAATTTGGAACCATTTCTGAAATCCCAATTAAATATCCAATATCATAAATATTTCTATTAAAAAGCTAGAGTTAAAAACAAACTTTGGGGGCCAGTCCATGCAATGCCTTTAACATTAAGAATTTTAATTCAGTTCTCTGAGAAATAGGTAACCAGTATGAAGAATTCTGATTTGGCCCTTAGACCCAAGAGAATATGAGCGGTAGTATTTTTGATAAACTCTAATCTATGGAGTTGGACCTTGGTCACACCAGCATAGACTGTATTGCAAAAATCTAATCAACTGGTGATTTAGCAAGAATTAGTGAAGCCAAATTGTCTCGAGATGACAAAAGGTCAAATATTTTGGATCTCTCGAAGGTATAAAAAACCAGGACTGCCCCACTTTTCAAATTTGTGCTTGAAAGTTCAGCTCAGAATCCAACACTACATCTAATATTTGAACCTCCTGCTGTATGGGGATTTTAATATCTTCTTTTAAAACTGTCTTCCTAATCCATAAAACCTCTTGTCTTTAGATGGATTTACTCTTAATTTATTAGTCATTTACCAGGATACAGCCTCTCACAATCCATGGCACAGTCTCAGTAGCATCCAGATGCAAAGAACCATTCTCATAGTATAATTGAAGATCATCTGCATGAATTTTTAAACTGTAAGTGCAATGTTCTATTTGCATAACTTATTTATTTCAACCATTTATATTCCGCTGATCCACCATGCTCAGCATATTACAAAACATACATAATATCAACATTTCACTGACAACATAAAACTACTTGCTTGCTTACACTCTAAATACATCCTGCATTATGTAGATAGTAAGGAACCCAGATAATCAAGATAAAGGCCATACACTAGAACGAAGCTTTAGGGAAGGCCAAAGTTTAAAAAAAAAAAAAAAAAAAAAAAAAGTTTTAAACCCTTGCTGAAGCGGAGCATATCAGTCTCAGGACATAAAGGATGGATATAAACATTAAACAGAAGGGGAGACAAGATTGAGCCCTGGGTGCCCACCAATACAATTCTCAAGGCTCTGAAAGAGATGACCCTAATTTCAATCTCAAAGTTCTTTTTCCCAAAAAAAAAAAAAATGCAAACCCAAGGAGGGAAATGCCTTTGATACCAATTTCCTTCAATTGGTTTAACAAAAAACCATGATTGAGGATATCAAAGCAGCAGTTAATTGTAAGGATGCAAAGACTGAATCCAACCCTCCTAGCCCTTATCTTAAATCATCCACCAATGCAAAGAGAGGTCTTGGTACTATGATTTCTGAAATCCTGACTAATGATCATATTAAAGTAACATTCTTCTAACCATGGCTACAATTAAACTATAACTGTCTTTTTTCAGTAATTTTACATAGATAAGGCAGGTTTGAGTTGGGATGGAAATTAACAACTTGAGATGCATCAGATTTCTTTCTTAATGGATGGATAATGGTCGTCTTCGGTGCTCCTGGAAACTTTCCTAAGGGCAGTGAGGTATGCACAATCTATATAAATAAAAATGTTAAATAGTTTGGACAAAATCGCTAATCTCAGAAACCACTGAACCGATTGCTTTCAAATTTGGACACAACCTTCATTTCGCATACAGGAAGGTTCTTCTGTACTTACATTACAGATATGTCACACCTGTGACAGGTAAAATAGGTTTAAAAATTGTTTCGAGAAAAGAGCAACATCTGCTGGACGTAAGCGCCAACTGTTACACCTTACACTAACACAGGCTACACTAATCATTTCGCCAGTCCAGGTCCACGTTTCACTTCCATTTTAACACATTCGCGCACTTTTTTCGCCGGAAGATAACCATTTCCTTTACAGATAAAATACACCCACCACCCTCCTCACACCCCCCACACACATGCCAAATTGATTTACTTCCCAGGCCCTCACAACACACACACAACCTGACAGAAGTCCGGGAGGCTCCAGCGGGGGGCCAGGTCTGGTCCGGGACACATCTCCTGTACTACGGCCGTCGGCTGCCAGCAATCAACATGGCGCCGACGGCCCTTTCCCTTACTATGCCACTCGGGGACACCAATGGCGGCAGTAGCCCATGTGACATAGTAAGGGCGAGGGCCCCTCGGCGCCATTTTCAGGACTGGCAGCCGGCGGACCTTTGCCCTTACTATTCAGAGGACCTACCGCTGCCATTGCTCCACCCCACTGATATAATAAGGGCAAAGGGCCGTCAGAACCCGTTTCAGTGCTTGCAGCCGACGGACCAACGCCAATACATCACTCCCGGACCGCTTCTGAACGCCCGCTCCACCGACTGACATTTTTATCAGGTCTGGAGGGTGGGGGGTGGTAATGAATTTATTGCGAACATCTTGGGGAGGGGTCACGAGGGGGGGGCAGGTTTCATTCATTCAGCAACTCTGGGGGGGGGCAGGGGGGGGCTACTGTTTTTCTCAGGGCTGGGGGAAGGGGCAGGAGAGTGTAGGGTGGTTAGTTTAAAAGAACTTTTCTCATAGGGTTGTTTTTTGGGGGAAGGGGGAGGTTCACACACAGATATATACACTAAACTTGCACGATCTCAGGAATGCACCAAAATAGCCCTCCCCAGACCACAAAACAAATTTGGAAGTGCAAATTTGGTTAGGCACTCCCCTTTTTGGCTACATAACGCGCACAGACGCCCAGGGACAGACCACATGTAGCACCAACAATTTTAATTTCCCAGGTCTTGGGAGGGGGCAGGAGGGTGGGGGGTAATTATTTGATTTAAAGGGTTGGGATTGGGGTTTTTTTTTGGGGTGGGGGGGTTCCCACAGAAATAGAAAGACAAAGGTTTTCTGATCTGAAGGGTAGGCGGAGGAGAGGTGAGTGTGAGGGGAGAGAGTTGGAGTGGGGACAGGGGAGGGAAAGGGGGGGGGGAGTGACCAAGGGGGAGGAGGATGAGGGACTGAGGTAAATGAGCAAGGGGGAGGGAGGGTAAAGAACCTGACTCTGCTACTGCAACACATGGCCGGGTACCGTTAGTATTACATAAATACTCTAATACATTTAAACTTACTTTAACCAGAAAGGAAAGACGGGGATCAGGACAACATGAGCTAAGTTTCATTTGACTAACTGTCCTAGTGAGCTCATCACAAGAAACCAGATCAAATGCTGTCACATTGATTTGTGAAGTCTGTATAGCTGAAGATGTTTCAGAAGAGCCATTAAGTAACTCATTATGAATAACTTCAAGCTTATTCTTATAATATAAGGCAAACACATTGCAACTTGGCATCTGTTCTCATAACGGTAATCATGACTTTGGCTTTATCCATTCATTAACTGCTGTAAATTATGCCTTTGGCTGACTCTAGGCCTGACTAATTAGTGCCTTTATAATTCCACTTAGCATCTTTAATCTTTTGGATGATAGCCTTCTATTTTTTATATTCATTGCGGATTATAATTCACATACATAATATTTTAACATCATTCCACAAGTATGATACATACACGCACATAAGCTTACGTAATATACAATCATAAAGCTTTCCATTTTAATGATACATTTTAACTCTCATGAAACTTTAATCTTCTTCCCCTTGAATCTCCAGCGGTATAGAATTCCTTATAAGTAGGTCCTATTATGGAAAATGCTTTAGTCTTAGTTCTAGTCCAGTGATTTCCCCCTCCAACTTTTGTGTCATGGCATTCCCGGTACAGGGTTCATTTCATTGTGCCACACTTCTATCTTCAGTCATCTTCACTTCCCTGTCACCCCATGTCTGGCATCATAACTTTCTCTCTCCCACTACCTTTTGCTATCATCACTCTTTCCTCCATCCCCTCCCACCCCTAGCATCATTGCCTTCTTTTCTCTTCCTTCAACCCCCCTAGCATCATCATTACCATCCCTCTCCTTCCACCCATATGGCATTATCACCACCTTCTCTTCCCTTTCTCATGACCTCACCTCGTTTCCTTCTTTCCTTCTCCCTCAACCTCCTGGCATCACAACTTTTTTTTTTTTTCTTTCCTTACCCTCCACCCCTCTGACATCATTCTTAATCTTCCCTCTCCCCGGTATCATCACCTTCCCTTCCCACACCCCCAGAGCCAGCACAAATCTGAGAGCACTTACCTGCTGCTGTTTCCTCCTCTGCTGCCTTGCCTCTGCAATAACAACATGAGGCCAGTAGGTCTTGCAAGAGTGAGCTAGCAGGTGCTGTTTTCCAGCGCCCTCTGCTGGCAGAAGAACATGCAGATGAAGAAGGGAGAAAAATGGAAGACTGCTGGTGCCTAGTCTCCTCATGGCACATCTGCAGGTCAGTCACAGCACGCCAGTTGGGAAACACTGTTCTAGTCAAAATGCATTAATAGGAGACACGGAGAACAGTAACTTGGATAAAGAATGGAAAGGTAAATGAAGTTTTTATAGTTTATCATCCTTCTTATGCCGAGCAGCCCTCTGAAAGTTTTCTAACTTTCCACCACTTAATCTTTAATATACAAAGCGGAAGATTCAAGATCTCTACCCTGTCTGTCTTTGATTGGAACTGTCAGATTCACTGCTGCAGCCATCAATTGTATCAGATACATTTAAAATAGCTGTCAGATCTTTTTTTTTTGTGCCTATATCTAAAAATTAACTGAGAATTTAATAAAATTGGGTGCTGCATAATAATCACAAATGAAAATAAAGTGATCTGACCACCCCACCCGAGTGATACAGATAAACTTTTTATCTTACAATAAAATCATTTCTGATATATAAAAAAAAAATCTAATCTAAAATATTACTTTCACATATGTAGGGGGTTGAATAATTTAATAGCCCTGCAATATTAGAAAAGATAAAAGATGTAACCAAATCGCTGGAATCTTGTGCTGGAGGAAAATTTTAAAATTGCCATGTATAAGGTCATTTCTATCAAGTCTTAGTCAAAATTAGTTGGGATAGGTCCTGAAATGTAGACTAGGCATTTTTTAGGGAGGCCTAGTAAACAAACAAAAGCTTGAGACTCACAACTTAATAAACATAGGATCTTGGAGGAGAAGTCAATACCTGCTATTAAGTTGACTTAGAAAACAGCCACTGCTATTACTAGCAACAGTAACATGGGATAGACTTAGTTTTTGGGTACTTGCCAGGCTCTTATGGCCTAGATTGGCCACTGTTGGAAACAGAATGCTGGGCTTGATGGACCCTTGGTCTGACCCAGTATGGCATGTTCTTATGTAACATTTCATTCCGGATAACCTGAGTACCACCTAAGCAGGAACCCAAGAAGTCACTTACAACAAAAACCACATCTCCTTTTCCTTTCACTCTATGACCGGAGAAATAATTGCATCTAGGTGGACGTACTTTGGGATAGAAGTTTCGTCCTTTATTGACAGCTCTTTGTTATGGCCAAAATATGCAGCTCAACCTGAGTTCAGTCAAACAAAAAACTTTGAGCAATTAAATCTAACGTTTAAACTAGCTAATGTCAGCTGCTTAGACTTGCCCAGTCCTAGCCTGGGAACATAATTCTAATTTGTCTGCCTTCCCTTTCAGGAGAGATGTCTCTTAAAACCAGACAAAACGCCGGTACCCATTGTATACGTTCCATGGTCAGAGAGCACAGTAATAAAATTAGCCATAGTGGCCCCACAATCCCACTAATAGGCCGATACAGATGGGAAATACATCTCGTGAAAGTATAAACTTAGTGGAAATTTCTGAGTAATCTACTACATAGATAATATCAGGGGGAGAAATAAATACAAATGAGCACTTTGGTAGTTAGACTTCTCAGCTAATAATGTGAAGATAACATAAGTATAGAAAGTGACAGAAAATGAGGACTTTGAGGCCCAACTAGTCTTCTGATTCAGCCCAAAAATGCAGAACAAACCTGTTGTGCTAGATTCTTGTTTGGGAAGAATGTATTCAGTAGGTCAAGAGCAGAAACTATCATTGCTGAATATAATGCCAGATGCTGTAGGGACAGGGCTTCCCCTTTTTTCGTTTAGAAAGTTCAGTAGTGAGTGAGAAAGGTGGCACCTGCTTGGATATTGACACTCCATTAGAGTGAAAAATAAGTCTCGCCAAAAACTGCTGCAGTTTATAAGTTCCTCATTTATTTAAACTACGTATATACACAGAAAGTTGACTTGGCAGATAGGATAAGCAATTCTAACCTATGCAGTTAAAATATCAACTTTTATATTATGTATTTATGCTTTTGCTCCATACAGGGTTAATTTCAGAGAACTAACAAATGTCAAGTTTCTTACCTATTATCATGATTATTAAACTAGTGAATATTAATATTTACTTGCTAAAACCAATCTAGTTTTACAACTCTTCTATGCTTTGCTCTTTAGCCTGCTTTCTCATGTACTGTGTTAAGTCATGACTGCACTACATGAAGGGATATTAAGCCCTTTTGCATAGCTTCAGTATTGCCAGTCATAATGCATCACTACACTATAGAATCTAACTAGAAATTCCCTTTGAATCCGACAATCCCACCCTGTTCATGCATTAGTACTGACGACTCTAATAATCCTTAGGAAGTTCAACCTGCATCCCCCTCCAAAATAGTCATGAAGGCCCTCTATTTCAGATTCAGAGGTGAAGATGGAATCCTCTATTAGGTTGTGGGTAGGAATATGAAGTCTTGGCCATAATAGGGGGGTGGTTGCAGTCGATGCGTACTGTCTGCAGATATAAAAAGCATAGCACAGCAAAACAACCTACTAATATCAAACTAATCCTACAGTAATTAAAAATAAGCAATTTTCTTTCCCAGTCCTCTAAACTAGTGGTTCTCAACTTTTTTTTTTTTTGTCCGAGACACACCTAACAGATGGTTCTCACATGCGTGACACACTGAACATGTGACCATCACAGGGCTAAATGTAAACATGCACTCTGCATCCACAAGAATCCTCTCAACCCCCAGCAATGAGTGCAGAGCAGATCTAGGGCATTACCCTGTGCAATTCGTCATACAAAAAAGATATTCTGGTTCTGATGACAGCTCTGTAAAAGCAAAACAAACTCCCTTTACTACTAGGCACAATAGCCTTCCTTATGAAAAGACAGTAATTTACCACAAATGCATATATATCCTATTGAGATAACACAACAAATAAGATTGATACAAATGCCTACATACTAGTAAAATACCTCACCTCGGTCACACACCCAGAACTGACCTTCACCAAGAACAGAAACCCACAAATTATAAATATGGAGACAGAAACTGGAATGGAAAACCAAAAAAGCCACTCTGCATGCAGTGCGAACCTGGAGAAATGGAAAGAGAAATATAGCACCTAACATAGTCCCAGGATCTGCAATAATGCACACAAACTAATCTGCACAAAGTTACACCTGTATTATGGAACACACTCAGTGACAATCCCATCTAAGAAATACAACTATTAAACCAGGCCCTAAACACTAATACATTTCCTATTGGGAAAACAGAATAAGCCAAGCTGCTATAGAGCCCCACACAGAAATAATTGTAAAGCTATACTAACACAGAAATAATTGTAAAGCTATACTAAAAATGTTACAAAACAGCTGCTGAACAGAATAATATCCAACAATTAAAAAAAAAAACTCATAAATTTTAAAACATGTCCAAATATCAATAAAATGTTTCAAAACAGCAGACATTGACTGCCATTTTAATTATTGGGTATTATGCAATCAAGAAAAATAAATTTTAAAAGCCACCTTTACTTACCCTCTCCAGCAACTCTCCTACTCCTTTCCCTTCCAGGCCAATAGCACTCACCAGAAGCAGCAAGGGCTGCTGAAGCTCTGTCCTCTTCCTTAGCGCCCACAACCAGTCACTCTCACACCCCAATTAGACCCCACCATTGTCTCTCTCACACCAGTCATCTTCCTGACCAATCTCTCTTTCTCACACAGAAACACATCGCCTCTCTGACAGTCTCTCTCTCTCTCTCTCAATCACACTCATGCTCTCTTATATACAAGCTCTCAATCACACACACATGCTCTCTCACCCATTCACACCACACACACACACCAGCTCTCTCACCCTGGCTTCCATGCACACCCTCAGACACACCAGCTCTTACCAAAAACTTCTTCCTTTACTGCAGGGATGGGCTCCAGTTCCAGCATGGCTTTACTCTGGTGGGCCTTCTGTTTTCGCCGCCACTGGGATGGGCTCCCGTGGCAGCCTTGCTTGGTCAGGGTTCAACACTGCCATTCCTCCCACCCCCGGGCTATGCGATGCCTGCCTCACCGGCCAATCAAAGGCTTCCTCCTTTCTTCCTACTCCCACCAGGTAAAAGGAGGAGGCTTCCAATTGGCCTGCGTGGGGGCAGACAGAATGGAGGCTTCCCATTGTGCAGTGGGTGTAGGAAGAAATGAAGCTTCCAATTGGCCCTTGGGGGCTGGAAAAAGGAGAAGGAAAGTACAATGGGGCAGTGGGACACCGGGAGATGCTACACACCTGCCGGTGTTTGGAGACACACTGTTGTGTTGCGACACACTGGTTGAGAAGCGCTGCTCTAAACCATAAACCAATTCCCAGAAAATTCCAATCTAACTTCCTCTTCTCCCACCACAGTTTGTACTCAAATCATGGGCTTGATCTGCAAGATCTTTCAATGTAATGAGAGAATTTTGAATAACCCCATTTTGGTCAATATATGTACAGCAAAAGGTGCTAATAGGAAAATAATGGGGTGTCTCAAGTTAATAAAATGTCAGGTGCCATTCAGTTGTTCAGAACCATTCTTACTAAAGATGACACGTCTTTCTGTAAGACAAAAATGGCCATGCTGATCTAATTTATAATCTGTTCTACTGGTGAGGAAAGGCTGAGTACAAAAGCTTCAAGTTCATAAACTCCTAGGCCAGGGAAGATGTGTATGAACGTGTGAAATCCACCAGGGTTGAGAGGAGTAATTCTTCCTTTTTTTTTTTTTTTTGGACTTGTCCATATGGATGAATGTCAGGATGGTACTGGACTCTCGGAAAGGGGTTGAAGGGAAATGTTAGCCTGGATAGTGCAATTATAAATAGCCGTGGTAGTATTAGGCAAAAACATAGTTTGGTGCTCTCAAGGGATGCAAACTAAAAGTCAGGATTCTGATAGATATCAATTGGGATGAGAGCAGAGAATGGAAGGTGAGGTCCACCTATTGGCATCTGATAATAACCACTTACTGCAGGTGTAATTTTTAGTCCATCCAGAAGGGAGAGTGAGGCTTCAATTTGCACATCCATAACTACCTTTTTGAAACAATGTAGTTGCTTGGTGGAATCACTAATGAAATAGAAACACTAATCAATCTTGTGGGCAATAGCCAAGTCAGTGTCATTGGGTTCAATGAAACTGGTACTGGTTTCTTTAGTCCTCTATCTGCTGAAGAACTCACCCCAAGGTTATATTAGGGTAAGATTGATTGATTGGGTAGTGTGGATGCCAGGAAGAGGGGTACAAATGCAGTAGTTTGAAGGTTGAGACCTGATGGGATGGTCTGAGTCAAAGGAATTTAGACATTCTGATCTTCATGAGGAGGCAGAAGAACCAGTAGCAATAGCTGGAACTGCATCATCCTGACTCCAGGAGATGCCTGGGTATGACAGGGGATCAGTGTAAACTAGATGATGCCTTTACTTCACTGGGTTTCAGTAGCTCTTTCCCAGTTAGATTCAGGTATGCCTCACTTCCGTCTAGCATCATCACTGATCTTAGATCATAGGCCTTCTTGCTGACATATACCAAGTGATCTTGTAAGCTCAATGCTAAATAGCTTACCAACAGTACTTGTTATGGGCCTTTCCACCTAGAAAGCAGAGAGTTCTTTTGCTGAAATACCTTAAGTTCACAGTCACCAAACTGTATGTCTAGGGAAGCTTGATTAGATGGGTTCTTGGAAGATTGTAGAAATCTTTTGATAAATCTTTTTGACCCTCTGGGAAACACAATGTAAAATTTCATTTTGAGCAAAGTCTGACAACCGGTAGCTTAAGACATGAAAAGCATTGCCATGGGCCTTCCTATGAGATTCTCATGAGTAAGTTCATGCATGCAATGTGGCATGTTTCTCATACTCATAAGGATCAAAGAAATGGCATCAGCCTATTTCAGAGAAGTTTCATGAATCAGTTTAGCCAACTGATTTTTCAGGACCTGGTTAAAATGTTCAGTAAAGCCTGATGCTTGTGGTCTGTCCCCAAGGCTTTCCCAACCTGTTGTATCACATGACCTGTAAAGTGCATCTCTTATCACTTTCAGTTATCTCTGGAATCCCAAATATTGGTATGACCTCTTAACTGTGGTGTGTGGTTTTTTTTGTTGTTTTTTTTTAACTATAACATGCAACAATCAAAATGTATATTCATTGTGTAACACTTGTGGTATCAAGATAAAATCTATTTACAGGGATCAGCTGGAAGGGTGCACTCAAATGTGTGGGTGTAATCCGTAGGCCTTAGCAGCCAGGTGAGCAAGAGAAAGCAGAATGGTGGAAGAGGCCACTGGAAATCCAGTGGGGCCCCAACAGAGGCCATCGGGAGAATACACAATTTTGATGCCTCCACAAAGTGTGATCTTCAGTAGCTTTTTTTTTCTACATAGAGAGATGATTAGAGGCTGATCTGATCAAGCATCTGTAGAGGGAATAAAATTTCATGAAGGAGAACAAAATGGAATATTAGAGGGCTGCATGCATCTGGAAAGACATTACAACAAGCTGTACCGTTTTTATGTAACTCAAAGCGCATAGATATACCAGTTTACTGTCATGTTTTATCTTTTTACTAATGACCTCTACAAATGTAATATATTTCAAATGTAAACCGGAGTGAAAGCATCTAGCTAAACTTTGGTATATAAAAACGTACAAATAAAATAAATAAATATTTGCAGAATATCTCAGCACAAGTGTATGAAAGAGAAACAAAGATTGTAACAAGGCTTGAATGAATTCATAATGTTTAATGGGAGACCCAGAGAAGGCAAGGAAACCTCTACTCCTCCCAATGGCCCCAAAATGATGTACCACTCCAGACACTCTGGGATCCCAAGGAATCTGAGTGAGTAAACTGGAGGCAGCCAAAAGAGGCACAAGTGAGGATCTTAGATGTCGCCCCATCCCTCTCATGACAACAAGGAAAAAGAGAGAGAATTTGAGAGAAGGGATCAGCTGGAAGGGTGCAAGTTGAGAGAGCAGGTCTTTTGGAGGCGGTGAAGGTTGAGAGGATCAGCGGGAGGGTGAGAATGGAGTGATTGTTGAAGGGGGACTGCACCCCAGCTAGTTTGTTTGATCTCTTAGGTCATGTGAATTTTCAATTGCTAAAATGAGGTCACAATGAACAACAGTTTGGGAAGCCCTGGCCTAGTGGTTAGAGCCACTGGGCTAGGAAACAGGAAAAGCAGAATTCAAATCCCATTTCCACCACTGATGCTACTTGTGACTTTTGGGCAAATCATTTTATTTTTCTTGGTCTCAGATACTCACTTAGAGGCAGATATATTATAGTTCGCAGAACTGCAGAAAGCAATTTTAGCATGCATAATGGCCTAATGGTGCACATTAAACTGGATAAAACAAGCTACATCCCAGTTACCAGGTATATTTGCACATAAGTCCTGATAGCAAAATAGCAAGCACTAAAACAAATAGCACAGTTCTGCACACTTCAGTACATTAGCCTATTAGATTGCAAGTTCTTGGGGGAAGGAGGTATTGATTCTGAGCACTTAACACCACTACATACACTTAACAGCACTTAACAGCACTATATACATCTAGTAGCACTTGGAGCAAGTTGGAAGGCTGTTGTATGTATCTTTGGGATTCAGTACTCAGAATATCAACTTGCCTGTTTTCTTGGCTCTTTTGCTACCCCTTGTCTTATTCCTAGCTCTTTCCTTTTTCTGAATTATTTCTTGCATCTCAAAACATGGCTGTTTACAAAAGCCTTTCCACCTGACACATAACCCTCCCGAACACTACCCTCCCCGTCCTACCCCCTGCTCCCCCCCCCTTACACTACTCCCGTCCTACGTCCACCCTCCCCACTGCCTCACCTTCTAGCAATCCCGAAACCAGTATTTATACACTATTTATACTAGCAATCCTGAAACCTGTACATATATTCTATTTTGGTTAAACTATTTATCCCGCCCCCCCCCTATTCTCAAATATCTAATCCCTCTTGTTACTTAAATCCCTCTTGTTACTTAAAACATAACTAAATGCTTACCATGTATTGTGAATATTATCATGTTATAATGTAAAATAGTTATAATATTCCTTGTAAATAGTTAAGTTACCATGTTATAATGTAAATAGGGCGGACCCTGCCCTATCTCTCAGTTTCCTGTAAACCGATGTGATATTTCGATCGAATGTCGGTATAAAAAATAAAAAAAATAAATAATGCTTTATTGGAATATATAAGGGATATAACTTGTTTTGTGTTAAAAAAAAATAAAAATAAATTAATAAATAAAAATAAATTTTCATTATACTCCAGTTCTTTGTGCCTTGCATGAATTGTCATATTTACATTTGGGTTCTGAGGGTCACGTGATTGACCAGTCCCACCATAATCAATCTGAATAAATCAGCTGAACCAGAAAATCAAATTAGATCAAAATAAACCCTAAAGATCTCAAATCAAGCAAGAAAGCAAAAAAAAAAAAAAAACAACCCAGACTAAATTTAAGAAAAATCTTAAAAGGAAAAAAAAAAGGCTGAAAAATGGACCAAAACTAAAGGTTACAAGGAAATATTTTTTTTCCCTGGCTTCTAAAACTTTTGGCTGACATCAAGATTTAAAAAAGTATTTTCCACTCCTGCAGAGGGCTATGGTAACGAGGACAGAAAGAAATGACCTGAAATCGACCTAGGACTATATCCAATGGGTTGAGCAAATGTGGGGGGCCATGTACACTTTATCCATCAGCAGCTACTGTGATTCTCCAAGGACAAGCAGGATGGCAGTCCTCACACATGGATGATATCATCTGATGGAGCCCATCACAGAAAACCTATGTCAAAGTTTCTAGAACTTTGACAGAGTCTTTCTGAGCATGCTCTGGAATGCAGTATATACCATGTGTCCACGTGGAGTCCCCTCAGTCTCTCTTCCATGGAGCCCAGTATCTCGCAGTGAAGTTCAGCCTTTTTTTTTTTTTTGGTATTTTTTCCGCAGTAATTTTGATACGTTGGGATCACACGGATGACATGGGGGTCCCCCATGTTCTCCCTTTCTCAGTCAGGGGTTTTTGATTTGGTAAACTTCCTTTCACAGTTGATCTCTCTCCCTCCCCCCCCCCAGGGTAACAGTGTTTGGTGCCTGCTGGCCAGTAATGGCCACCGCCATCGATTTTAGACGTGACATGTTGTTGCGATTGGAAAGGGACATCAACCAATTTTTAAGTGGTGCCCCCAGTGCACGAGGACTATGTTTATCACGGACCCTCATGATAGATGTATCCTCTGCCTGGGGGTATTGCATGATGTCTGGGATTTCAGCAGGTGTGCCCAGATGACCCAGAAAGGATGCCAGGCCCAGCTCGACAAAATGGTCTGGCTTTTCGGATCGGGCGAGACACATGCATTGGCTTCAGAGGCATAGACATCAGCAGGGCCATCGCCTGTCAGCGTTGATGGCTTTAGGGTTGCTGGAGATAGGCCATTGCACCCCTCTTTTACATCAGTTATTGGGGGTTGTTGTCTTCAGCCTGAGCATCGGGGAAATATAGATTGTATTTATTTATTTTTATGAGCATTGAGGGAAGCCAGAGCATCTGTATTGGTCCCCGTTGATTTACCAGCTTTGGTTGGCTGTGAAGCCCCAAAGCACCCCCCCCCCCCCCACCATGGTGAGGAGCACCAGTCCTTCATGGATCCCAGGAGTTCACCACAGCCTCCACTGGTCCCAGTGTTAGCTATCAGTCCTCCGAAGAGAATTTGGTCACGCCTCCTGGATACCAGTTAGTCCTGGCATTGGTGATCTTTGAGGAGCTGGAGAAGCATGTGTAGAGGGCTTTGTAGGGCCTTGCCGGGGGGGGGGGGGGGCACAAACGGCACCAGACCCGGCACCATCCCTCCTAGAGCCATTGTTCGAATCCATGCACGGTGTCTGTGTTAGACGTCTTCACCAGTGTCTGAACACAGGGCGGCATTGATACCCAGCAGGGCATCGGGGCCACCGCTGACCGATCTTGTGGTGTTCCTCAACGGAGGAAGCTCCTCTGGTGACAGGGACTGCCTTGGTGTCCAGGCCAACATAGCCAGGTGCCAGTTTCCCATACTGCTGGCCAGGGACTGAGCACCTTAGGGCCCATCCCCTGCCTACGACAGTGAGCACAAAGGACCCTTACGATTCCTAGGGGGATGGTTCCTCATATGATTTAGGTCCCGATGCATTTGATGGTCTCCCCCCCCCCCCCCCCCCCCCCCCCCCCCCTCAGTCCCATCTCTGGACAACAGAAGGAAGTCTTCTCCGGAAGACCTCTCCTTTGCAGGTTTTATCAGGTTGATGGCAGAAGCCAGCCCATTTCAGTTACAAATGGAAGAGCCTAAGGAGATCGTGGCAGTCCCAGTGCATGAAATCCTTATGGAGTTACTAATGAGGATGTGGGTTGACCCATTTTCGGTACCTCCCATAAATAGGAAGGCAGGCATAATATATCTCGTCCAGAAGCTCTCGGATTCAATAAGTAACAGCTGCCACACCAATCGTTTGTAGTCAAATCCACTCTTAAAAAAGCCAAGCACGCTCTGACCCATTCCTTGGCACACCTGGGGAAAGATCAGAGGGCTGTGGATAATCTTGGGAGAAAGGTGTGTGAGGGTGCTATGATCATCTTCCACATAGCGGCCTGTCCACATCAGGAAGCAGGTGCAAGAAGTGGCTGAGTAGCTGCCTCAGCAATAGGACGCTCTTCAGTCACTGGTGCACAAGGGTTTCGAATGCGAGGAACACAGGGTCTGTTTGACCTATGATGATTTTGAGATGGCATCAATGGTCTCTGCAGTAGGAATTGGCGCTTGCAGTCTCACCTAGTGCGGGCCTCTGATCTCTGTCAGGAGGTGCAGGAATGACTTGCTGACATGCCGTGCACAGGAGAAAATGATTTTTGGAGATAAGATGGACGTGGTGGCCCAAATTCAGGACCACCATGCGACACTTTAGCAGCTCTCCCCTGGTAGTCAGAACCTGTCCACCTCATCCAGGAGACCTTAGAGGTCTAGCCACAGGAAGTCTGTTTGTTTTTTTTTGTTTGTTTGGTTTTTTCCCCCATCCGAGGAGATACTGTTTTCTGCCACCTCTGCCATATCAGCAGCAACAGGCCCTCTTGTAGCTGTCCAAGGCAATGGAGACCTCCATATTCCCAGCCAGTGCCTCGGTCAACTCCTGGGACGAGGTTTTAACTAGATCAAAAGGAGCATAGCCAAGTCTTCCCCATCTGTGGCGATGGAACTTCCGGTTGAGGGAAGGCTATGGTTCTATGTGAACCAGTGGCCTAGTATAACCTTGGACCAGTGGGTCCTTGCCAGTGTCCATGGAAGGTACAAATTAAACCTCTTGAGAGCCCCCCCCCCCCCCCCCCCCCCGAGTCTATTTTGGGGACTGGTAGTATATCAGGAGTGCCTTTATCTGAGCTCTCTTCCCTTTTTTATGGCCAGAGTGGTCAGCCCATTCCACCAGGGCAGAGATTCTACTCCTGGTGCTTCCTGGTTCCAAAGAAAACAAGGGGACTCCGTCCCATCCTAGATCTAAGGGCTTTAAACATATTTCTAAAAAGAGAAGTTCTAAATGGTTTCTCTGGGCACCTTGATCCTCTTCCTGCAAAAAAGGGACTGGCTATGCTCTCTTGATTTTGAAGGACCCATACACTCACTTCGAGATCTTCCCTAGCCCCCAGAAGTATCTTTTGATTTGTGGTGGGGAAACAGCACTTCCAGTACCGCATCTTGCCATTTTTTTGGAATTGCATCTGCCCTGTGGGTCTTTACCAAATGCCTG
The DNA here is from genome assembly GCF_901001135.1 of Rhinatrema bivittatum. Taxonomy (NCBI): domain Eukaryota; kingdom Metazoa; phylum Chordata; class Amphibia; order Gymnophiona; family Rhinatrematidae; genus Rhinatrema; species Rhinatrema bivittatum. The sequence continues at coordinate 753,523,560 of NC_042615.1, forward strand.
GCCACTGTGGTGGTGCACATTCACAGATTGAAGTCCGCTTTCCCCTATCTGGATGACTGGCTGGTTAAAAGTGCCACTCAATAAGGAATGTTGGAGTTGATAGGGTTCGTTGTCGCCTGCCCCAAGTCCCATCTTGGGCCGTCATCTCAATTGGACTTTGTAGGAGCTGTGTCTAACAGGGCCAAGGCTTTCTTACCACAGCATCGGACCATTACACTGATGTCCATCACAGCAGAGATTCAACAGAGCCAGCAGGTACCTGCTTGGTACATGTTGAAATTGTTGGGCTACATGGCCGCCACAGTACACGTTACTCTCTGGGCACGCATGCATCTGTGAAGCGCCCAATGACCTTATGATCTCAGTGGCTTCAGGCCACTCAGGATCTACAAGACTGTATGCGAATCATTCTGTCTCTCTGGGACTCCTTGTCCTGGTGGTGGGAAAATTCCAACCTGCAATGAGGGGTATCCTTCCAAATTGCCTTAACCATGGCTATGACTGCCCAGGAAAGTCTCTATCAAATCAACTTCCTGGAGCTCCAGATGATCTGGTATGCTCTGTGGGCTTTCAGAGATCAGCTATCTAAAAAAATGTATTGATCCAGATGGGCAACCAAGTGGCGATGTACTGCGTCAACAAGCAGTGAGGTGCGGGCTCTTAGCTCCTGTGTCAAGAGGTGGTCTAGATGAGGTCCTGGGCCCTTGCCCACTTGATGGGGCTCAGAGCTATGCATTTGGCCATTTGGAGAATGGGATAGTGGACAGTGAGTTGTTCCTGGAGACCCCAGAATGGTCTCTGGACCAAGGGGTAGTGAATCAGATCTTCTGCCTCTGGGGAAGTTCGAAGGTGAATCTGTCTGTCTGCAGCTCCTTGAAACAGGAAAGTTCCAGTGAAGGGCAAGCTAGCCTCAGACACCTTTGCCCTTCATTGGGGCAAAAGTCTCCTGTATGTGGATCCTCCAGTTCTGCTGGTGGCAAAGACTTTGCTCAGGGAGGATGAGGGGACTATGATCCTCATAGCTCCCCCATTGGCTGAGGCAGGTCTGGTTTCCATCCCTTTGGGAGTTATCCATTAGGAAAATGATCAGACTGGGGACTTCTTGATCTCATCTTCCAGGATTGGGGCAGGTTGTAATCTCCCAGTCCTTAGGTTCTGTCGCCTTCAGCTTGGATATTGAGAGGTTGATTCTACACCACCTCCATCTCTTGGATGATATGTCTTGTGTCATAATAGTGTCTAGAAAGCCATCCATCAGAAAGTCTTATAGACTGACGTGGCGAAGGTGTGAGCAAAAGGCCCTAGATATTTTCTCTTGATCTACAATAAAACTGCTTGACTACCTTCTACACCTCTTTGAAGATGGTCTCAAAACCAACTCCATTAGAGTTCTTCTAAGTGCAGTTGGCACATATCCTCATGGTGTAGAGCAGTGGTTCACAAACATTTTTCGGTCAGGACACACCTAACAGATGGTTCTCATGTGAAACACACTGAACATGTGACCTTCATGGGGCTAAGTGTAAACATACACTCTGCATCCTCAGGAGCCACTTCAACCCTCAACAATGGGTGCAGAGCAGAACTAGGGCATTACCCATACAACTCCTCATCCAGAAAGATATTCTGGTTCTGATGACATTTCAGTAAAAGCAAAACAAACTCCCTTTACTACCAGGCACAATAGCCCTCCTTATGAAAAGACAGTAACTTACCACTAATGCATGTCCTATTGAGAAAACATAACAAATAAGATTGATACAAATGCCTACATGCTAGTAAAATTCCTCACCTTTATCACATACACAGAACTGACCTTCAAGTACAGAAAGATCACAAATTATAAATATGGAGACAAACTGGAATGGAAAACCAGGTTTTCACTGAATGCAGTGTGGCTTTCTTGGTGAAAAGAGAAATACAGCACCTAACATAGTCCCAGGATCTGCAATAATCCACACAAAGTTACATCTGTATTATGGAACACACTCAAACAGTAACAACTCTTATCTATCTATGAAAAAGCAACACTACAAATATTAAACCAGGCCCTAAACACTAAAACACCTCTTAATAGGAAAACAGAATAAGCCAAGCTGCTGTAGATCCCCACACAGAAATAAAAGACAGGAAACAGAGAGTAGGATTAAATGGGCAATTTTCTCAGTGGAAGGGAGTGGACAGTGGAGTGCCTCAGGGATCTGTATTGGGACCCTTACTGTTCAATATATTTATAAATGATCTGGAAAGAAATACGACAAGTGAGATAATCAAATTTGCAGATGACACAAAATTGTGCAGAGTAGTTAAATCACAAGCAGATTGTGATAAATTGCAGGAAGACCTTGTGAGACTGGAAAATTGGGCATCCAAATGACAGATGAAATTTAATGTGGATAAGTGCAAGGTGATGCATATAGGGAAAAATAACCCATGCTATAATTACACGATGTTGGGTTCCATATCAGGTGCTACAACCCAAGAAAGAGATCTAGGTGTCATAGTGGATAACACATTGAAATCGTCGGTTCAGTGTGCTGCGGCAGTCAAAAAAGCAAACAGAATGTTGGGAATTATTAGAAAAGGAATGATGAATAAAACGGAAAATGTCATAATGCCTCTGTATCGCTCCATGGTGAGACCGCACCTTGAATACTGTGTACAATTCTGGTCGCCGCATCTCAAAAAAGATATAATTGCGATGGAGAAGGTACAGAGAAGGGCTACCAAAATGATAAGGGGAATGGAACAACTCCCCTATGAGGAAAGACTAAAGAGGTTAGGACTTTTCAGCTTGGAGAAGAGACGACTGAGGGGGGATATGATAGAGGTGTTTAAAATCATGAGAGGTCTAGAACGGGTAGATGTGAATCGGTTATTTACTCTTTCGGATAGTAGAAGGACTAGGGGACACTCCATGAAGTTAGCATGGGGCACATTTAAAACTAATCGGAGAAAGTTCTTTTTTACTCAACGCACAATTAAACTCTGGAATTTGTTGCCAGAGAATGTGGTTCGTGCAGTTAGTATAGCTGTGTTTAAAAAAAGGATTGGATAAGTTCTTGGAGGAGAAGTCCATTACCTGCTATTAAGTTCACTTAGAGAATAGCTACTGCCATTAGCAATGGTTACATGGAATAGACTTGGTTTTTGGGTACTTGCCAGGTTCTTGTGGCCTGGATTGGCCGCTGTTGGAGGCAGGATGCTGGGCTTGATGGACCCTTGGTCTGACCCAGTATGGCATTTTCTTATGTTCTTAATTGTAAAGCTATACTAATAAATGTTACAAAATAGCTGATGAACAGAATAACATCCAACAATTAAAAAACTCATAAAATTATTAAATTGACCAAATATCAATACAATAATTCAAAACAGCAGACACATAATACCCAATAATTAAAATGGCAGTAAATCAAGAAAAATAAACCTTAAAAAGCCACCTTACTTACTCTCTCCAGCAACTCTCCTACTCCTTTCCCTTGCAGGCCAATAGCACTCGCCAGAAGCAGCAATGGCTGCTGAAGCTCTGTCCTCACGGTCTTCTTCCTTAGGGCCCACAACCAGTCACTCACACACACCAGTCACCTCCCTGACTGCTCTCTCACGTTTCCTCTGTCACGTGGAGTCTCGTCTCTTATTGTTTGGCCCAATAAGCCTGGCCTCCACTCTGGCAGTGGCATGCAGAGTCACTCTGCAACCACTTGCATTGGCCCACCGGTCCAATGCAAGTGGACCTATCCCCCGATTGGGGGATAGGTCCACTTGCAGGGGTGGATTGGCCTATCCCCCGATAGGCCAATCCGCCCCTGGAGAGAAGGGAAACACAACTGGGGCAGTGGGACACTGGTTGAGAATCGCTGGTGTAAAGCTCATCTCTGTACAGCTTATAGTTGTATGTTTCATATGGGGGATGCTTCAGTTGAAGCCTTCCCTAAGGCTTCCTGCTATATTCTGGGATCTCAACGAGATCTTGATGAAAGCTCCTTTTTTGAGCCACTGTGTTCCGTTTTGAGCTGAAATACCAGACTTGGAAGGTCTTATGTTTGGTGGTGGTCACTTAAGCATGCAGGGTCAGCAAGCTCTAGGCTTTGGTGACTTATCCACCTTATACTAAGTTGGGGTTTTTTTTTTTTTGTTTTGTTTTGTTAATGATAGGGTGTGTGTGCAAGACCACACTAAGTTACTACCTCAGGTGGTGTCTGATTTCCATCTTAACCAGTCCATCATTCTGCCAACATTCTTTTTCTTAGATTCCATTTGCACCTGCATGGTTTGGACTGCAAGAGAGCCTTCGTCTTCTATCTGCAGCGGACAGAAGTCCATAGACAGTCCTCCCAGCTTTTTGTTTCTTTTGATCAGAACAGGTTGGGGATCGCTTTATCAAGCAGACACTTTCCAGTTGGCTAGCAAACTGCATCTCCTTCTGTTATGCTCAGGTGAGATTGCATCTTGGAGGTCCTGTCAAGGCTCACTATTTGAGCCATGGCAACATCGGTGGCCCACTTGTGAGCAATCCCCATGGAGGAGAACTATAGGGTTGCAACATGGAGTTCCATCCACTCATTCACATCTCATTACTGTTTGGATAGGGATGGCCAACATAACAGCAGGTTGGAGGCTTAGAACCCATTTCTGTTCTAAACCATTGGAACTTCTTTGAGGATTAGAACCCATCTCTGTTCCGCTTAGGGCCCATTCCTTCTGTTCAGCTGTGCCTCTCCTGTTACCCAAAAAACCCCCATTATTGCTGTGCACTTGTTTTGCTGGTCCCCTTTTCTGTTGAGGGGGGAAGGCAGCATGTAGCTAGGGATTCATCCATGTGTGCGGCTGTGATCTTGCTCATCCTCCGAGAAAGCAGAATTACTTACCTGTAACAGATGTTCTCCAAGGATAGCAGGATGTAAACCCCCCCCCCCCCCCCCCCCCCCCCCCCCAGTGGAAATGGGTTTCCACATTAAGGGTTTGTTCTTTATTTTCTTCTTAATTCTATGTTATAAGACTGAGGGGACCCCCGCATAGATTTATTTTATTTATTTATTTCGTGATTTTTTATATACCGCGGCACGTTAATAACATCACCTCGGTTTACAATAAACAATAAATCAGCAACAAGCTTTACAGTCAATAAGAATTCAGGTGTACATAAAAAAAATATCAATTAAGAATAAATGTGGTATATTTCATGCTGGAGCATGCTCAGTGAGGCAGTCAAAGTTCTAGAAACTTTGACATAAGTGTTGTTTTTTCTTTTCTGTGCCGGGCTCCATCAGATGATGCCTCCCATGTATGAGGACTGACATGCTGTCCTCTGAGAACACCTTTTACAGGTAAGCAATTCTGCTTTCACTCTTTATCACAACATAGTGAATTTTGAAACCAAACTTAGGTTTCTTAAAAATCGGTCTTTTTTTTTTTTTTTTTTTAAGGTAATACTGCAGTACTAGGAAGCTAACTTCTCATGTTACAGCATGAAAGAACACACTGATGTCCTCTGGCAAATGGCACTTTTGATCATTTACAGTAATCTTTACAAGAACATGTGGTGTGAACTGAAAACTGGAGTATGTTTTGAAAATAAAGCATTACCATCATAAAAGGTGTCCCCTCCCCCCTCCCCATTTTGATTTCAAAAAATTATGAAAATTAAGTGAATTAGGGCAAAGAGATTTGAATAGGATTGAAAGAGAGAGAGCCAGGAAACTTACAAGAAAGTTTAAAAAGTGGCTACAATGGTCAGTGCATTTATCTGAAAACTTGACTAAACAGATTTTAAAATCTTATAAGTATATCCGCAGGCTAACGGAACCGTTCTAAAAGTGTCCATTAAACCTGAAAAGCCACCCCTTAGCCTGCACGTTGAGTATATCCGTTTTTGCCTTGTTCTAGTTGGCGTTTGTATGTTTATCATGAATATTGGTTGTGTTTCTCCTCACATGTCTTACTCTGCTTATTCTTCAGCTTGCCCTGAAGGGATCCAGTTACAACGGCCTGCTGGAGAGGCATAATATCCATTCAAAGAATGTGGAGCACATTGTACATAGCTTGAGGTAAGAAGCTGCTCATTGCTTTTACTTTACTGTGTTGGGGGCATCAGTCACTATAGTTTGTCTCTTGCTGACAGCTACTACTGCTTATTTCTTTAGCGCTACTAGATGTCTCGGGCAGTGTAGGAGACAGTCTCTCTGCTCCATGGAGCTAAATTTTTTAAGCTGCAGATTAGAAATTGCATTTCAAATCCTGTTAAGTTTTTTTTTGTTTCCCCCCTCCCCAGACTCCAGATGGCATGTCCAGACAAAAATTAACCTCCATGTAGCTTTGACTGGCCAGAATTGCCGTCGCAGCACTGGTGGTTTTCCCTAGTTTCTGGTGCTTCAACATGTAACAGGATGTCCTAGGCCTGCTAAATCCAGAACAATGTGCTGACCTGATGAAGGAAGCAGTTCTCGCTAAAGCTAATCACAAATACATTGAGTTAGTCCAATAAAAAGGAGTCTCCTACAATATGTTGGTGGACCCTTAATTCTACATGTTTATGTGAACTAACTGCAACCATAATACTTTTGCATCACTGTTTAGAAACATAATGTAGTAGAGCATGATTTAAAGGCCTATTTCATCTACCAATTCTCACTTTCTGCTGTAATACTGCAGACCTTTCTCGATCTTCAGCTATATCCTCGCTTCCCCATCACTAAAGATTTGTGCTTGTCTCAACGAAAATTAAAAGAAGCCTATTTCTCTCCCTCCCTCTTGGTTGCTTTCCCAAGTCATTTAAATTAATGCATTTTTTAAAATTCTTTAAGAACATGCAGCTAATATAAGGTCCACATATATTAATTTACATTGCTTTATTTTCTTATATATCATAAGATCAGAATACTGCTCCGGAGTCATAAACAATTAATCAGAATGTTTATTCATTACATGCATTACAAAAAAAACCCCAAGAGGTGGAGAAGGATAATTATTAAATATAGATGACAAAAGGATATATTCCTGTTTTTAAACTTGCTGTTTCCATTTTATCCAGCATGGGACCCATATTTTATAAGTGTCTTTCCTTTAGATGTGTATGTAAACTTTTCAGTTACCACAGTTTTTCAGCAACCTTATCTCTTCAGTAATCTATCTTCAGTTTTTAACTTCCAAAAGTTATTGTATGCTGAACATGTTTGTTTGAACTAGTCAGTTAAGTTTTTAATATGGTTTGATGCTGGGACTATTTCCCAGTAACCCAGCAAACAAAGCATTGGAGAGAAGTTAACGTGAGATCCAATTACTTGGGCCAGCTCTGTTTTGATAAAGGACAAAAGGGGGCTTGAATTATTGAATGTAGTATTAAATAGGAGGTAACTATAGATGTAGTGTAACAGTCTGTATATCTGCTCCTTCTTCCTATAGCACATTGAAGCTGTGCCAGGTTGCCTAGGGTTCTTTTTAACCCTGAAGAAAGTCTCTGCTACTTGTAGTCTCATTAGCTGCTGATGTTACTTGCAGTCATGCCTTGGCTAAATGAAGCCATGTGCTCCCAGAGATGAGCTGAGAGGTTCTATGATGGTAATAAAACTGTCAATCATAAGTAAATTCTGCTACACACAATATAGATATTTTTTGACGAGACCTTCATGTAAGTTGGACAGCACTATAGAAGAGACAAGCTTAATGTTGGACTTTCAGCCCAACTGTGCCCACAGTTTAAAATATGGTCATAGGTCTCTTAGATATGCAATAATAGTAAGAGACTATTAATAGTAATCTATGGAAGGTCCAACATGTCGTTCCCCCCCCCCCCCCCCCCCATCCCATTGAAATGCTAAATTTTAATCACTTGAATTCACAAGGTGGCTATATTCAGCCAAGAAGAAGAGACTAGTCCAGGGGCATTCCCATGGCAGCTTTATGAGTAGCTGGTTAGTGCTGATTTTCTACCTGAACTGCTAAGTTAGGCAGGTAACCTTAGTTGCACAAATGGTAGTCCAGTTAGATTTGAATCAGCTAGAATTAGAAAAGTTTCAGTTGAAACATAGTAATGTCAGCAGATAAAGACCAAATGGCCCATCCATTTTGTCCATCTCCTGTTCTTCTTTTTAATCCCTTCCTCTCCTTCAGGGAATCCTCTGTGCTTGTTCTGTGTCTTCTTGAATTCATATGAAACCTTACTAAAGAAAAGTGGGTAACTTAGCTGGCTATATTATCCGTTCAGTGACTTTGGGGAAAATTCGACCCCTTGGTGTCTGGATTGACTGACTGACTCATTGGTGTAAATATTAAATAAGGAATGGTGTGAGCATGCTGCCTTATGGCAGACCAGGGCTGCTTTTTTTTTTTTTTTTTTTTTTTTTTTTGCTGGTATCTGAGTACTGCAACATCCATAAACCTACACCCACATATCTGTATTTTTCTTTTCTTCTTGTTTTCTTTTTTCTTTAAGACTTGTGTCTCTAAACCAGAGATAAAAAAAATTCAAAAATCTTATATCTAGACAAAAATAGTTTTTCAAAAAAATGTTTTGTGATGGACAGTGGTTGTTTCATAAACATCAAAGAGTACCATCCAGGTTACCCTTACTTTTGTTTTTAATCATAAACAAAGCACCGACCACCTTACTATTTCTTTATTTATTTTCTCAAAAACTTAAAAAAATCACTGTGAAGGCATTAAACAAGTTTTTTTTTTCTTTAGTTGTTAACCACTTCTCATTTATAACACACTAGTACTTAGCACCGTCCCGTAGTGTTTAGAAAGCAAAACTTTTCATTACTTCCCATTTTTATGTTCTTCATGACTTGCAAAGTACTTAGCTCAATCTAGTGATCTTAGTAGTTCTTAACCAGTCGCAAGGTACTCAATCTTTGTTGTAAACTGAGCCGCTGAGAAAAATCATTCATGGTAACGTTTTAGCCTGACATGGCCAGGTTTCGAAACATCTTCAGGGGAAACCGCTTACCCACACCACCTCTCAGCTCACCAATACACTATTCCATCAATTCTTCCTTCGTATTTCTTCTTAATCGCTTAACGCTGCAACAACCGTCTTGAAAAATGGCAAACCTAAGTTCCCATTCACAGCGCCCTTTTTTTTTTTAAAGGGACAACATCATGTGCTTCCCTTTTTAAACCTGCCGCATCAATCGGAACATCAAAGCAATGATAGCCAGTCAACCTGGTCATTCAATCCTGCCAGGGCTTTTATATTCAACTTATGAATCCAAAGTTGTTCTCTGTAATTGAGAAGCGATGCTGTATCTGCAAAACCAGTAGTGATCACCACGATGTCAATCACTGTCCACATTAAATCAGCAAAATTGTGTCCTTGTTCCATACCATGACCCTCCAACAGGGCCGACAGGACTTTATTAATTCTAGACCTATGTTCCATCATTTGTAATTTAACAGCTTTTTGTTCGTCCTGCATACGACTATGTAAATTACATTACTGGATATACAATCTGTCAGATGATTATGCCTCACTCTTCGACTGGTATTTGGATCCACCCACATTTCTCCTTCAATCGTGTTGTCACATACTGTACACAAACCACATTTCCGATGTCCCCCTCCCAAAAGAGCCATAGCGTTGTTGTTCTTCACACTTGCTTTTACTACCATATCGCGGATATTAGGACCCCACGTGGTCGCAAACAAGGGCAACTCCTTAAAGGCATTGTGAAATACTAACACATGCCAATGTGTTTAAACTGAGGCCATTATGGCTGCAGATGCAGTACTTTGTTGCAGTACATAAACTAACCGGTCCTGCTCTCTTCGGCCCCGGTATTGTAGAAGCTGTGCCCAGTCACTATACTTCGCTCTCTTATAGGCTTGTCTTATCACTTTAGAGGGATATCCCCAATTTTTAAATCTGTCAGCATATACGCTTGTTCCTCAAACTCTTTCTTCGAAGAACAAATGTGCTTAATTCTAAAGAATTGAGACAGGTAACCCTCTCTTATAGACCCCCATATATTGATCTTCAAAAATTTGGTGTTTGTGTTTTTTAAGCAATCAAAGATGTTTTATAATTTATCAGCTACTCAATGAGGCACTACAATCCTTAGTGAGCTGTGAAGAATTGGTCATCAAACCAGCAGACAAAGGGGGGGGGGGGAGTGTGATCGTGATTCACGATTCTGATGTGTAAGAACCTTGGGTTTATGCCATCCGGTCTAAGTGATTTACTACTCTTCAGTTTGTCAATCTGGCCTACCTCATCTTCCAGGTTTACCATGATTTGGTTCAGTTCATCTTAATCATCATCCCTGAAAACCATCTCTGGAATGGGTATCTCCCCAACATCCTCTTCAGTGAACACCAAAGCAAAGAAATTATTTAATCTTTCCACATTGGCCTTATCTTCCCTAAGTGACCCTTTAACCCATCGATCAACTAATGGTCCAACAGACTCCCTCAAAGGCTTTCCTCTTCGGGCATATTTAAAAGTTATTGTGAGAGATTTTTCCTCTACAGCCAACTTCTTTTCAAATTCTCTCTTAGCCTGTCTTATCAATGTCTTACATTTAAACTTGCCAATACTTATGCCTAATCCTATTTTCTTCTTAATGGATCCTTCTTCCAATTTTTGAATGAAGATCTTTTGGCTAAAATAGCATCTTTCACCTCACTTTTTAGCCATGCTGGCAATCATTTGACCTTCCTTCCACCTTTCTTAATGCAAGGAATACATATGGACTGTGCTTCTAGGTGTGGTTTTTTTGGGGTTTGTTTTTTTTTACAATGTCCACGCCTGTTGCACATTTATACCTTTTGTAGCTGCACCTTTCTTTTTTTTTTTAAACTATTTTTCTCTCTTTATCAAAAATTTCCCTTTTGAAAGTTTAGTGCTAGAGCTGTGAATTTACTTACTGACCCCTTCTAGTAATTAATTCAAATTTGATTATATTATGATCACTATTGCCAAGTGGCTCCACCAGTTACATCTCTCACCAAATCTTGTGTACCACTGAGAACTAGATCTATAATTGCTCCCTCTCATCAGTTCCTGAACAGATTGCTCCATAAAACTCTTATTCCATCCAGGAACTTTATCTCTCTAACATGCCTTGATGTTTCACTTACCCAGTCAATATTGGAGTAGTTGAAATCTCTCATTATTACTGCTCTACCAGTTTAGTTATCTTCTCTAATTAATCTTAGCATTTCACTATCCATCTCACCATCTTGGCCAGGTGGACGGTAGTATACTCCTATCACTATATTCTTCCCTAACATACAAGGGGTGTCTACCCATAAAGATTTAGATTGTGCATTTAGTCTCATGCAGGATCTTCATCCTGTTGGACTCTATGCCATCCCAGACATAAAGCAGCACCCCACCACCAAGATGCTCCTCTCTGTCTCTGCGATATAATTTGTACCCTGGTATAGAACTATCCCATTGATTATTCTCTTTCCACCATGTTCCTGAGATACCAATTTAAGTATGTCATTATTCATTGCTATACACACTAATTCTCCCATCTTATTTCTTAGACTTCTGGAATTACAATACAAAGATGATTGATGGGTTAAAGGGGCACTTAGGGACGATAAGGCCAATGCGGAAAGATTAAATAATTTCTTTGCTTTGGTGTTCACTGAAGAGGATGTTGGGGAGATATGGTTTTCAGGGATGATGATTCAGATGAACTGAACCAAATGGTAAACCTGGAAGATGTGGTAGGCCAGCTTGACAAACTGAAGTGTAATAAATCACTTGGACTGGATGGCATAAACCCAGGGTTCTGAAATAACTAAAAAAAATGAAACGACAGACGTATTTCAATTAATTTGTAACCTATCATTAAAATCTGGTGTATCTGATGATTGGAAGATGGCCAATGGTGACCCTGGAAACTATAGACCGGTGAGCTCGACTTCAGTGCTGGGAAAATTCATGGGAACTGTTAAAGAATAAAATCACAAAATATTTAGATAGACATGGTTTAATGGGACATGTTAGCATGGATTTACCCAAGGGAAGTCTTGCCTCACAAATCTCTTATGGTTTTTTGAAGGGGTGAATAATCAAACGTGGGCAAAGGTGAACCAGTAGATGTGGTGTGTTTGGATTTTCAGAAGGCGTTTGACAAAGTCCCGTAGGAGAAGCTTCTAAGAAAACTAAAAAGTATTTGTGGATTGCAAGTTGGTTAAAAGGAAATAGAGAATAGGATTAAATGGTCTGTTTTCACAGTGGAAAAAGGTAAACAGTGGAGTGCCTCAGGGATCTGAACTTGGAGTGGTGCTTTTTAATATATTTATAAATGATATGGAAAGGAGTACAATGAGTGAGGTGATCACACTTGCGGATGACACAATTATGCAGAGTAGTTAAATCACAAGTAGAATGTGATAAATTGCAGGAGGACCTTTGTGAGACTGGAAGATTGCACTTGTCCATGTTACATTTTATCTGCCATTTGGAAGCTCAAAGTGGTGCATATAGGGAAAAATAACCCTTGCTGTAGTTACACAATGTTAAGTTCTGTCTTAGGAGTTATCACCCAGGAAAGATATCTTGGTGTCATAATGGATAATACATTGAAATCATCAGCTCGGTGTGCTGCAGCGATCAAAAAAGCAAACCATATTAGGAATTAAGGGAATGGTAAATAAAACAATGGTTGTCAAAATGCCTCTGTATCGTTCTATGGTGAGACTGCATCTTGAATAATGTGTGCGATTCTGGTTGCTGCATCTCAAAAAAAGATATAGTTGCATTGGAGAAAGTGCAGAGAAAGGCGACCAAAATAAGGGGCTTGGAACTGCTGCCTTATGATGAAAAGCTAAAGAAATTAGGGCTGTTCAGTTTGGAGAAGAGATGACTGAGGGGGAAATATGATAGAGGTCTATAAAATCATGAAAGGACTTGAACAAGTTAATGTAAATTGGTTATTTACTCTCTCAGATAATAGAACTAGGGGGCACTCCATGAAGTTGGCAAGTAGCTCATTTTAGAACAAATCAAAGAAAATTCTTTTTCACTCAGCGTGTAGTTAAACTCTGGAATTCATTGCACGATCCAGTGGGGAGCACTGAGAGGAGAGGATTACCTTGCTGGTGGCTTGAAAGAATCAGTAAGTACTGCTTGGAGAAACTTTTAAAACTTAAAAGTATTGGGGTACTTTTATTTAGTGTTTTGTTTTAAATAGGGTAGTCAGAAAGTCAGGCAACAAACAGAATTTTGTGTGTGTTGTATTTCCAAACCCTCCCACAACTCTTCGCCCACCCCTAGCTCATCCTCTAATTTATAGACAGGTGGTGTTTTCACACTTGAAAATAAAAAATCAGCCTTTTAATTTAAACTCAGAAATTCCGCATACTTTATCCAAAGTTTGATCATTCCTTTGTAGGTTACTACCAGATATATAGTAAATACACTAAGAAATTTAAAGGACCCTAATTGTATGGAATCCTACACCTATAGCAACCTAAAACTTAACTAGGAACTGAACAAACTTAAGATGAAGGTAGTAGTCCAGCAGCAAGAGGGGGGGACTCCCAGTCTTTTTGCATTGAATGTAACATGTATGATTTTTTTTTACCCACCGATGAGAAGTTGTATGTGTGCATGTGATGCAAAGAGCTCTTGTTTCTCAGAGAACGAGTCCGATCTCTGGAGGCTAGAGTGGCAGACCTGGAGGAGCTGAGGCAGACAGGTATATAGATGGGACCTTCAGGGACATAGTAGCCAAGTCCCAACTCCAGTCTGGCATCCCTGGTGCTGTCTTGGAGGTGGAAGGTCTCATGATCGGGGAGCATCAACCTGGTACAGCAGGAAATGATCCTGTAGCAAGAAACCTGCTCTCCAGGAGGTGCATTGTCCTCTTGCACTGAGGATGTGTCTCCCAAGGAGGGAAGGGTCAGGTCGGCTGTCATAGTTGGTGATTCGATTATTAGGAATGTAGATAGCTGGGTGGCTGGTGGGCGTGAAGATCACCTGATAACATGCCTACCTGGTGCGAAGGTGGCGGATCTCATACGTCACCTAGGTAGGATTTTAGACTGTGCTGGGGAGGAGCTGGCTGTTATACATGTGGGCGCAAATGACATAGGAAAATGTGGGAGAGAGATTCTGGAAGCCAAATTTAGGCTGTTAGGTAGAAAGCTGAAATTCAGAACCTCCAGGGTAGCATTCTCTGAAATACTCCCTGTTCCATGCATAGGTCCCCAGAGATAGGCAGAGTCTCAATGCATGGATGAGATGATGGTGCAAGGAAGAGGGATTCAGTTTTATAAGGAACTGGGGACGGGGGAGCCTTTTCCGAAGGGATGGGCTCCACCTTAACCAGAGTGGACCAGGCTGGTGGCGTTCTCCTTTAAAAAGGAGAACAACGTTTAAACTAGAATAAAGGGCAAAGCCAACATTAGCTCAGCAGCACTTGGTTCGGAGGGAGATATCTTCAAAGGATACTTATGAAGCATTAGAACTAAGGGATCCCAACAGAGAGGTTTCACTAATAACAAAAGTAATCTAAGTACCTCTAATTTAAAAACTCACCTGAGTTAAGATTCCAATTTATCCCTGACAACTGAAAAGCAGAATGTTAATAACAGAAACAAAAAACTCTTTGAAATTTTTGTATGCTAATGCCAGAAGTCTAAGAAGTAAGATGGGAGAATTAGGGTGTAGCATTGAATGATTTCCCATTGATAGCAGGGCTGAATTAGCCATGCTGTCATGGAAACTGTCCATCAGGGCCCAGGAGGTGGAGCTTCTGAGTAGAATACAGAGCTTCGCTCTGTGCGGCTGCGCGTGCCTTCCCACGCAGAAAAACAGTCTCTCTTCAGTTTGTTTTTTTCCGCGTGTGGGATCGCACATGGGACTTCATTCTCCTCACAGCTGTACAAAAACAGAAATAATTATGGCTGAAAAACCAGGTCCGTGGCCTTCGGGGGTCAAACCCTGCGACTGTGGCAAAATCATATCCATCACAGATGGATATGATTGCTGCTATCGGTGCCTCGGACCCGATCACCAACAGGCCACATGCAAATACTGTGGCAGGATGTCACTGAGAGCCAGGCATCAGAGGGCCCAAAAGGTCGAAGCCCTCCGAGGGATGCAATCTGAGTCATATGCACCACCATCTGAGGCTCCCTTGTCACCGGGTCCCATGAAGCACAAGACCCCGAAGGTAAGGAGGGCAGCATCCGTAAAACCCTTCACCTCCAGGTCTGGAGCATCCATCTAAGGAGGCTAAGCCCGGAGTCAAGGCAGTGATAGCCACGACTCGATGGAGCATAATCTGCAGAGGCCACAACAAGAGTCTAGGATGCACGGAGCGGGCGACTCGTATAGGACTGCGTCTAATACCTCCGCAGGGGCGTCAACGTCCACACTTCCGCGCCAGTTGGAAAAGAAATCAAGGCGCACACCTTCACCGGCGCCGGGATCAATGCACTTAGACGCCTTCCACGGCGCATGCGTCAACACTCTATATCGACGCACAAAACGTCGAAGCAGACACAGGGTGTGTCTGGCGCAAGGGGATCGATGTTGATGCAGAAGAAGTCGATGGCACGACAGAAAGCGTTGGGATCGATGCATCGAACATTGGATACAACGCAAGCTTCGTCAAATCCGCATAAAGCATTGACATCGCGCACAAAACCATTGATGTCACAGACATCTAAATCGATGCATAAAATAGCTAGGCAGATTCAACCAACATCTGCACTGCAACTCGAGACACATCTCTACTCGGGTCTCCAGAAGGGAGACCCACTCGGCAAGTGGAAAACGGCAAGGAAAGCACCGGATGAAGTCGGTTGAGAGCAACCTGCTCTCTTCTCCATCCACGGGAAAGGGAGTGGGTTTTCCCTCACACCATACGAGCAAGAGGTTTTCTGGGTCACGCCTCTCAGACCAATCCATGTCCCCGAGAAGCGAGGTTCATCGTTAATCGACACCGCAATTGGAAGAGGAGTACGTCAGACTTGCGTCCTCCTCCTCCTTTTCCCCACGACGGAGGTCCAACCATGATTCACCAGAATCTCATCCAACTCAAGGGTTGGATGAAACATCATCACAACAACCGGTCTGAAAGAAAAGGAAGATTGACTTGGGAAAGGGAGATCCATCGCCGCCTCAATCGGCAACACAGGGAAAACCGCAGATGCAGACACAAACCCGAGAGGCGTTTTTCCCAATTATCAATGGCCCTGTCGGGACTCTTTTGAAACGTTACAATCCACGTTTCAGCTTCCTTCATCTCCCGCAGGAAGCACACAACCGTCACTTCGCCCACCCTCTTCGCCGGAACAACTAAGGAACCCATCTTCACTAGTTCCAGCCCGATAAACGACCGTGGAACTGAACAAGGCCCAATCGCCAAACAGGAAGGACTCAGATTCCCCTCCCACATCATCAACGGGGTACCCATTGGATCCACCGGAGGATCCACCAGAACCATACTCACCCCCAGAAGACCTCTCATCCAAAATTCCTGGATAAGATGGGGGGGAGTTCTCAACCTGCAGGTCCAAAAACTACAGGACCCTCGATCGGAAATGCTCTGACTACTTAAGATATTCGACATACCAGCTGAACCCGCTTCACTACCATCCCACAAGGTATTGGATTCAGTCCTGGAGAAATCGTGGGAAACACCCTACACTATTCCACCGGTCTCAAAAAAAGACAGACCTTAAATTTAGGATGCAGAAGTCACAATTCTATTCTACACCACAACTGCCACACTCTTCGTTGGTTGTGGAATCTGCAATGTAGCGAGCCAAGCGGTCTAAAATGCACGCGTCGGCACCTCCAGGAAAGGACCAACGAATCCTAGATGAGTTTTTGGAAAAAGGTCGTATCAATCGTCTATGCTATCCTCCAGAATCAGCCAACATCAATTCTACCTGGTCCAATATCTATACGAAAATCTGCAGACGTTAAAGGCGGCATTACCCACTCCAGAGTCACCATCCACAACTCAACCGATACAAAACCTAGAGGAAGGCATTCAGCACATGCTCCGAACAGTGTTCGAGTCGTCGACTCGCACATCCGCATTGGCCATTGCCGCCCGCCGAATGGCCTGGCTCCGCTCCAGCGCCATTAGGGAAGACCTTCGTGAACGTCTAGCGAATTTACCCTGCAGAGGCGACAATCTTTTTGGGGAAAAGTTTCAAGAAACTGTTGTAAACTTGAAAGACCAGGCAGTGGCTGTCCAATCGTTGACACAAACATCCTTTGCCACACAACAAAGATATTACTCTGCCAACCACAGGCAACAATATCAACAGTTTCGCCTACTCCGTACAACCCACCGCAAAGAGCAGCACCCCAAATCTCTTCAAGCGAGAAGGGGTAGAGCAAGGCCACAGAACTCAAGCACAGCAGCCTCAACCGGTGACCAAGGCTACCCCATCTTTTAATACAATCGCCATCATCACTACCACTGCACCCCCCAGGGAGGATCACATTATGCCTGCCATGTTGGGAGAAAATAACTACAGACTTATGGGTTCTAGAAATCGTAAGACAGGGATACCAGCTTCGTTTCAGCAACAAACCCAATCTACCCCACCTAATGCCCAATCGAATTCCAGGCCAGCAAGCTCAGTTGGCACAGGAAATTTCGTCCCTACTTCATCAATGAGCGATCCAGCGAATTCCCATACATGCTCGAAACAAGGGATTCTATTCACCTTATTTCCTGATTCCCAAGAAAACAGGTGGGCAGCGACCAATTTTGGATCTACGAGAGTTGAACAAACACCTAGTCAAGGAAAAGTTCAAAATAGTGTCCCTAAAAACCATCTTACTACTTCTTCACTCAAGGCCTGGATGTGTTCAATAGATTTGAAAGATGCTTACAACCATATTCCTATCCACCATTCCTTGTGGTGGTACCTGTCTTTCCAGTTTCGGGAACAGCACTTCCAATACAGAGTATACCCTTTGGAGTCTCAGTAGCCCCCAGGGTTTTCACCAAGTGCGTGGCAGTGGTTGTGGCATATCTTCGACAGGCATCAACATCTGTCCTTATCTGGATGACTGGCTCATAGTGGCGTCCACACCACAGATTCTCAACGACTGCCTTCACCAGTAAACTACCAGAAATCCAGTCTGACTCCGATGCAATCTCTTCAATTCATTGGGGCGCATCGGAATACAATCCGCAACAGAGCTTTCCTGCCAAAGGATTGGAGACTAGAGATGCGGCAACTCTTCCGCTCTATCCAATTGCTCAAACAACCTTCAGCGCGACAGGTCCTCATCATCCTTGGTCACATGGCAGCCATTCATACTGTTCCGAACACGCAACTGCACATGCGTAGACGACAATGGGGACTCAAGCGAAGTGGAAACAGCACTCACAGGCCTTAACATCCCGAGTGACGCTGACTCAATCCATGCTGCAAGATATAGCGTGGTGGCTCAAGGAACCAACTCTCAAGAAGGGAGCATTGTTCACTACACCCTCCCACAACATAGTTCTTACCACCGATGCATCTCGCAAGGGCTGGGGAGCTCATTTAGACCATCTGCAAACGCAATGTCTCTGGTCCCCAGATTGGAAGATGGCCAGTGTAACCCCTATATTTAAAAAGGGATCCAGGGGTGATCCGGGAAAATATAGACCAGTGAGCCTGACTTCAGTGCCAGGAAAAATTGTGGAAACAGCCATAAGCAATAACAAACTTACCCTTAGTCCCAAATTCAGGCGATATCTCTCTGTTCACCTCTGAAGCAGATGCTGTATGGAGAATGTGGGCAGGAGAGAAGGCTTGCTTCTGGCTTTGTCCATGTCACTCTCCGCACCTAAGTAGGGTATCTCCTTTCTCCAGTCTCCTCTCCCCAGACTTCTCCCTCCTCAATAGCAGGGGGAGCTGGTCTATTTCGGGCTCCCCTTTCGCTCGTCTGGTTCCTTTTTGTTTCAGGGGTTTCTCTACTGGTTTAAAGCTTGCTCTCAGGGTCCCCTACTTTTTCTCTTTATTTGCCCGCCCCCGTCTTATACTTTCCAGTACTTATGTATACTGATAAATATGCATAAGCTCATGCATAATCATGTGCTGGGTGGAGGGTCTTTGCCCCATCGCAGGTCTTTCCCCCCTCCCCATTTCTCCAGGGGGGTCCTGTTGCATTGCAGGTCTTTTTCCCCTCCCCATTTCTTTTGGGGGGGGGGGGGGAGTACTGCCATGTATGTATGCCAAGAGTGCTTTTTTTTTTTCTCCTTCTCAAACTGCTCCCCCTTCTTCCAAGGTGGGGGTCTTTCTAACCTCGGGACTTGCTTGGTCTGTCCATAATTCCTGCTTTAGGGCTTAGCTGCTGCATTGTCCCTCTGCCTTGGTCCTGTTTACACAGCCACTTGCAAACAGGCAGATCTAGATAAAATATCCTTCAGTGCTGTTTTAAAGTTAATCTGGCCACAGTTTCTTCTCTTCCACTGTGACAATGTTTTTGGGGCCTGTCAGTATTTGACTGCATACTTTTTTGGCTATTACTCTGTGCTTTCAGTGATAAAATATGGGATATCTCCCAACATTATTTAGTTAGTGAGAGAGGGTAGCTTTTTCCTCCTGTTTTTTGCACTTCTTGCTGTACACAATCTCTTCTGATGTAGATAAAGATGCAAATTGAGAGGGTTCAACAACTGTTTCTCATAATCTATATCTGTATATAAATTAGTATTGAAAAACCAATTACCCATGGACATCAGTAGACAGGGCATATTATAGAATTTGAAATTAGGAAGTTTAAACCCCTTCCTCTTGCGAAAGCATCAACTTAACCAAAGAGATCCTAGGTTTTTTTCCCCTTCCAAATCGGGAACCAGCTCTGTATAAAATACTAATGTTGTGATTGAAGAACAATGGGGAGCATTTGCAAAACACATAGAAGCTTAGGCAGTAACACCATTTTTATTAACACTATACGCCCCTGCAAGTAAAGAGGAAAATTAAACGAGGCAGATATTTTTCTCTGGAAAGTCCTCAGGATGGGCATAATATAGACAGTGATTTATCTCGGTGGTGGTATATGAATCTGAATGCCCATATATTTGAGAGAATGATTTCTCCCCTTAAGAGGAAAATCAGGCCATCTACTACACAGATTACCTATCACATTTAATGCCGCCGATTTATCCAAGTTAAGTTTCAACACTGAAAAAGATCCAAACACTTCAAATAAGTTTAATGCTGCAGGCTGAAGTCTTTGCATTCGAAAGGAGTATCAGGGTATCGTCTGCAAACGCAGAACCTTTTCCAATACCAGTAATTTTGAGGATGATTAGTCAAATGGTATACCAGGGCTTCCAATGTTAACACAAATAAGAGGGGACAGTGGGCAGCCCTGCCTAGTCTTTTGCTAAGTCGAATTTGTCTGAAAGAAGTCCATTTATTAGAATTTGTGTGGTGGGTTTAGAATATAAAGCACAAATACAATCACACCTACGACCAGATAGTTCCACAGCCTTCAAAGTAGCCTTAAAAGTCCAGGAGACCCTATCGAAGGTCTTTTCAGCATCAGATCCTACCAAAAGGTGGTCTCTTACTTGTGACAGTGTTCCAAAGTTAGCAATAGTTACGAATACTGTATTTTCTACCATGTACAAAGCAGTCTTACTGCAGCATAGATTTTAACATCTTGATTCAACAGTGAAATCTGCCTATAGGAGCTAGCTAAAGATTCCTTCCTGGTTTAGATAATACAGCAATCACAATTTGAATGGATTTGGGCTTGGAGACACTTTTTTTTTTTTTTTTTTACACAATGTTTTTTCAAATAAATTACATATATACTCTACAATAAGATCTTTCAACACTTTATAATGTCTTTCATGTAAACCTGTCGTACATCATGTAAAGCCAAATAGTAACAGTGATATCAAATTTTGGATATTCAAGGGAGACTGACTTCTTTCATAAACTTCTCCCTTGGAACTGGATTCTCAGGATTAGCTGAATATATAATGCGGCATAAAAATCTCTAAATATCAAACATTTTTGCAGGAGAAGTGATAATATGCCCTCCTTGGTCTCTAATATCTGAGATATATATGTAGAGTCCTGTTGTGCCTTAATTACATTGGATAATAACTTATTAGATTTGTTGCCATAAAGATAAGTGATCTTAAGTGATTGAAACGAATAACCAGCCTTACAGTGAAGAAAGACATTCAGTTTCTGTTTAGCAATCAAATAATCCTGTTTGTGACATAGAAGGCATCTGTATCCAAATTTAGATTTTTACTTTTGACTTGTTTATGTAAATCCAGAATCTCCGCATTTAGTTTCCTCTCTTTCCCAATTACATAGCTAGTAATGTTACCTCTCATCACAGCTTTCTCTGCCTCCCAATATAGTATAGGGTCTTCTTTATGAATAACATTGTGCTTTTCATAGTCCTGCCAATATTTCACTAAAATATCAGGAAAATCTTTATCTGACACTAAGATGGCATCCTCCATATGGAAGTTTTAACATCAGTCATACCACTTAAAAGCATTCAGGAGACAGGGCTAAGATCTGATATAACTATATTTTCAATTTTCTAGGTATTTACTTTACTAAACACTGATTCAGAGATTAAAATATAATCAATATGGGTACTAGTATCATGAGCCCTAGCATGATGTGTATAGTTCTGGGCAGTTTGGGTTCAAAATTCTCCACAAATCAGGGAGGTTTAAATGTGAACATAAAAAGGGTACACCTTTATTTGAGCCCAGTGAACTACCTTTCCTTTATGGCTGTCTGTCGAGTTCCAAATCTGCAATATAATTTAAATTTCCACCTAGAACTATAGGAACACTACCCATGCGGAAAAGTTGAGCTATCTGTTTTACTGAAAAAAACAATGGTCATATTGGTTGGTTGGGTGTATACACAGACATAAGTGATTTTTTTTTGAGAAAATAGTTCCCCCAAGCAAGATAATGAATCTCCCTACTCAATCCACAGTCAATTTTTCCTTTTTAAAGGAAACATTTTTATTTATTAAGATAGCAACACCTTTACTTTTAGTGGTACCTGAAGCAAAGTAAACGTGCGAGATCCACTTCCTCTTTAAGTTGTTCTGCATTATTTAAGGGCTTGTGATTTAACTACTCTGAATAATTTTGTATCATCTGCAAATTTGATAACCTCACTCATGTTCCTTTCCAAATCATTTATAAATATATTGAAAAGCACTGTCCAAGCACAGATCCTTGAGGCACTCCACTGTTTTACCCTTTTCCACTGAGAAAATTGACCATTTAATCCTATTCTCTGTTTCCTGTCCTTCAACCAGTTTGTAATCCACGAAAGGACGTCACCACCTCTCCCATGACTTTAGTTTTCTTAAAAGCCTCTCATGAGGGACTTTGTCAAAAACCTTCTGAAAATCCAAATGCACTACATGTACCGGTTCACCTTTATCCACATGTTTATTAACCCTTTAAAAAAAAAAAATTTGTGAGGCAAGACTTCCCTTGGGTAAATCCATGTTGACTGTGTTCCATTAAACCAAATCTTTCTATATGCTATGTGATTTTGATCTTTAGAATAGCTTCCACTATTTTTCCTGGCACTGAAGTCAGGCTCACTAGCCTATAGTTTTCTGGATCGCCCCTGGAGCCCTTTTTAAATATTGGGGTTACATTGGCCACCCTCCAGTCTTCAGGTACAATGGATGATTTTAATGATAGGTTACAAATTTTAACTAATAGATCTGAAATTTCATTTTTTAGTTCCTTCAGCACCCTAAGATACATACCGTCTGTTCCAGGTGATTTGCTACCCTTTAGTTTGTCAATTTGGCCTACTACATCTTCCAGGTTCACAATGATTTGGTTCAGTTCATCTGACTCATCACTCTTGAAAACCATCTCCGGAACTGGTATCTCCCCAACATCCTCATTAGTAAATACAGAAGCAAAGAATTCATTTAGTTTTTCTGCAACTGTCTTATCTTCCTTAAGAGCCCCTTTAATCCCTTGGTCATCTAACTGTCCAACCGACTCCCTCACAGATTTCTTGCTTTGGATATATTTTTTAAAGTTTTTATTATGAGTTTTTACCTCTACGGCCAACTTAATTTCAAATGCTCTCTTCATCTGTCTTATCAGTGTTTATTTAACACTTAGGAAAAAGCATAAGCATTGTCAAGTTATCTTCTTCAGATGGATCCTTCTTCCAATTTTTGAAGGATGTTTTTTTGGCTAAAATAGCCTCTTTCACCTCACCTTTTAACCATGCCTGTAATCGTTTTGCCTTTCTTAATGCGTGGAATACATCTGGACTGTGCGTCTAGGATTATATTTTTAAACAATGTGCCTGTTGAACACTTTTTAATCTTTGCAGCTGCACCTTTCAGTTTACTGTATTTCTATTTTCCTCATTTTATCAAAGTTTTCCTTTTGAAAATTTAGTGTTAGAGCTGTAGATTTACTTATTGTCCCCCTTCCAGTTATTAGTTTAAATTTGATCTTATGATCCCTATTGCCAAATGGCCCCACCACCGTTACCTCTCTCACCAAAGCCTGCGTTCCACTAAGAATTAAATCTAAAATAGCTCCCTCTTGTTTAGTTCCTTAACCAATTGCTCCATGAAGCAGTCATTTATTACATCCAGGAACTTTCTCTAGCATGTTCTGATGTTACATTTACACAGTCAATATTGGGGTAATTGAAATCTCCCATTATTACTGCAGTACCAAATTGGTTAGCTTCCTTGATTTCTCTTAGCATTTCATCATCTGTCTGACCATTTTGTCCAGGTAGACAGTAGTATATTCCTATCACTATACTCTTACCCAACACGCATGGGATTTCTACCCATATAGATTCTACTGAGCATTTACTCTTTTAAAAGATCTTTATCCTGTTGGACTCTATACCCTCCAGATATAAAGTGCCACACTCCCACCAAGTTGATCCTCCCTATCATTGAGAGATAATTTGTACCCTGATATAGCACTGTCCCATTGGTTATCCTCCTTCCACCAAGTCTCTGTGATGCCAATTAAGTCTCACAAAGATGAAATTTCTACTATGTTCTCTCACCCTAACTTGATGGACTCTATAACAGGGTACCATCAAGCTAGGGTGAGATAACATAGTCTCACAAACATGAAATGCTATACTTTCCTCACTCCAAATGACATCAAATCTTCACCAAGGGGTACTGTGCTGTTTGTACGTCTCATTCCATATGAGAAACTGGCCCCTAAACCACCACCAACACCTTACCTCGACCTATTAGATGGACCTCCTATAAAGATCTAAAGACCTCACTACTATGAGGGCTAAGTTTACTGCACAATGCGATACTACAGATGCGAAGTGGTAAGTTACCACTTGGTACGGTAATTCTAAAATTCCCTAAACGCGACCCTTTTTCTTAATGTGGGCGTTATCAATGTGTTAATGCATTTTGATAAATCTAGGGGAATATTAGGTATTAAATGGAAAGGAATAGAACACCAAACAGAAAAATATCTGTATCTATCCATGTTGTGACTGCATCTTTAATATTGTGTACGTCTCACTCTACATGATAAACTTGTCCTCTAAACCCTAAAGCACCACAAACTCCTCACCTCAACCTATTAGATGGTGGTCCTATAGAGAGATAAATAGTTGCATACTGCCAGGACCTCCCCAGAGGCTCTCTCTACTTCACTCCTTCTCCCCCTCTCCCTTCCCAAGCCCAGAAATGGCCAAAATACAATTAAAAAAATTTATTGCAAATTGTCTTACGACCATTTCGGGCATATTGCACAGCCTAATGCCAGGAAAAAAGGTGTAGTTATTTCTGGTGTTTAAAACCGTGCAATAGCATGCGTTATGCTATTGCATGATGCGATACTGCCCCTCATTTTACTAAATCTCAAACTCCTCCCTGATCTCGCCCCTCCCAAAAACTTGCATTCACGCTGTGCTTTAATATTCTTATCGCATGTGTTAATGTGTTATCGCGTGCGTTAACGCCATAACACATTTTGATAATTGACCCTAATTGTTTGCTTTTTTTTTTTTTTTTTTTACTGCTACACACCGAGCTGAGGATTTCAAAGTATTGTCCACAATGACACCCAAGATCCTTTTGCTGGATGATGACACCTAATACAGAATTCAGCATCATGTACTTATAGTTTGGATTAGTGTTTCCCAACCAGTGTACTATGGTGCACTGGTGTGCCTTCAGACCTGATCAGATGTGCTGCAGAAAAGTCATCACTACCTGATGCTCAGATCCGGGCCAGCACCTGGACTCTGCTCTTAGAAGCTTGCAGAATCAAGAGACATCAGTGGTGGCTCTTAAACTTGTACAAATTCCTTTCTAAGAAAATATGTAAATATGAATGCTGCTATTGCTAACTACATCATAAGCCCCTAGAGTGTGGTAATTAATGAGCAGCATGCAGGGCAAGGATAGCTGGGAACCACTTGGTGCAGCACATGCATTGTACTCAAGACCTCCATCTTTCCCACATTGTCTTAACCTCTGTCTTATCCCCAGGCTGAGTGAGACGGGGAGATCATGCACTGAGCCCTGGATGTGACTCACTCTTGGTTGGGAGCCACAGCATTGAAGTAGCTTGGTAGCCGCATTCTGCAGCCAAGGTAACTGAACTAGCTGCCCATACTGCACAGTCTTCTTCCTTCTTCTGCACTTGCGTATAGAAGAAGCTTGTCCATTGCGACTGATTCATGTGTCTCTTTGCCTCCTCTTTCCCTTTGTTCTAAAATTTGAAAGACTGGTAGGACTTTCAGTGCCTTCTTAGCACTTCTTTTGGCTGTATGAGAGTTCTCCATGTTTTTACTGCCTGGTCCATGGAAGTTGATGTCCCACACATTTTGTTCATGTAGATGTGCTTTGGGCATGAAAAGGTTTGGGAAACACTGGTTTTGATTATTTTTTTCTTCTATGCATCACTTTGCACCTGTCAACATTAAATTTAATCTGCCTTTTTAGATGCCTAGTCCCCCAGTCTCACAAAGTTGTCTTGCAATTTTTCACAGTCAGCTTGTGATTTAACGAGTGATAATTTTGTCATCTACAAATTTTGCTTATCACTCCCTTTTCCAGATAATTTAGAAATAAATTAGTGAAAGTAAAATGTTCTTATGGTATATGAAAAGATGCAATTAATTCTTTCTAAATTGACTGACACAGCCTTAATGTTTTCAGTAAGTGAAGTTCTGTTGATGATGATACCTACTGGGCTTATCACATATGATGCTTCCTTATTATTTGTGAGGCCTTTCAATGGCTAGCTCCATTTCTGGTATGAGGGGGTGATTGCTTTTAGGCACAGAAATTGACACCCCCATTCAATGCACAGGTTGGCAATTAGGTCTTGCTTTGCCTTCGAAAATCCTTCCATGTTCAGACACGAATGTCCATGTGAGTCCTAAGGAGTGCCCTGGTTTGTGACATTGGTAACTGTTTCAGGCTCCAGAAATGTATTTGTAGATTGCTGATATTCATGGTGTTGGATGAATTGCAGATTGAGTGATTTGGCAGGACCTGTGATTAGCATGCTAAAGAAAATATAAAATCTCCACAAACAAAACCAGAAAAATCAGAATGTAGTATATATGTCTAGAGGTTGCTTCAATTTATATTGTAGCCTTGTATATCTTAGGAACAAAACAATCTGAAGTGCAGGAATAGTTAAAACAAAACAAACTTTTTGTAATCCAGTCCTCCTCTCACCCCGCCCCCCACCCCATATTTTTTATTTATTTATTTATAGGTTTTTCTATACCGATGTTCGTTTAATAACATCACATCAGTTTACAGACAACTTGAAATTAGCAACAGTGCTTTACAATAGTAGTTGATGAACCAAAAAAAAAACGGTTAACGTAAAGGAGAAGTGGTGAACAAGGGTAGAGTAGTCATAATTGTGTAAAAACTAGGTAAATAAGGGAACAAAATAGAAGAGGAAGAGCGGAAGGAAAAGGGGAGGGCAGGGGTAATGAACAAAATGGGGAGAATAAACTATAAAATCATGTAGGAGGTATTAAAATATTGAAGACAATGTACAGGGTTGAGAGTGGTGTAAAGGGGTAAATAGCCAGGGAGGGCTGTTTACTGTGTGGTGTGTAGGTAGCTTTTTATTGGGGGAAGGCTTGCATGAAGAGCCATGTTAACTTTTTGCTTGAATTTCTTTATGCAAGTTTCTTGCCGCAGATCGGGGGGCACGGCGTTCAGGTTGCAGGTCCAGCTATGGAGATAGTACGTTCTTTTGTAGAAGCGTGGCGAGAGGAAACAAATAAAAACCTGGCTATTTGAACAGGCT
Source organism: Rhinatrema bivittatum (assembly GCF_901001135.1). Taxonomy (NCBI): domain Eukaryota; kingdom Metazoa; phylum Chordata; class Amphibia; order Gymnophiona; family Rhinatrematidae; genus Rhinatrema; species Rhinatrema bivittatum. The sequence continues at coordinate 753,550,808 of NC_042615.1, forward strand.
TTTGTGACTTAACTGAATCAATTCTTTAAATATATAGATTTAGTAGATATAAGAAGGTGGGTAAAGGGCTAAAAGGGGAAATCCAGATGGATTATTGATTGTGGAGGAGGGTAAATGTATGAGTATTAGAGTAGAATAGAAGGGGGAGAGACAAGGAAATGAATATTAGGATGAAGGGCTGAACAATAGGAAAGTAATGGAGGTTCTATTATGGTGTATGTAAAATGGTTGGTTAATTGTTTATTGATGATGTAAGATGATTTAATATGTTTTTTTTAATTTGATGTATCTGAGGCTGCTACTGCAACTCAATTTATTGTAAACCGCCTTGAAATGGATTTGAAAGTCGGTATAAAGATAGATAGATAAATAAATAAATAAATAAATGCGATGGCATGTGTAAAATGGCAGCATGTTGCGATCTAGGTGTCCTAGAGGGTTTATGGAAATAGAGACTTGTTGAGCCATTGCATTTCTTCAGTATGAAGTGTTTTATGTATTAAGGTTAGTATTTTGTGTATTATCCGTTCAGCGATGGGGAGCCAGTGCAGTTCCTTGAGGATGGGTGTGATATGTTGGTAGGTATTCGTGCAGTCGCATTTGGAGGGGGAGAACGGTTGATTTAGGGAGGCCAAGGAGGAGTGAATTTCAATAGTCTATTTTTGTTAGGATTAGTGATTGTAGGACGGTGCGAAAGTCACCTTGATGAAGGAGAGGTTTTAATTTCTTAAGTGTGTGTAATTTGAAATGTCTTTTATTGTATTTATATGTTTTTTAAAGTTTAATTGGATGTCAAAGGTGACTCCGAGGTTTCTAATGTGTTGTGTAGAGGGGGCTGTGGTATTAGTGTGATTACGCAGTGGCGAGATAATCAAGAGTTCTGTTTTATCTGTGTTGAGGGCAAGATTGATGCTTGTGAGAAGAGTACTAATGGTTAAGTGCATTATCCCATGTTCTGAGGGCATTGGATATGGAGTCAGCGATGGGGATGATTATTTGCACATCATCCGCACACATAAAATACGTGAGGCCAAGTTCAGCTAGGAGATGGCAGAGAGGAAGCATATATATATTGAAAAGAGTTGATGAGAGGGCCGATCCTTGTGGGACACCATGGGTTAAGTTATGCATTTGAGATTCCTTGTTCTTAAAGTTGACTTTATATTGTCTATTTTTGAGGTATGACTCAAACCAGAGTAGAGGCATGTCAGAGATGCCTATTTCTTTCAGGCGGTTTAAGAGGGTGCAGTGATTTATAGTGTCAAAGGCGGCTGATATGTCGAGCATTGCGAGTATATAGGAGTGGCCTTTGTCCACTCCTGTGAGGAGTGACTGTTAGCGTGAGTAGCAGTGTTTTGGTGCTGTGGTGCTTGTGAAAGCCAAATTGATGTGGTGAGAGGATATTGTGTTTTTCTAGGAAGTCAGAAAGTTGTGTGTGTGTTACTTTTTCTAAGATTTTTGCTAGAAAGGGGAGGTTGGAGATGGGGCGGTAATTGGCAAGAATGGCAGGGTCGGATTTGGGTTTAAGTATGGGTTTGATGATGGCTAGTTTAAGGGAGGGGGACTTCACCTAGTGATAGGGAACGGTTGATTTTGGCAAGGGGGGGTGCTATGATTTCTGGGATTGTCAAGAGTATTTTGGTGGGGATGGCATCGCTGGGGTGTGTGGCAAGTTATTTTTTTAAGGATGGATTTGATTTCAGTGGTGGTAGTATATTCAAAGCTGTTGAGAGTTGCATTGTGGGAGAGTGGTATAGTCTTGGTGGAGGGTGGGGTTGTGGGGAAGCGTGTCAGTATTTTTTGCAATTTTGTCATGAAAGTATTGTGCTATTTCTTCACTTTTGGTTATTGCATCTTCATCTGGAATGGGCGGGGGGGGGGGGGTGATCTTTGTCATTTCAGCGACATAGCTAAAGAGGGCGTTTGAGTTAAATTGGAGGTCATGGATTTTTTTGCATGGAAATCTCTTTTCGTTTTGAGAATTAGTTTATGGTAGGTATGTAGTGCCATTTTGTACATGGTTAGTTGGATGGGAGAGGGGTCTTTGCACCAGATTTTTTCAAGTTTTTTCAGAGTATGTTTCATATTTTTTAGGTCAGAGGTATACCAGGGCTTTTTGGAGGATTTGGAGTGGTTGATTGTTTTAAAGAGAAGGGGGCAATGTTGCTCAGCGATGTTGCTAGTGAGTGCGTTCCAAGAAGTGCTGGCTGTGCAGGTGTTGGTCAGGTCTAATTTATGTAGGTCATTGTTGAGGGCAGTAGTAATGTCGTCTCTGGAGCATGATTTATGGAATTGGATTGTGTTGCAAATTTTGTGTATTGGTGGGGAGGTATATTGGAGAGAGATGGTAGTTTTGATGATGTGGTGGTTAGACCCAGGGTATGGGTGTGTAGGAGGTGGCACCAGCGGAGATGGAGTCGTTTATGAAAATGAGGTCAAGGGTATGACCAGCTTTGTGAGTGGGGTTTGTGAGGATTTGATTGAGGCCTAATGCCTTGAGGGTTGATAGGAGTGTTCACAAGCAGGAGAGAGTGGCGTGGCATCGACATGTATATTGAAGTCGCCCATGATGATGGCCGGAGAGGTGATTAATCAATGTTTTGCGTGAGGAATTCTATGATGGGGGAGGGGTTTTTCTCAAGGATACCTGGCGGTATGTAGACTATACATAGTTGTAGTTGGGATTTGAAAAGTCCTATTTCGAATTTTGGGGTGGTATGATTAGTTTCAGTTCTTTTTTTTTTTTGTGGCAAGGAGAAGCCCACCACCCTCTTTTTTTTTTTTTTTTTTTTTTTTTTTTTGGGTCTGGGGATGGAGAATATATCATATCTATGTTTGGGAAGTTGATTGAGGAGGACAGTGTCTGTGTCCTTGAGCCAGGACTCAGTGATAGTGCATATGTCTGGCGCTTCATCTTGGAGTAGGTCGCAGAGGATGGGGATTTTCTTGGTTATAGACTGTGCATTAAAGAGCAATATAGAGAGGGCTGTGAGGCCTAAGAGTTGTGTGAGTGGGGTGAGCTTGATGGGTAGTAATTGCCGTGCGAGATGGTTATCGTCTGTGAGAGAATGTCTGCTGGAATAGGGGTGATGGCGTCTGAGAATGGGAATGGGGTGGTTGCACATGTTTAAGAGGAGTACAAGAAAGGTGTGAAAGTGGATAATATGAGCAATTATATATCTAGCTGGGTCTCTGCTCTTACCCCGGTAGGTGTGTGCCGAATGCACGAGCCTTTATTATATTAAACAGACGCTGCTTCTTGGAGTTGGTTTTGTCCTTTTGATGGCGGTCCTGTCTGGTGGCTGGTAAATTGGTTGGGTAGGAGCACATGCAGGTATTGTTGGGGGGTTGTCCAGACGCAGGAGGGTCTGGTCGTGGTGATAGACACAGCAATTTTCAGGCAGTAGGTGTCTAATATATTATGAATCTTGTGGCAGAAAGGTGCCGAATGCCTGAGCCCTTTGTAGGGACCGTGTGTTGGAGGGGACCGGGCTTAATCTTGTAGGTAGAGTTTGAAGGAAGGTTTGGGGGGGGGGGGGGGGGGGGGGCCTTCTCCGGAGTGTGACAGCAGAGTGATTGTAGGCTTTGAAGGGAGCGAAGGCAGACGGAGCAACAAGAGTAGCCGTAGGGGTGCACTAAGGCTCCTGCCCCTTAGTCGCGCGACGCCGGAGGAAGGGCAGACTAATTTTAAAGAGCCTACCCGGCTCTTCTGCTGACGTCGCAGGGGAGGCGGGTCTTGGGGCGGGCCTCGGCGGTCCTTAGGTGAGTCCTGTAGTGTGGTCCTGCGGTCGGGTCCGGCGGTGGGGCAGGCGAAGGCGTCCACGTGGCAAAGATTTAATTTCTAACAGATTCACCATGTTAGATAAAGTGATTCCTTACACTGTTGTTCAATTAACTTGTGAGAACAAAGGGAGGAGAAGTATTATTTCCTTTTTTATACCTTCATTGTTCTCTGACAAGCAGGGCTGAACTAATGACACATGGGTGGCATCATCTGACAGCACTGAGATCCATCTCTCTAGCTAGTAAAAATGTTACCATTGAGCATGTGCAGGAGTTCCCATGTGCATGCCCTTTTTCTCTCTACTTCTTGTCTTTTTTCAACTATCTGAAGACGTTTCTTAAACTAAATCTTTTTGAATTGCCTCGCTGCCTTGGCAGCCCCTTGACAGAATTTTTCAGGGCTACACAAAAAAAAAGCAAAATCCGGAATAATTTGAGATGTCAGGCTCCAAGAAGACCACTTCCGATGGCTCAAGGACTGCATTTGTGGCTGAAAGATGGCCACATCTGTTACAGATGCCTGGGATTTGATCACGATTCAGCTCACAGCTATGACTGTGGTCAGATGTCATTAAGATTCCTGAGGAAAGGGCCTAGAAAATGGAGGAACTTTGCAGGTTGGTGAAAAGCTTGAGCTGTTCCTTTTTCTTCTAGTGGGGCTTCTTCGAACTCCTTCTGTGCTGAGTTGAGCAGGAGCTCTCCCAACTGTGGCACCAGGTGCTGGATTTGCCATAGTTCAGGGGTTAAGCAAGATACGGAGGCACAGAGTACTGGAGCCAGTGAGACACCTGCAGGCCACTTCCCTCTTTTCATGAGCCTCATTGGCACAAAAGAAACACCATTTGTTGGAGCCATATGCTCAGCCAAAGCAGAGGTTGTTGGTGCTGAAGCAGGCACAGTTGCCGCACTTGACGCATTCAGTGCAGGAACAGACATCAGTGCCCTTAACTCTGTGAGACCTCCTCAGTCTGAATCCCTTCTCTGTCATCCAAATGAAGCACCCATGGTGCTTCTCTGTCATCTCCAAATGAAGCACCCATGGGCTTCATTTGGAGATACCTGAGCTAATATACTCCTTTGTGCCTCTGGTCTCTGCGGCCACCAGTGCAGTTAAAGAAGGGAGTCTCTTCCTGGAATCTGGTATGTGTGTCTCAGAAGGATGACCCTGCACTAGTTTCAGAGGAGGGTGTGTGTGTGTGTGTATTTTCTTTTTCCCTTGAATCTGAATCAAAGGACACAACCATGTGGCTAAATTGATGAAGATTTTCTTTACTTGGTTGACAGCCAGTGACAAGGAAGGCATCCTTCAATCTCTCTTGTCCAGAATGTTGGATGTTTTCCCCCAAGGGAGGGGGGGGGGGGGGGTCTGCTCCTCCATACCTTGGGAGCTTGCACAGAGGTCCAAATAGTGGGAACTAGACCTCATCAGTTGGGCACACCATCCCTGTCTGTGGAGGAATCTAGCCATTCTGAGGATGGCAGCATGTTCTGGGAGTGTTCCCGCCCTGATCACCAACTTCTTCATTGAGGTCAAGAACTCAGATTCATCAATTTCTTGACTTTTCATTTCATACGAATCTAATGGAGTGGGAGTAGCTATTGCCAAATGCATTTTGTCTAACTGGCTAGCAGACTGTATACTGTAACAGACAGACATATACTGCTATGTTCTGGCTTGCCTCCAGCTCTCACTCTGTCAAGGCTCATCAAGTAAGAGCCTTGGCTACCTCATTGGCTCTTCTAAGAGCAATGTCCATTGAAGATATCTGCAAAGCTGCAACTTGGTCATCAGTTCCCACTTCCACGACCCATTACTGTCTGAGCAATATCTGAAGAAGCAACAGAAGCTTTGGGCAAGCAGTTCTGTACAGCCTGTTCACCTAGTAGTCCACCCTGCGGGGGTGGGGGGGGGAGGGGTTAGGGTTGCTTGTAGCCCTCAGCTTGGGACTTCCCACGTCATTGCTAATTCAGCCCTGCTTGTTGACGGCGAAAGCAAGTTGACTTACTGTAGATGGAATTCTCTAAGACAGGATGAATTAGTCATGAAGCTGAGCTCTACAATCGAGTGAGGGGCTCATGAGGCAGCGTGCACATGGGAACACCCACAGATCCTCTGTGACACAACTTTACTCAGCTAGACAGATGGGTTTGTTTGGTGCTGTCGAATGACTTAACTAATGTGTCAAAGCTAATTCATCCCACTGTCTTATGGAGAACTCTGTTTATGATAAGTAAACTTGCTTTACCTGAAAGTGTGTGTGTGTATTTATGTATTTATTTTGTCTCTGTCTTGCCTAAATTGCAGGCTCAATGGAGCAGGGCCAGTCTATTATGTGTGTCTGTAGTGTGGCACAATCTATTGTTTTACTTCTGTCTTCAAAATTATTTTGATTCTTTGAACCTTGCAAATCGTTCTGATTTTTAAATATTTTGAAAAATTGACATTAACTGCATGCATTCAGTTAAATTCTGTTTCATATATAGGTATGACTAATATTTGCTAACTACATGTATAAGAATATGTACACCTCATTTCCTTATTAGTACCATCCATATCTCCTGATCATTATTAGTTTTTGAAAGTACACAGGTGGGCTACCATCATCCACCCAAACATCCTACCTCCCAGATTTAACATTCCTCAAATGCTGGAGTGCTGTTGACTTCTTTAGGTCAGTGTGCACATCTCTTCCAGGGCAAGCCACAGTGCTATTGTGACTGTGACCTAAACACTGCTCTGTACAGTGAGCCACTGTTTTCTGCACTCCTTCAGTGGAGGAGGAGCAAAACTGCAGCTTCCACCGGGCGTTCTTTCCTGTCATTGCCATTATTTAACTCCTGAACATTTTGCCATATGCAAGAGAATACCTTATAGTTGCCCATCTCTAACGTCTAATTGCAGAACTTAACTGCTACATTCAGTCCATACAAAATGAGGGGAGCATGCTACTGAATAGAGGATTCCAGTGTCTGTGCAAGGCTGGCCAAAATCCTCCATTCTTGGGAATGGGTTTTCATTAATATATCTGCTTTTCTTTCAGGAAGGAAGGAATTGATGTTCAGTTAGTGAAACGAAGAGAATATGATGAAGAAACAGTTCGGTGGGCAGATGCCATTATATCAGCAGGAGGTAAACAAGGATTAAGTCTTGGTTAAATATATGTTGGGTTTTTTTTTGTTAGGTTTGCAAATCCAATAGACAGAGTGCATGGGTCCTAATCTATCAAGGTGATCTTCTGTCCTGTCTGTGAGTGAAATTTAGTCTGATAAATTGGGCCCATAGGGTTTACAGATTCTGGGGGGGAACTAAAACTTACCGATGACTATGGATCCCCGTGCACCTAAATCATGTCCCCTTGATGGTAATATCTGTTTTTTACAAGCTCCGTATGGAATGCAAATAACCTTTCATTTCAAAAGATCTGCTTCTAGCAGTGACCAGCATTAGAGAGCTTTCATTGCCAATAGGGGAGTTAGGACTGATAACATTTACTGCCCTCACCTTCAGACTACCCATAAGAACATAAGAAAATGCCATACTGGGTCAGACCAAGGGTCCATCAAGCCCAGCATCCTGTTTCCAACAGTGGCCAATCCAGGCCATAAGAACCTGGCAAGTACCCAAAAACTAAGTCTATTCCATGTAACCATTGCTAATGGCAGTGGCTATTCTCTAAGTGAACTTAATAGCAGTTAATGGACTTCTCCTCCAATAGCAGGTAATGGACTTCTCCTCCCAGTTAGAGCCGAACCTTAAAACGGGTTCTCATTTAGTGACTGCATATGTATTGGAGTTCCTGGGCTTGTATATCTCCTTGGAATCCTCTCTGGATGTAATGCTGTCATACAGGTTACAAATACGTCTGCCTCTCTTCCCCTTTATGTGGTCAGCAGAAAAAGGGTTTGTACACCAAATAGTTCAGGAAAAGTTGAGATTAGTTCAAAAGTAGCTGCTCAACTTTGTTTTTCCATATTTCTTATGAGTTCAGGAATGCAGAAGGAATGTTTTAAGAAATGGGACAGTTGTATGCTAGAAGTGTGTGTGTGTGTGTGTGTATATATGTTGTGTGTATGGTGTTTTTTGTTTTTTTTGGGCAAAACTGATCTGGGAGTGTGGTGCAGGGACACTTGCTCTAGTTTAGTTGTCAAACCTGCCTTGTGGGTTGTGTGTGAATGATAAGTATTGCACTGTGTGACCTACTAAGGGATGTTTCTATGAGATTCTTTGCTTGAAGTGCTTTTCTTATTTTAGTATGTGAATACTTTGGTGTGAAAGAGAAGCAGTCAGGTGATGTAGGTTGTTGTTTCCCTCTAGGTGATGGCACAATGCTGCTGGCTGCCAGTAAGGTTTTGGACAGGTCCAAACCAGTTATTGGTATAAACACTGACCCAGAAAGGTAGGAAAGCTGAAATCTTTTTAAAGAAGCACACACGTTTTGTAAAGAGAACCTATCTTGATTAACTTTAGTTACATGAAGCTGCAGGATTGCCAACTGGACTTATGCAGTATCATTTTGGGCTCTTTTCTTAGGCTAACTAAATTAAGACATGAAGTTTGTGGGTAATTAAGACCCCTGGCAATGTCTGCCTCCCCAGAGTTTTTGAGTACCGTATTTCCACGCATATAACCCGCGGGTAATGTGCGTTTTTACCTACCCCGCATGCCTCCGCGGGGTATAAACGTGGGCGGGTTATCCAGAAAAAATTTTACATGAAAACGACTAACAGAATACCTAACCAAAGGGAGACGTACCAGTATATCGGTAAACAAGCATGAATCAACTTTATTGTTATTGTTTAACATTATTGTTTCAGATTCTTATCTTTGTTGTTCAGAATCTGCTGCATTATTTGTAATTTTTATTTATTAAAACAAAGTTATATGGTATTTTGTTACTTTATTACTTCACTACTTTTAATACAGATTGTGAATCTTATCACTTAGCGGAAGCCCTACGGGAAGTTAATAGTAATTACGTTATATAGCGCATTTATAGGTAAAGCGTTAGTGTACAGAATGTTTGTATGAAAATTGAACAAATGGCAATATTAAAATAAAAAGAAAACATTTAATTAGAAAACATTTTCATATTATAAACGCATTCAACTCCGAACAGTAGTAATAAACAAAGTCAAAATATGAATAATTTTTAAATAAATCTCCAGTTCTTATACATCAATATAAAAGAGCCCTAAATAAGCAACCTAAATTAAACTTTATAAAATACTTGTCCTATAACTAGCAATTAATTTAAAAGACTTTAATTGTCCTCTTCTTCACTAGCTGAAGAAAACCCCTCGAAGTCATCATCGCCTGAATCATCATTAAGGGCGGCTAAAACGGTCTGCAGTCGTTCGGCCGTCACAGCATCTTCTATCAGATCGTCGTCATCTTCGTCTGCCGAGCTTAGGTCTGAAGCGTCTTCTTTTTCGTCAACAATGATGCCCGCCTTTTTAAATCCATTCTGGACAGTATCAGGAGAGATTTTGTTCCATGCATTAAGCACCCAGCTGCAGGCCTCTGCATGGGTTGCACGGCGTAAACGACCAGCCGGTGTAAAACTATGAGTCCCAGACTGCATCCATTTGTCCCATTCGGCACGAACATAGGTTTTAAACGGATGGTTTACTGCAATATCAAGTGGCTGCAGTTTAGAAGTTAAACCACCAGGGATAACAGAAACATGGGCCCCAAGTCCGTTCAATTTTTTTTTAACGTTTTCGCACTTGTGTGCTGCCATGCTGTCAAATACTACCAATGATTTCTTCGAGAAGAATCCGCCAGGTCGGGTTCGAAAACATTTATCTATCCATAACAGCATGACTTCATTGTCCATCCAACCTTTTCTGTTGCAGTGTACGAATACACCAGGTGGAAATTTTTCGCGGGGGCATCGTGACTCGTTTGAATATAACCATTGGTTTAAGTTTTATACCGTTTGCGGTACATGCCAGAACCACAGTAAAGCAGGTCCGCTCATGACCGGTAGTCGATATGGCCACCGTTTTAATTCCTTTTTCAGCGACTGACCTCGTAGCAGGAATGTCAAAGGCCATCGGAACTTCATCCATATTAATTATTTCAGAAGGCAAAATTCCACGTTCTCTAATGCTCTCAATTGTGAAATCTCTAAAATTAGTGACTAGTTGCTCCCAATCATTCGGTAAATGTTGTCCAACTGTTGTGCGCATACGCACGGATAAATTGTTCCGTTTCATAAATCTGGCCACCCAGGTTAAGCCACATTTGAAATCGGGTATATTTCGTTCTACGGCAATAAGCCTAGCTTTTATTTGGATGGCCAATGTAGAAATGGCTAGGTTATTCACTCTCCTTTCTAAAACCCAGTTCTTTAGGTCTTCCTCTAAATGCGGCCATTTCGCTCCATGACCTCGTCTGGCGCGTTTTCTCGGATTCATTTTCTCTAATGCAGCCTTATCTTTTCTCCATTCTCTTATAGACTTTTCGTCAACTTCAAATTCTCGGGCAGCTGATCTGTTGTTGGTTGCTTCAGCACGTGCAACTACATTAAGTTTGAATTCGGCCGTGTATGACTTTCGCTTAGGCATGGTTCTCTAAAGAAAAAATTATTTGTAATTAGAATTTTTAAGTATTTAATAATCTTTAACATTTCTGAGAAATTTTAATTTGTCAGTAGAATTTTAAAGTCATATTGTTCATTTTTTATAATTTATTCAAGTGCAACGAAACTAAACATACCTCTTAGAATTCAGCGGCGGTGCGAAGAACTTTGTGAACTAAACTCGATCGACACATACTACACCACGCGCGCAATAGTTAAGCAACGCTATTGGGTGCAGCGTTGCAGCGTAAGCCCCTTGGCAGCCGCTATATATAGCTCACTCTGTCAATTGCAGCCGGCATACTGTTTGCTCCACTCTCTCAGCAACGTCCACTGAGCAAAAATTTCCTGATTCAGCTCTGCAGATCCAGCAATGTTGGGACGTAAGTCTGGTTAGTCTGTACGTCTGTACTTTTGCTGCGCTCTTTTTCATGATGTAATTTGATTAAAAGCATGATGCTTTTATTTGATGGACTCTACGTAAAAAAAGATCACCTAGGAAGGGGTACGCGACGACCTGAGCTTTTGCTAAAGGGTACGTATCAACGGTTCCCACTATTTTCTAAGGAAAAGCATGTGACTTTGTTAGGCCAACGGTTGGGCTTTAGGTCAAATGATGAAACAGCGCTTAAGTAATGGTTACCGATTATGAATGGGTAACCATTTGATTATGAATTCTCCCGGTTTCGATCTTTTGTTTATTTGTATGTCTTAGTTGCACACTATATCGTGATTGCTCCCAAAAAACCTTAAAGGTAAAAGGTAGCATATTTAACAAAACATATAACGACGATTGGTTATAATGGGGCGATCGGTATGGCTTCGTCGTTGAATATAACGGTAATCGGGCGTTGCGGGTTATATGAGGAGGCGGGGTATATTAAAACTTTCTTACATAAATCTTGAAAACCTGCGGGTTATGTGTGTGGGCGGGTTATATACGTGGGCGGGTTATTGTCGTGGAAATACAGTAGCCTTATTTTGGGTCTGTATTGGAAACTGGAAAATTCTGTTACGTTTCTTCAAATTGGTATGCCTGGGAAATGTACTGCACTGGGCTACTACTGGAGTCCAGCAGGGAGCAAAACATTGACTTCTGCTTCAGTTTGTGATCAACAGCAGCACTGTTTTTTTCCTTCCAGTTTTTTTGCTTTGATCTCAGCAGGGAATGACCATATTGCTTTGAGCAGCACTAGTCTAGTTAGTGGAATAATTTTAACTAGGAGCCAGGAAACCTGGATTCAAATGTTCCCTGCAAGGAGGTGTGTGCAAATTTTATTTTTTTTTTTCATGTGAGCAACAATTTTTATAAACCAACAATTTTTGAGTGCCAGTATTAGTATTGTATTTCTGTATATAGCACAAAGAAAAATGTGTGCTATATAAATTGCTTTGAAATGTATAAGCAATTGCTCATGTGCTCAGCTTAGAGAGAACTATGTTCAAATCTTGTTTTTGACTCTTACTGTAATGTGGGCCAAGTCACTTACCTCCCATTGCCTCAGGTACCCAATTAGATTGTAACCTATCTTGGAAATGGACTCCTCTCACCTGTATATAATTTATTTGAAGTGTTCTGGCTTAGGGTGCTATATAAATGCCAGAATAAGTGTTGCTCTGTGATGGAAAAGGACAAACACTGGCAGGGACCCTGCATCATTAACAGCACAGTCCAGTCTGCTCCAAGGTAGAGGTCTGTGCTTGTGGGCAGGACACTGCTGAGCCTGGGAAGGTCTTTGTGTGTTCCTGGAGGTCTCTATAGGTAACACAGGGAAGGTCTATTTTACATGGGTCTCTGGAGCTGCTGTTAAGGACCCACCTGGCAAGAGCTGTCTCTTTGAATCACTTTGAATGCATATACAGCGTTGCTCTCTGCTTCAATGGCAGGGGGAAATGTGGAAAAGAGGATTTACATTCAGACAACATCCAACAAGACATTGATCTATGCAGTCTGGGTAAACAAGCATTGGGGTAACTTGCTTGATGCGGTGGTTACTACCCTTAACCATTAAGCCTTATGCTCACCTTTGATGCAACTCCAACAGGAAATTTGAATCAAACAGTTACCAACAAGGGCCCTGAACTTGGTGGTTGGTGAAACAGATAAGTATGGGAAAATAAGTGTGGGAGCTTGCTGGGCAGACTGAATGGGCCGATTGGCCTTTTTCTGCCGTCATTTCTATGTTTCTATATAGAATCTGAACTAACTTTAAAGAAAATTAAAAATATGCCTGGCCCTTGGAAATTAGTGTTTGGGGGCTTCAGGTCCCTTCACAGACATTTTGTACTCGCACAAAGAGCTCAGTCAGTCGTTCCTATCTTCCAGTTGCACCATGGTAGAAGGCCCCACACAGGGGTCCCTTTGTAAAGACTGCAGCATGGTTCCCAAGAGAGGGCAGAACTGCACCGTGTGTGAAAGTGGGTTATGAGCCACTGTAGCAGGTTTTTTTCTGCCTCTCCTTTAAGATTCTTTCCTTGGAATTGGTCTTTTCTGAGCTTCTTGCTTCTGTACTGCTGTTGCGCTCTGGAGTTATTGTTGTGCCTACACCAATTTTGCTCTTCTACCAAAATGCAAATGTCCTTTAATGTGATTCTCCTTGTAATTGAAGTATAAAGTGTGTTAGTTACAATGAAGAGCATTAAAACATATAAAGGACGGAAGACAAGGACCAAATGGTCCATCCATTCTGCCCAGCAAGCTTCTTAAGGTAGTAACTGCCACTCCATGCAGTTGTCTCCAAGCCTTATGATAAATCATAAAAATTGCAGCTAGCAACTTTTTTTTTTTTTTTTTTTTTTACTGGGTGAAGAGCTTTTTTGAAAATTCAGACATTGCTGATTGAAGTGCTTTGCTTATGGACTTGGCCATAGAAGCAGTCCTATGCTTTTTCCCTTATGCCTGCTTATTAGTAACCCAGATTGTGGAAGTCTGGACCCTTGATTGTTGTCTGAATCTAGTTCCTCGTTTCCCCCCCCTGCCTTCTAAGTGAGGAGCAATGTTTGTTGTATTAAAAGCATCAGATCATATTGGTTTAAGAGTAGTAATCTCTGTGCCTTCTGCTTAGGGTATTAACCGCTGCACAAACAAGTTACACCCCTGTGTGCTTTTCTCATTTACATCCTCTAGCCTTTAGAGATCTACACTATTTATCCCATGCTCCTTTGAATTCTTTGACTGTTTTTTTGTCTTCACCTCCTCCTCTGGAAGGGCATTCCAGGCATCCACCACGCTCGCTGTGAAGAAATAATTCCTGATGTTGGTTCTGAGTTGTCCCCCTGGAGTTTCATTTTGTGACCCTTAGTTCAGTTTTCTTTCCAACAGAAAAGGTTCTAAGTTAGTGTGTCATCAAAATCTCTTAGATACAGACCTTCAGATACCTATCTCCACTGCCCTTCTCTCTCTTCTAGGGTATTTATTTGTTTTTATATGCCAACATTCGATCGAGATATCACATCGGTTTACATGTAACTGAACAGAAATAAGGCAGAAGCTGCTTATTTTACATTGTAGCATTGTAACTTAAATAATTTAGGAAGATTTACATATTAACTTTGAAAGGTTAATTTACATAGTAACTTAGAGAAATAATATTAAACATGTGAGTTGGAGAAGATAGAGAGAGGGATGGGGTGGTATAGAGCAGTGGTTCTCAACCTTTCTAATGCCGTGACCCCGAAATACAGTTCCTCATGTTGCGGTGACCCCTCGCCCCGCGAGGGCGGGGTGAGGGTGGGGTGAGGGTGGGGCTTTGGTCATATGGGGGCGGGGTTATATTTTAGTGCATACTTATTTATTATGACATTTATAAACAGAACCACCATTCCTCATAAAACAATAAAATTAAGAAACATAAAGCATCAGTTATAATAGTAAAACCATACTAATAAAAGAATATTTTAAAATTACTGATAAATAGAATTTCTATTAATTAAAATCATATACATTTTTATAATTTCCCAAACACCAATAATATTTCAAAACAGCACATATATCAAATAACACACAATAATTAAAACTAATAAGGATTTTAAAAAAGCCCCTGCTGTCCATACATGGGAGCTCTTGATTTCCAGTCACCCTGATATTGTCGAGGATTAGGAGGTTATCCTCTCTCTCTCACACATACACTCACATGTCCATTCTCTCTCACACATACACTGTCACATACTTACACATTCATGCTCTTATACCCACCATAACCTCTCACTCTCACAGACACTGATACACTCTCAGGGTGTAAGACACTCTCTCCCCCCCCCCCCCCCCCACACACACTCTTACTCCCCTGGATTTTCTCATACACACTCATGCTCTCTTACTGGCTCCCTCACAACCTCAGAGCCTCTCAGATAAAACTCTATGCAGCAGAAATAATGCTGAATGTTGAGAATTGTGTTATGCAGACTAATCTGGAAAATGCACTAATTTCTACATGAGTCATAATGAATCAGTCCTCAGCTGCAGGCATCAATTGATTATCCTGGCTCCCTTTATGTTTGCCAAATACAGTTCATGTGTAACAGCAATCCTAATTCTCCACCAGATCAAGCTGATTTCACATCCCACTTCATACTTTGTCACCTCCAGCTGAGTCAAACAATTAATCTAATTACTGCCACTGCTGCCACGTGGCTATTGGGGAGGCACTCATTGCTGCTATTGGCACTGAAGCCCATTCTGCTGCCTCCTCTGTGCAGGCCCCGTGGGTTTCCACTTCCTCCATGTTGATCTCGTACATTGTGAGATCCGCCATAGAGAAAGTGCTACTCTTGCACATTCCCAAAGATTACATGTGCCAATCAGTAAAAAGTAATTTATTTTTTTTTTACATCTGCTTCCCTTTCTAATTTTTTGCCATTTCCTTTTATATTGCCTTTTTTTTCTATTTCTTTTCTCTCCACCTGTCTTCTTCCCTCAAACACACAGTCAGGTTCTCATTCTCACATGCATTTCTCTCTCACACACACATACACAGGCTCTCACTGGCACAGGCTGTCTGAGTCTCACACACAGGCTCTCTCACACCCCCACATGCTGCCTTGCTCAAGCACAGGCTCTCACTCTTACATGCTGTCTCTTTCACACACACAGAGGCTCTCACATGCTGTCTCTGCAAACACACACAGTCTCTCAACTCATCTCATACTCGCACACACCTCTCTCTCACCTCTGGGCCTCTTCTTTACGGGTTGCCACAGGATGGGCTCTGCAGTGGCCCTAGTCTTCCCGGCCCCGCTGCTCCTCTTCTGCTGAAGCGCCTCTTCTACCCCCTCCAGCAGCTCTCTTACTCTTCTTTCATGCAGGCTGTAGTACACACCAGAAGCAGCAGTAGTGGCTAAGCTCTATACCAGGGGTCAGGAACCTTTTTGGCTGAGAGAGCCATAAACGCCACATATTTTAAAATGTAATTCCATGAGAGCCATACAATATGTTTAAAACTAAATACAAGTAAATGTGTGCATTTTATGTAAGATCACACATTTAAAGTACAATAAGTCTCTGAAAATATTACACCAGGCCTTAAGACACCAATACATCTCCTATTAGGAAAACGGACCAAGTCAGGCTGCTATAGAGTCCTACACAGAAACAACACGCCAGCAGAAAACCTCACCTGAATCACGTGCTGTCCCTCACCTAACATAGAATAAAGAGACCAAAACGCATAACAAGAAGCATGCAGAAAAAACTGAATTGGAAACTGCAACAAGCCAGAGTCTCTGTATGCAGTGTAACAAAGGAAAAAAGAAACATCACCCATCCTTATAAAACAAATCAAGAAATATAAAATCATCAGCAGTAAAACTGTACTAACAAAAAGAACATATTTCGAAACAGCTGATGAGTGGAATATCCAATAATTAAAAACTCATATAAAACATTTCCAGATACCAACAAAATATTTCAAAATAGCAGACACAAAGACCCAGTAATGAAAAATAATAAGGATACAAAATTTTTTTTGCTCTGCATACCTGGGAACATTTGATATCCAGGTGTCCTGAGATTGTTCTGAATTAGCAGGAGGTGGGGTGGTTTGCTTGGAACTTTCTCCTCTCTCAGTCACATACCAGCGCTCTCTCTCACACTGGCTCTCAATGACACACCTATACACACATGCTCTCAGTACTCACATATACACATGCTTTTTCTCTCACTTATATAGGCTCTTAATTACACATTTACACACATGCTGTCTATCTTTTCACGCTTACACACACACACAGGCTTTCAATCACATAAATACATGCTATCTTTTTCTCTCACACATAGACTCTCATTCACATGCTTACAAACATGTCCTCTCTTTCTCTCATTTACACACAGGCTCTCAATCACATACTCACATGCTCAGTCACCTAAATCGGCTCTCAATCACACACAGACACACATGATCTCTCTCTCTCATTTAAACACAGGCTGTCAATCACATACTCACATGCTCCATCACCTAAACCAGCTGTCAATCAGACACAGACACACATGATCTCTCTCTTACTTATACACACAGGCTCTTAATCATACATACACATGATTTCTCTCACACACAAAGGATCTCAATCATACACACATACTCTCACACAAACTTACACATACAGGTTCCCAATGGTAAACTTACATTCATGCTCTCTCTCTCTCTCTCTCACAGGCAGGCTCTCAATCACAGACATACTCTCTTTCACATATACAGGCTCTCAATCACAGACATACTCTCTTTCACATACACAGGCTCTCAATCACAGACATACTCTCTTTCACATACACAGGCTCTCAATCATTCACATACATGCAATCTCTCACTCACACACACAGGATCTCAAACACACATGCTTGCTCGCTCATTCACTATCTCTCTCCCCCACCCCGGGAACTCGCGGCGGCAGCAGCCTCCTCCCAACGCTAACCTCTTCATTTTCAGCCCTCGCGGAGGCGGAGTCCCATCGGCCGCGGTTGAAACTCCATTTTCCTCCGAGCCGCGCTGCAGTCTTCTTCCCGTCGGACACTAGCGTGGCCTCTTCTTCCCGCGCAGGCACCCGATGCTCTCCACTTCCTCTTCCGGGCCGCGGGAAGAAGAGAGCACGCCGGTGCCGCTGACTCAGTGGCACTGGCGTGCTCTCTTCTTCCCGCGGCCCGGAAGAGGAAGTGGAGAGCATCGGGTGCCTGCGCGGGAAGACTCCCGCGCAGGCACCCGGCTGACACCCGATGACTCCCGCGCAGGCACCCGATGACTCCAGCGCAGGCACCCGGCTGACACCCGATGACTCCCGCGCAGGCACCCGGCTGACTCCAGTCGTGCCCAGCGTGCTCTCTTCTCCCCCGCGGCCCGGAAGAGGAAGTGGTGAGCATCGGGTGCCTGCGCGGAAGAAGAGACCACACTAGTGTGGTCTCTTCTTCCCGCGCAGGCACCCGATGCTCTCCACTTCCTCTTCCGGACCGTGGGGGGGGGGGCGGGAAGAAGAGAGCACGCCCGGTGCCGCTGACTCCAGCTGTCCTGCCGCGTTCCGCCCGGGCTGACAGCAAAGGACTCACATGCTTGAAAGCGCGGCTCTCTCAATTTTACCGGGGCAGTGCCGCCCCCGGGAAGCTGGCGCCCTAGGCGACCGCCTAGTTCGCCTAGTGCTTCCGCCGGCCCTGCGCCCCGCCTCCCCGCAGCAGCCGCGGCACCGCGGACCGGCAAAAAACCCCAACGGCCCGGTACTGGTCCGCGGACCAGTGGTTGGGGACCTGCTTTAGGTGACCCCTGCGTTTTGGTCGTTCGACCCCCGCCGGGGTCGCGACCCACAGGTTGAGAACCGCTGGTATAGAGGATTAAATATGTACAGTTACTTTACAAGGGGAACCACAGGGGTGGTTGACGGCGGACTGGGGAAGATTCATTTCTGAGCAGGGGCATGGGGCTAAGTTTCTGGTGGGAAGGCTTTTAGGAGGAGCCAGATCCTTCAGCCTCTCCTCGTACATTGTCCAGTACAGACCCCACACCATTTTGGTCTCCCTTCTCTGGAATGCCTCCATCCTGTGTCTATCCTTTTTGAGATATGGGCTCCAGAACTGAACACAGTACTCCAGGTGAGGCTTTGCCAAGGAGCTGTACAAGAGCATTATCACCTTACTGGTTATTCCTCTATGTACAGCCCAATATTCTTCTGACTTTAGTTGTCACTTTGTCACATTGCTTCGCCATCTTCAGATTACCAGACACTTACTCTAAGATCCCTCTCTTGATCTATGCACATCAGTCTTTCACACCCCCACACCCCCAATCACATAGAGTTCTTTTGGATTATCGCATTCCATATTGCATGAGTCTGCACTTCTCGGCATTGAATCCCAGCTGCCAAGTTTTGGATCACTCTTCAAGCTTTCTTAAATCACATTTCATTCTCTCTACTCCTTCAGGCATGTCCACTCTGTTGCATATCTTAGTATTATCTGCAAATAGAAAACCGTACCTTCTATCCCTTCCACAATGTCGCTCACAAAGATATTCAACAGAAACGGTCCCAACATAGACCCCTGTGGTACTCTACTTAACACAGTTCTCTCTTCAGAGTAGGTTCCATTTACCGTTGCAATCTATGCCATCAACTTGGTGCTTACTCCCAAGCTTCTCATCTTATTCGCAAGCTGTCTGTGCAGGACTGTATCAAAAGCTTTGCTGAAATCCAAGTAGATCACAATGAGCGCTGTTCCTGAATCCAATTCTCTAGTCGCCCAATTAAAAAAAAAAATCAATCAGATTTCTCTGACAGCACCTTCCCCTGGTAAATCCGTGCTGCCTAAAGTCCAACAACCCACTGGATTGTAGATTATTTTTTTTCCCTTCAGCAGAGTCCCCATTAATTTTCCCACCACCAAGGTACTCTAACCGGTCTCTAGTTTCCAGCCTCCTCTCTGCTACCACTTTTGTGAAGTGGGACCACCACAGTTCTTCTCCAATCCCTTTCATTTTCAGAGGTCTATTGAACAAATCCTTCAGCAGATCCACCAGCACATCTCTGAGCTCATTCAGTATACTGCGATGTCTCATCCGGCCCCATGCCTTGTCCACTTCAATTTGCCTAGCTCTTACCATGTATTCTCTTCTGTAAATGGAATTTCGTCTACTCCATCCCCATCTATGGTCTTCTCAACCAACAACTGTCCTTCTCCAGGGTAGTCATTAGTGAACACTGAACTGAAGTATTTGTTTAATATTTCTGCCATTTCTCTCCATACATTTCTCCTTATCTCCTTTCAATTCACTATACCAATTCTGGCCTCCCTTCTTTCGCCAATACAGTATATCTGAAAAATGTTTCATCACCTCGCTTTACCTCTGACAATCCTTTCTTCTGCTTGATCTTTTTTGCTTTCTTTTTCTTTATCTCCTTCAATTTTAACAGATTCTGCCCTGTGTTCCTTTTGTTGGGGATCCTTGATACTTCTTGAATTTGGTTCTTTTTGCTTTTATTTTTTTTCAGCCACCTCCTTAGAGAACCAAACCAGTTTCTTTTATCTCTTACTCTTGTTTACTTTTCAAACCTATAGATTTGTTGCCTTTGTAATAGCTCCTTTTTAATTTGGCTCACTGTTGTTTGACCTTGCCCTTTTTCTCCAGTCTTCCTTCCTCCAGATAAGTCACCATTTTGACAGTCAATATTTTTGAGATTCAAAACTCTGGTCTTTGTATGATTACTCTGTATCCTATTTGCAAAATTGAACCATACAGTCTGATCACTGGTGCTCAGGTGAACCCCTACCCGAACATTAGAGACTTTATCACTATTAGTGAGCACTAGATCGAATATCACACTCTTCCTGAATGAAATCACTGTGACCCTGGAACATGTAGTAGGCCAGATTGTAGTAGGATGAAGTAGGATAAGATGTAGTAGGCCAGATTGACAAACTAAAGAGTAGCAAATCACCTGGACCAGATGGTATGCATGCTAGGGTTCTGAAGGAACTCAAAAATGAAATTTTCCTGGCGTGTAGCCAGATGGACTCAGAACAAATGGGATAGTATCCGCGTGCTAGCAGTTGGAGATGGATCTGACGTCAGCACGGGGGTGTATATATCCCCACAGGAAGCGTAGCTATTCAGTAATTTCCGTCTCCAAAGCAGTTTGGAGTGCCTGTACGCTAGTTGAGCGTGCTTTCCAAGACTACTTTAATTTTTCTCTTTTTCTTCTCATTCTAGATTCTACTTTGTTTTTCCTGTCTATTCGACTTAGAGCCCCGCGCTCCTGCGGTAGATACCCAAGGGTTCCTCCCCCAGCGAGCTCCCGGGGTGATTGCCGTGCTCCCCCGGCGGTGAAAGTCCTCGGTCCTGCCGAAGCGTGACAGTGACACAGCCCCCGGACGCAGTTCGGGTGAGGCATACGAGGCTCTTGGTCCCGGCGTGGACGAGGTAGCGGGTGCATATCCTCAATTGCGGTGGTGAGGTGGTCCCTTCCCCCGCAGCCGGAGACCGCCTGTGTTCAACCGGGAAGCGCCGAAGCTGGTAAGGAGTA
The DNA here is from genome assembly GCF_901001135.1 of Rhinatrema bivittatum. Classification (NCBI taxonomy): domain Eukaryota; kingdom Metazoa; phylum Chordata; class Amphibia; order Gymnophiona; family Rhinatrematidae; genus Rhinatrema; species Rhinatrema bivittatum. The sequence goes on from NC_042615.1 coordinate 753,571,669, forward strand.
CATCTCTTCCTACGGGTCTCCGAAGCGCAGAGGATCGGCGGCGTGGCACGCCGTGGAGGACGCCATTGTGGGGCCTTGCTCAGGTACTCTGCGCCCGTAATAGGCGCGGATTTCTTCCTCCTTTGGCGTATATGGCTTTGTTTCGGTGACTTGCTGAGCGCCTATTTAATGCCACTGAGCGTATATCGCTAGCCGCATATTGCTGAGAGCCTATTGAATGCAATTTGAGCGTATATTGCTGACCGCCTATTGCTGAAAGCCTTTTGAATGCATATTGAGCGTATATGGCTGACCGCCTATTGCTGAAAGCCTATTGAATACTAATTGCGCATATATTGCTGACCGCTTATTGCTGACAGCCTATTGAATACTAATTGAGCATATATTGCTGACCGCTTATTGCTGAAAGCCTATTGAATGTAAATTGTGCATATACTGCTGACCGCTTATTGCTGAAAGCCTATTGAATGCACATTGAGCGTATATTGCTGACCGCTTATTACAGAACGACTATTGGATGACAATTGAGCGTATATGACTAACCGCTTATTACTGAAAGCCTATTGAAGGCCATTGAGTGTATATTGCTAACTGCATATTGCTGAGTGCCTATTGCATACCATTGAGCTGGTTTCTTGGCCGCCTATTGCTGTGCACACGTTGAGCGCCGGTTGTATTAAGCACCTATTGCTGCCGCATATTGTTGCTGTGCGCCTGCTGTATTAAGCGCCTATTGCTGCCGCATATTACTGTTGAGCGCCTGTTGTATTAAGCGCCTCTTGCTACCGCATCCTTTTATTGAGCGCCTGTCGCATTCAGCGCATATTGTTCAATGGATCAGAACACTGCAGAGTCTTCAGCGACGGCACCGCCTGCTTCAGGCATTGCAGCCCTTGGCCTCTGCTCTGCATGCCACCTCAGGGCCACGCGCAGTGATGAGCCAGACTCTCTATGTGCCCAATGTGCGGAGGCTGTGCGGCCCTCAGGCCAGGACCGGTCTCAGCCACGATTTGTGGACAGTTCCCTAGGGGCTACCCCGGAGTTAGGGGGCAGTCTCAACCAATCAGGAATCCCGGGGGAGCTTGTACCCCGGCGATTAGAGGCTGCTTCCATTTCCTGGGTGGATCTCTTTATGGGGATTCATGCCTTCGTACAGATGCAAACGGCTTCCCGTCCAGGCCCTGTAGTTCCTGCGGTGGCTGCGCCTGCGGCGGCTGCTGCAACTGCTGCTGCGGGGGCGGCTCCTGGACCCTCACGCCCTTATCGCGAGCAGGACTTCCCGCTGCTGGACAGTCCGGATCAGTCAGACCAGGAGGTCTCACAGGACGAGTCCGAACTCCCGGACGAGGGGGACCTTCCCCCAGGGACTGAGCCATATAGAACCATGAGGCGGTTCTTCCCTAAAGAGGATCTCTCCGACCTGGTGTCTCAGTGCTTGGCGGAATTGGATATTACAGGTCCCAGCGCTTCGGTACCCTCTGCGCAGAACCCCCTGCTGGAAGGTCTTCATCCTACAGCCCGCCATTTTCCAATCTTACAAGCGGCACAACAACTGATCGATTTAGAATGGGCGGCGCCAGCGGCTGCCTTCAAAGGGGGTCGGGCCCTGAAGAACATGTACCCATTGGCACCGGCTATCCAGGACCTGCTGGCGTGCCCTCAGGTGGACGCCTTGATTAGCGCTGTGGTCAAGCGCACTACCATTCCAGTTGAAGGGGGGACGGCCCTCAGGGAGCCTCATGACCGGCGACTGGACACCATTCTGAGACAGGCCTTTGAGGTGGCAGCTTTATCTTTGCGGATCGCCACCTGCTGCACGGTAGTGACGCGTGCCTGTTTGTCACAGGTTAGAAACAATGCTCCAGCGGCGGACATGGAATCCGCTCTTTCGTTCCTTACAGATGCGGCATCTGACCTGGTCCGGACAACAGCTAAAGGGATTTCATCCTCCGTAGCTGCCAGGAGGCAGCTCTGGATCCGGAGATGGTCGGCTGATGCGCCTTCTAAGACACGCCTCACCAGATTGCCCTTTAAGGGCTCTTTTCTATTTGGCAGCGACCTTGATAAACTGGCCAGTGCATGGGGTGCCTCTCCAGTGCCCAGATTGCCGGAAGATCGGTTCAGAAGGGGCCAGCGCGCCTTTCCAAGGCCCTCCAGGGGCAGGAGTTCCCAGCATTTCGTTCCTTACAGGGGTCGCTACCAGGCACCACGTCTTCCGGCCAGGAATCAGTCCTTTCGGACCAAGCAGCGCAAGAGGGGAGCGGGCCCGGGCTCGGGCCCCGGCCGCGCCTCCCAATGAGAATCCGCCGATTCATCTGGGGGACGGAGCCATAGGGGGCAGGTTAACCCTCTTCTACCCCAGATGGGTTGAGATTACATCGGACCAGTGGGTCCTCGCCGTTATCCAGGAGGGATATTATCTGGACTTTCATCATCTCCCTCCGGACAAGTTTGTGGAATCTTCCTGTCCCATACACAAGAAGGCAGCATTGGAAGCTACCCTGGCGAGGCTCCTGTCCTTGAAAGCCATCATCCCAGTACCTGCCTGGGAAGTGAATTCTGGACATTATTCCATTTATTTCATGGTACCCAAGAAAGGGGGTACCTTTCGGCCTGTCCTGGACCTCAAGTCAGTCAATCAATACTTAAGGGTACCGAGGTTTCGCATGGAAACTCTACGCTCCGTCAAGGCCGCAGTACAGCCAGGAGAATTCCTCACGGCATTAGACCTGTCAGAGGCATACCTGCATATCCCGATCCATCCGGATCATCAGCGCTACCTACACTTCAAGGTTCTCGGCCGCCACTTCTAGTTTCGGGCTCTGCCTTTCGGGTTGGCAACGTCGCCACGGACATTCACCAAGGTGGTAGTAGTGGTAGCGGCGGCACTCAGGCGGGAAGGAATACTGGTCCATCCCTACCTAGACGACTGGCTGATCAGGGCGAAATCACGAGAGGAGAGCCTTCGGACAACCGACAGAGTGATAGCCCTTCTGGAAAGCTTGGGCTGGGTAATCAACCTCAGCAAGAGCTGCCTTCAGCCCTCCCAGTCACTGGAATACGTGGGAGTACTGTTCGACACCCGGGCAGACACGGTCAGTCTCACAACCAAGAGAAAGTTGAAACTTCAGCAGCGTATCCAGTATCTGATGGGAGCCAGTCAGCCCACAGCCTGGGATTATCTGCAGGTTCTTGGTCTCATGGCATCCACCCTGGAAGTGGTACCTTGGGCGAGGGCCCATATGAGACCTCTACAACACGCCCTGCTCTCTCGCTGGAGCCCCCGTCTACGGAACTACTCCACGCGCCTACCTCTACCAGCCAGAGTGCGGACCCAGTTGCGGTGGTGGTTGCAGTCCAACCACATGAACAGGGGGTCGAAGATGTCCTCACCCACGTGGATCTTGCTCACCACAGATGCCAGCCTGAACAGCTGGGGAGCACACTGCAAAGAACTCACCGCACAAGGGCGGTGGAACAAAGAAGAGTCAGCGTGGAACATCAACCGTCTAGAGGCCCGGGCAGTCCGATTGGCATGCCTTCGATTTGCTCACAGACTGAAGAAAAGAGCAGTCAGAGTGATGTCCGACAACGCCACCACGGTGGCATACATCAACCGTCAGGGCGGAACCAGAAGCCGACAGGTATCTCTGGAGATCGTCCCTCTGATGACTTGGGCAGAGGTGAATCTTCAGGACATCTCCGCCGTCCACATTGCCGGGAAGGACATTACCACAGCAGACTTCCTCAGCAGAGAGAGCCTAAATCCGGAAGAGTGGCAGCTCTCCCCCACGGCCTTCCAGATGATTGTGGATCATTGGGGGATTCCGGACATGGATTTACTGGCGGACAAGTCCAACGCTCAAGTACCCAGATACTTCAGCCGCAAGCGCAACCCGTTCTCACACGGAATCGATGCCCTGGTTCAGCCATGGCCTCCAGGGACTCTACTGTACTCCTTTCCTCCGTGGCCTCTGCTAGGCGCTGTCATCCGCAAGATTCAGAGACACCGGGGCCTAGTTCTTCTATTGGCGCCAGACTGGCCAAGAAGACCCTGGTACGCGGACATGAGAAGACTACTGGCAGGGGAGCCTCTTCCCCTGCCTCCTCTCCGGGACCTTCTCCATCAAGGTCCCATTCTTCACGAGGATCCGGCTCAATTCTCTCTTACGGTATGGCCCTTGAGAGGGCTAGATTAAAGAAGAGGGGTTACTCGGAGCCCGTGATTGATACCCTCCTCCGAGCTCGCAAGTTTTCCACATCCCTCACATACATCCGGATCTGGAGAGTATTTGAAGCATGGTGCGAAGCTCACGGCACCAATCCACATGCAACCACAATCCCTATTGTGTTGGATTTCCTGCAGGATGGACTTCAGAAGGGTCTCTCCCTCAGCTCCATCAAGGTTCAGGTGGCTGCGCTGGCTTGCTATGGTCCCAGGAGGGATGGCAAGACCATCGCCAAGCACCCAGATGTTTCTCGCTTCCTGCAAGGAGTCAAGCATATTCGTCCGCCACTGAAGTGGCCTGTGCCTTTGTGGAACCTCAACCTTGTTTTGGATTTCCTCGTGGGATCCACCTTCAGACCCCTTCGGGGCCTGTCTCTTCGTTCTCTAACCTTGAAGATGGTGTTCTTGCTGGCTGTATGTTCAGCCCGCTGCATCTCAGAACTACAAGCATTGTCCTGCCGTGATCCCTTTCTCAGAATCACTCCGGAGGCTATCCATCTTCGTACGGTTCCCTCCTTTCTACCTAAGGTGGTTTCACAGTTTCATCTTAATCAAACCATATCCTTGCCTACCACGGCGGGTCTGAAGAAATCTGAAGAAGGGCGTTTATTACGCCATCTCGACATTGGCAGATTGCTGCCCAGATATTTAGAACTTACACAAGACCTACGAAAGACGGACCATCTGTTCGTCCTGTACAGCGGGAAGAAGCAAGGTGAAGCGGCCTCGCGGCCCACCATCGCCCGCTGGATTAAAGAAGTTGTCAGAGCAGCGTACGTAGAGGCTGGGAAGTCTCTGCCTCTACAAGTCAAGGCTCATTCTACCAGAGCACAAGCAGCATCTTGGGCAGAATCCAGGATGCTATCGCCTGCGGAAATCTGTAAAGCGGCGACGTGGTCCTCCCTCCATACCTTCTCCAGGTTCTACCGTCTGGATGTCCAGGCCAGGGAGGACTCAGCATTTGCGAGGGCGGTACTACATGGGCCTCAGGCAGCCTCCCGCCCAGGCTGGGAGTAAAGCTTTTGTACATCCCATTTGTTCTGAGTCCATCTGGCTACACGCCAGGAAATGTTGAGATTACTACCTGATAATCTCCTTTTCCTTAGTGTAGACAGATGGACTCAGCATCCCGCCCCACTGCCTGCGTACAAGCCATGTCATCTGTTTCCATAAGAGCATACACTCTACCAGGTGTCCACGCCTTCCGGTTGGGAATGCTGGCGGTCTCCAGCTACTATCAATCGGTCAGGGGAATCCTGTTTCACTTTTTCACTGAGCATCAGTACACACACCTATAACAGCTTTTGCAAGGAAGATTACTGAATAGCTATGCTTCCTGTGGGGATATATACACCCCCGTGCTGACGTCAGATCCGTCTCAAACTGCTAGCACGCGGATACTATCCCATTTGTTCTGAGTCCATCTGTCTACACTAAGGAAAAGGAGATTATCAGGTAGTAATCTCAACATTCTGATCTATAACTCAGGGAGAAAAGACTTAGGCTCGCTCTGTACCTTACCCCCCTCCCAAATAACCACTCAGACACCGCAATGACGTTAAAATAGACCGCAGTTTATTATTACCACCACCCGAGCCTTCTTAACATTAACAAGTAAACAAAAAATATCTTCCCACAACGCCCCCTCCTTTCCCCCCCCCCCCCTTATGCTCGCTCTGCTTCCACCCCACGAGAGCAAGCTCCACCGAGAACCTACACTCCATGGTTCTCCGGTTTTCCCATGTAGCAGCCCCTCAGACTACACAGGGTCCTCCCCCTCTGCCCCCTCCAACTCCTCCTCCTCACAATACATCCAACCAGGCTCGGGTGTTCCGCGAAACTGCGACAAATAAACGTAACCATGAACATTTTTAGACGCGGGCGGGTGGGACAAACTTGGTGAGCTCCTTTCCCTCTGCTGTCTGTCCCGCTTCTGCCCCAACTGCCTCTGATTCGCTACCTTTCTACCCTATCCGGAACCTGGGTTTGAATACTCCAACGGTTGCTCCTGAACTCCTCCCCCTGTTGCTATCCTGCTACTCTTTCTCGAACCTTCTAACCTCCCCTTATTTCTATTCTGTCAATCCCGCTCCCCTGCTTTTCCCCTGGTTATGGTCACAGCGCCGTGAACCGCGCTGCTACTCTTTAGTTAAAATTTGTAAACTATCATTAAAATCATCCATTGTACCTGAAGACTGGAGGGTGGCCAATGTAACCCCAATATTTAAAAAAGGATCCAGGGGTGATCCGGGTAACTCTAGTCCAGTGAGCCTGACTTCAGTGCTGGGAAAAATAGTAGAAACTATTCTCAAGATCAAAATCGTAGAGCATATAGAAAGACATGATTTAATGGGACACAGTCAACATGGATTTACCCAAGGGAAGTCTTGCCTAACAAATCTGCTTCATTTTTTTGAAGGGGTTAATAAACATGTGGATAAAGGTGAACCAGTAGATGTAGTATATTTGGATTTTCAGAAGGCGTTTGACAAGTCCCTCATGAGAGGCTTCTACAAAAACTAAAAAGTCATGGGATAGGAGGCGATGTCCTTTCGTGGATTACAAACTGGTTAAAAGATAGGAAACAGAGAGTAGGATTAAATGGTCAATTTTCACAGTGGAGTGCCTCAGGGATTTGTACTTGGACCGGTGCTTTTCAATATATATATAAATCTGGAAAGGAATACGACGAGTGAGGTTATCAAATTTGCGGATGATACAAAATTATTCAGAGTAGTTAAATCACAAGCAGACTGTGATACATTACAGGAAGACCTTGCAAGACTGGAAGATTGGGCATCCAAATGGCAGATGAAATTTAATGTGGACAAGTGCAAGGTGTTGCATATAGGGAAAAATAACCCTTGCTGTAGTTACATGATGTTAGGTTCCATATTAGGAGCTACTACCCAGGAAAAAGATCTAGGCATCATAGTGGATAATACTTCAAAATCGTCGGCTCAGTGTGCTGCAGCAGTCAAAAAAGCAAATAGAATGTTAGGAATTATTAGGAAGGGAATGGTTAATAGAACGGAAAATGTCATAATGCCTCTGTATCGCTCCATGGCAGATTAAAATCTCCAACAAGCAACATGTCTCCCTTCTTTCCAACCTTGTAGATCTTTGAGTTCTCTGTCCAGTTCTGTTTCAGTTGGTGGCCTGTAGATCACACCAGTAAAAATGGAAGCACCATCTTTTCTTTTTTTAGGAAAGTCCCTAATGCTTTTTCTCTACCTCACATCCTTTGCAATTCAGTTGCTTGGATATAAGAGCTGCTCCTCCCACTTTTCTATCCTCTGCCTTTTCTTTAGAAGTTATAGCCCGGGATGGCTGTATCCCAAGCATGAGAATGGGTGAACTACATCTGAACAGTAACATTGTTCAAGTCTGCCTCCACCATTAGGGCCTTATTTCTGGGATTTTGTTGCCAGGACTATGAGCACTGTAATTCAGTTATTCCTGGGATTCTGAATCCTGGATGTCTGAATTCTCTTTAGGAGTGGGGACAGATACTTAGGATGCTTTAAAGTTGGGGGAACTGGGTGTCCGTGTCGCAGGTCTTGTGACTACTGGGCATGCACACTGCTTCCTGTGCGAATAGCCATTGTTTCAGAGCATCTGTGCCAGGTGGGGAACACCGGTTCTAGATCTGATGGCGACGTTCAAAAAAAAAAAAAAAAGAAAAAAGAAAAATGCCAAGGCCCCGCGATTCTTTGCCCGCCGCCGGGAAACGGGGGCGGAAGGGGTCGACGCCCTCGCGTTGCCTTGGCCGACAGGGGTACTCCTTTATGTCTTCCCTCCGTGGCCCCTTATCGGACGCACGCTGAGGCGCATAGAGCTTCATCCGTCGCTATAATTCTAGTCGCGCCCCGAATGGCCGCGTCGGCGTGGTTCGCGGGTCTCAGAACTTGAGGGTGGAAGCTCCTCTTCGGTTTCCATATGTGCCGGACAGTCTGCATCAGGGTCCCGTTTGTTTCGACCAGGTCGGATGTTTTTGTCTAGCGGCATGGCTTTTGAGAGGCATAGGTTGAAGAAACGGGGATACTCGGATGCGGTGGTCACGACTCTGTTGCTGTCGCGCAAGCCTTCCACGTCTCTGGTGGGTGTGCGTGTATGGTCGATCTTTGAGTCGTGGTGCCTGGCGCAGGATATTCGGCCAGCGCAGGCCTCGGTGCCCGAGGTGTTGTGTTTTCTACAAGATGGTTTGGCTAAGGGCTTGTCTTGCAGTTCGCTTAGGGTGCAGGTGGCGGCCCTTGGTTTGCTGCGAGGACAGGTCCAAGGAATGGCCTTGTCTTCGCACCCGGATGTCATTCGTTTCCTCCGAGGGGCTAAGCAATTGCGTCCTCCGTTCCGTTTTTCGTGTCCATCCCGGAGTTTGAATCTGGTTCTCAAGGCTTTATGCTCCGTGCCCTTCGAGCCTGCCCGCGGAGCTACCGTGAAGGATCTCACGCTGAAGGTGGTCTTTCTAGTGGCTGTTGCGTCCGCAGGACGGGTATCGGAGCTTCAAGCATTGTCGGGTCGGGAACCCTTTTTGGAGAATTACGGATTCGGGAGTGTCGCTTCGTACTGTGCCTTCCTTCTTGCCTAAGGTGGTATCTACTTTTCATCTATATCAGACGGTGGATCTGCCTTCGTTGTCGGAAGCTGATACGTCTCTTCCAAATTATAGAGACTTGCGGAGGCTGGATGTGAAAAGAGCCCTGTTACGTTACCTAGAGGTAACGAACCCCTTTCGTAGGATGGATCACCTTTTTTGTCCTGTGGGGCGGTCCACGGCGCGGCCAAGCGGCTTCCAGGACTACAATTGCCCGTTGGTTGAAGGAGGCAATTGGTTCCGCGTATTTGCTCCAGGGCAAGTCTGTTCCAGTGGGCCTGAAGGCTCATTCTACGCGTTCTCAAGCAGCCTCCTGGGCGGAGTGCAGCCAGGTTTCCGCAGAGGATATTTGTAGAGCGGCGACCTGGAAGTCATTGCATACCTTTGCTCGTCATTATCGCCTGGATGTTCATGCATCAGGTAACGGCAGTTTCGGGTCTGGGGTACTTTGAGCGGGACTCTCCGGTTCCCACCCTGTTTAAAGTAGCTCTGGTACATCCCAGGAGTCTGGACTGATCCGGGTACGTACAGGGAAAAGAAAATTAGGTCTTACCTTAGTTAATTTTCGTTCCTGTAGTACCACGGATCAGTCCAGAGTCCCACCCGTCGAGTCTGCTGTGATGAAGGTGAGTCTGATAGCGAGACGGTGGGGTTTCCTATCTTTCCGTTTTGTATCGGTTTCTTCAATTTTCTCTGGTTCGGGTCCCGCTTGGGGGATAGTTGAGCCACTAGTTTTGGTTGGTTGATTACTGTATATAGTTCATTTGTGTTAATTTTGGGGCTTCATCTGCTTTGACATTAAGTAAGACTGCCAGACTGTAGGTGGCACCAGCCTAGATAAGGCGGAGTTTTGTTTGTAAACTTCTGTCTCCATCTGCTAGAGGGGGGGCATAACCCAGGAGTCTGGACTGATCCGTGGTACTACAGGAACGAAAATTAACTAAGGTAAGACCTAATTTTCTTTTCTAGAATTCTCCTTAGTCTTTTTTTTTTTTTTTCATCCACGCATCAACACTGGTGCATCAATTGTCTCTCTTTAAAAAAAAAATTTTTCTCAATCTTCGCTGACTAGCAATCCCACAAAAGCAATTTTTAGTGCTACCAGAGCCCATTGTAAACCTGGGTTTCTGAATCCTCAGTTAGGAGAGAGATTCTGGATACTGCAAGGAAGGGGAGGTTATTTGAACTCTGTATAGTCTTTCAGATGCATTAGCTCCTTATTCATGGTAGACAGCTGAAGGCAAATTAGATCATCTTTAATTCTCCAAATGATAGACCTTGGGGCATAAGCTCCACAATTGTACTGAATAAAGGACACTTTGCTAATTGTGACTAATAAACATGTTGAGGGATTGGCACTTCAGTTATCCTAAATCCTTGGAAGAAATATTTAAGAAGGAAAAACTCTAGGGGTGGGAGGGATTAAACAGGAGTGTTCAAGCAAAATATATTGGGGAAAAATACAGAATAAAGTTATTTATCATTTATTAAAATGTATTAATTACTTAACATAAGGCATAAGTGATGAACAAGCAGAAAATAAAACATTCATAAAAAGAACATATAAAAACAAAAGACAAAATAAAATTTAAGCTGCCACATTGTTTAAGAGTCAATGCTGAAGTCCTTAATAAAATGCTTGATTTAGTGTAAAAAAAACAAAAAACTTTTTAAAAGAAATCTAAACTTTTTAATGCGATCCAACATTTGGAATTCCATAGACTGTTAAACTTAGCCAAAACAGGAACCAGGTAAGATGTGTAGCCTTTGCCAGAACATATGTTAGAAATCTTGAGTTGAATATTAAGAAATTCATTTTGACCATTTCATGGATCTGGAGATTGAACCTAAAGGTCAACTTAAAAAAATATGAGAAAATATAAAAAAAAACTTTGTAAGGGAAAAACTTGACTGTAAATTTCTTGTAAAGAATGAAATACCCCTGGCTGAAAGGAGGAAGAGTTGCTAGGAAACACAAGTTTGGTGAAGTCTACAGCTGTATGCCATCTTCTATCTGGTTTAAATCTTCCTTTCATTCAATTCTTAGTCCCATATATTAATTCTTGGAAGCAAACTTTCTCATTATTGCATCTCTACCCAACATCAATAAAAATCAATTTTTCAACCTCCGAAAAACTTCGTATTCAATGACCACACAATCGAAATTAAAAGCCTATGCAAAAAATGTAGGTGTTATCAGATTCCAAACTATCTATGACATCCAATATATCAACATTAGTGGAAAAACTCATTTTTCAAACTCCATATGTTAAAAAAAAAAAAAAAAAAATTAAAACCACTACTTTTTCCAATCTATTTTCGATCAGTAGTTCAGGCTGACTAACTTAGACTACTGTAGCTTAGACTGACTAGTTTAGACTACTGTAATGCCTTATATTTATGTCTTCCCAATATTACAATACGTCCACTACAATTTATTCAAAATTCTGCAGCACGTACTCTATATAATTTATCACGTAAAGACCATATAACTCCAACAGTACAACAACTTCATTGGCTTCCCATCCATTATCAAATTTCCTATTAAATCTTGACAATAATACACAATCTACTATGCAATCACAATTCTGAATGGCTTTGTTCTCTTCTCAGGATTTACAAACCAACTAGACAATTAAGATCAATGGATAAATGTATTCTTGAGGTTCCAATACTAAAGATGGCAAGACTTGATATGACACATGAACGAGCGTTTTCAGTTGCAGGTCCCCGACTTTGGAACTCTATTCCGGAAGAAATTAAATTAACTCAAAATATAAAGGAATTCAAAAAACAATTGAAAACAGATCTGTTAACTGGTATTATAAGCTTCAGTAAATTGATTATCATGCACAGAGAATGAAGATTTAAAATTCTATGTCACTGTTTACTTCTGCTGTACAAATAAGAATGAATGACTAGTATTTTTAATTATGTATGTTTTTATCATTGTAAACCGCTCAGAAAGTCATCCCCTGACTATTTTGCGGTTATATAAAAAAAACCTTTAAATAAATAAAATATCTATAAGCTCTGTAGAAGCTGAAACCAGAAAAAAGGTGTCATGTTTTCAGAAAAAGGACAGTGTAAACCAGTCATTTAGAAAAAAGTAAAGGAGAGGAGGAAGGAGCAAGCACAAGAAGATTGTGATCTTACCAGATTGAGAAGAGCGACACTCCCAAATAGTTTGTCTAATCAGTGATGATTAAAGTTTGTGGCTTGTTTTCTTAAAAAAAAAAAAAAAAATCTCAAATTTTTTTTTTACATCACTAAATAGGCTAAATTAGCCATGCTCATTGGATGATGTCTTCTACGGCACACAAGGCAGAGCTGTCCCTCAAAGTCAATAGTTTTTTGGCCTACTGGGCATGGGTGGGGCTTCCCGCATGAACGGCCATTCTAGAATTCTCGTCAGCCTTTTTTTTTTTTTCTCTTCATCTGTGCATCAACATGGACACATGATTGCCTCTCCTCAAAATTTGATTTTTCTTCTTAATCTTTGCTGACCAGCAGTCTCACAAATCACTTCTTCAGTGCTCACATAGCCAGGTCTTTCTAGCAGGCTGTTGAGGGGGACCTAGGAGATCAGATGATTGGGCAACAGCTGCACTGGCATGGGTAGCTGTTTAAAATATTTCACAGCTTTTTTTTTTTTTTTTTTTTTTAATAGAGATGGGAAGGGTGGCATGCTGGGTGTAAGCTAAGTGGCAGAGCTTGTATTTTAATCTACCAAAGATGGAGTACAAATGAAGACAAACTATCCTAGAGAGAGGTTTTGTATGGCCGGCAGTGTGGACAGGATTAACTGGGCAATCTGGATTGGCCAGCTGGACTTTCTCTGTCATCCTCTTCTGTATTATGTCTGCTGCTGTTTTCTGTGTTTCGAGGCATTTCAGAGCCTCAGAGTCTGTCAGGTTTTGGTTTTTATTTTGTTTTTGCTCAGGACCTGGACTTAGATCTGAATCTTTAATGCACTGGGGTTTGTGTCAGAGATTCAATTGGTATTTGCTTTTGTGTCACTTGTTGAGAATCATTAAAGAATCATCTGCAAGGACTTAAAATATGAAAACCATTGCCACTTTGGAGTTTTAATAATGCATTGAATGTGCTTATGGGCCTCCATTTGAATAAGAGTTCAACTTCTCTCTTTTTTGTGACAGTTGTGCTTATAAGTTTACATACCCCTGCAGAATTTGTAAGATGTGTAGCATTTTAAGCAAACATGAGTGATCAGACAAAACATGTCTTATTTTTAATGTATCACAGAATAGCACAATCATTAAACAGACCATAGCAATAAAGAAAATAAAATGGTCCTGTTCAAAAGTTTACATACCTTTTTAAATGTTTGGGCTGATAACATATGCTCAAGTTGACACACACATGTTGAGGCAATAAACAGTATCCACACCTGTGCCTTTTTTATTTGTAATTAGTGTCTATGTTTTAAATAGTCAATGAGTTTCTTAGCTCGTGAGAAAAACCCTTGTGCATTTCACCCAGGGCTGCACTGACTTAGGTTACAACAAAGAAATAAATGCCCAAGGAAATCTTTATTGGGTGGAGACGTGTTCATTAAAAATGCCCGACTCAGGCCAAGTTTCGCCACATTCCAGTGGCTGCCTCAGGGGCTACAAGTAAACATATATAAATAGAATAAATCATAAATACATAAGAAATCATAAAATAATTAAAATAACTAAAAAACAGACCAATTACATATAATTAAATAAAAACAAAAGATTAAGAACCTCACATAAAAACACAGTCAGGTCTATCCAGTACCGAGCGGTAGGAAGAGCTGCGTTAGTGCCCAGGGCACCTGCGGTTGCCGCACGCACAGTGCAGCTCACCTACCGCTCGATCCTGAACACTAATTTTATGTAAATGTAAACCGCGTCCGTGAAGCCTTAGGCCCGCGCAACCCATTTTACTGGATAGAGCGCCTATACAGTATCCTGGGTACGCGGGCCTAAGGCTTCACGCCACGCTGGTTTCTCACAGGACAAGCAGGATGGTTGTCCTCACAAATGGGTGACATCGAGGATGGAGCCCACCACGGAAAACTTCTGTCAAAGTTTAAACAGAACTTTGACTGGCCCCTACTGGGCATGCCCAGCAAGGCACTGACCCTGCAGCCAGCAGGGGTCTCCCTTCAGTCTTCTTTTTTCCGCGCAGCAGTTGCCACGCGGTGAAAGGAGCTCTCTAACCACGTTCCTGACAGGAATTCGGTATTTTTCTATCCGAAGAAAATTTGCCCCTCAGGGGTCTCCCTTCGACAAATTTTTGTCACTTTCGCGGAAACCGGTAAGTTTTTTCCCTTTTTTAATCGGCGGCCGTCGATTTTGGCCCTTGAGGCCTGTGGGAACTTACTGAGCCCGCGCCTAAATTTGGCCTTAAGCCATGGCGACGGGGTTCCGTCGATGTCCGGATTGTACCCGGACTATGTCCATCACTGACCCCCATAGGGTTTGTGTTTTATGTTTGGGTAGTGAGCATGATGTCCTGACTTGCACCAAATGTGCCTTAATGACACCTAAGGGTCGCAAGGCCAGGATGGAGAAGATGGGGCTCCTCTTCCATGCACCCACCCCAACGCCATCGATAGCATCGACGTCATCGGAACCGGCACCGTCGAAGTTGCACCACCATCGCCAACCCGCCGGTGACCGTCCACCATCGATGACTTCTCGGCCGTCGACTCCTGTCCCCTCCCCGGATGACCGAGGAGATCGGAAGGATAAGCATCGCCATCGACGGCACAAGTCTCGGCCCGTCGAGGATCCGCAACCATCGACCTCTGAACAGGCCGAGCCACCGAAGAAAAAGCCTCGGTCGGACCTGGCACCGTCCACGTCTCGTTCGCAGGCACCGAGGAAACCCTCACCCTCCCGGGGTGCGGGGGCCGTGATCCCACCGGTTACGGTGGTCCCTCCGGCCCTGCCTCAGCCTCCCTCTCCCGTCGAGCCGGGTATGCTTACCCCTGGTCTCCGGGCAGAACTGGACCGGCTGGTCCAGGAGGCCATCGAGAATGCGATGCGAAGATTCCAGCCTCCACCGGCACCGCCTCCGGCACCGATTCCGGCACCGCCTCAGGCACCGACCTCAGCACCGACTCTGCCACCGAGGATGGAACCGACCACCGAGCCTATAGTGGAAGCGTTGGCACCGATACTAAATCGTATGGAGGCACTTATGCGCGCCCTTCCATCGGTGATTTCATTAGCACCGACTACACCATCATCTCCGGAAGGACATTCATCGACAGGAGAAACACCGTTCCGGATTCCTCCGTCCGGTGTCGTTCCATCGGTGCCTTCACATACCTTTCCACCGATTTATCCTTCGGCTCCATCGATTCCAAGATCGGCACCGATTCCATCGGTGGCCCCGAAGCCCTCGATGCCGTTCACTGTTCCGCTTGCAGCACCGGTTCCATCGATGCCTTTGGATCCTCTACCAGGTCCTTCAGGACAGCAAACCTTACATGATCCTTATGATACCTGGGGTGATGATTCATCTTCAGATACAGATTTACCATCCCCACCATCTCCTACAGAGAGTAGAAAACGATCTCCTCCTGAAGATCTCTCCTTTATAAATTTTGTAAAGGAGATGTCAGAAGTTGTGCCTTTTCAGCTGCAATCTGAGACCGATGACAGGCACCAAATGATGGAGCTGCTCCAATTTCTGGATGCCCCCAAGATCATCGCTTCCATCCCCATTCACCAAGTATTTCTGGATCTTTTAAAGAAAAACTGGGAATCACCTTCATCTGTGTCACCAGTCAATAAAAAAGCTGACTCAACCTACCTCGTTCAGTCAGCACCAGGATTTCAGAAGTCTCAACTGGATCATCGCTCTGTTGTAGTTGAGTCTGCGCAAAAGAAAGCCAAGCGTTTAAAGCCACACTCTTCCACTCCCCCTATCAAGGACAACCAATTTCTTGATAGTGTGGGAAGGAAAGTGTATCATGGGGCTATGTTGATATCTCGTATAGCTTCATACCAACTTTATATGACTCAGTACAACAGAGCTATCCTTAAACAAATGCAGGACTACGCTGACACCTTACCGGACCAATACCAGCCACAGCTTCAAGCCCTCCTTCACAAAGGATTTGAAGCTGGGAAGCACGAGATCCGAACGGCCTACGATATCTTCGATGCTTCCACGAAAGTCTCAGCTACTGCCATCTCAGCCAGACGTTGGGCTTGGTTAAAATCATCCAACCTTCGCCCAGAGGTTCAGGATCGTCTAGCCGATTTACCCTGCTTAGGGGATAATCTGTTCGGAGAACAGATTCAACAAATTGTGGCGGAATTGAAGGATCACCACGAGACGTTGAAACAACTTTCGTCTGTTCCATCTGAGGTATCCTCCAAACCACCACCTAAGAAGGACTCCAAAAAGTCATTCTTTCGGCCACGTCGTTATTACCCTCCGTCGACTAGGCCTCGTCCGGCTCGATCCTCCACCAGACCTCAGCCACGCCAACCTCGGAAACAAAGACCTGCTGTAGCCCCACCCCCCGGGCCTGCGGCAGGCCTTTGACTTCCCGACTCGGAGCACATGCCATATCCCACTCCCCCACATCCCTGTAGGGGGTCGTCTGTGCCACTTTCTACAGCATTGGATACGGATTACCTCAGACCAGTGGGTACTGGCGATTATCGCACAGGGTTACCACCTCAATTTCATAACTCTTCCGGCAGACTCCCCGCCGCTTCAAGCGTGGAGTCTATCCAGCCATTTGGCTCAATTACAACAGGAAGTATCTCTTCTTCTGCAATCAAATGCTATAGAACTCGTTCCTCCCTCTCAACGAGGCAAGGGATTCTATTCCAGATACTTCCTAATTCCAAAGAAATCAGGAGGGCTACGTCCAATTTTAGACCTTCGAGCCCTCAACAAGTACCTTCAAAAAGAAAAATTCAAGATGGTAACCCTGGGCACGTTGCTCCCTCTGCTGCAGAAAGGGGATTGGCTATGCTCCCTCGACCTCAAGGAAGCTTATACCCATATTGCGATAACACAATCCCATCGCAAATATCTGCGGTTTCTCGTAGGCCGCGACCATTATCAATACCGAGTACTGCCTTTCGGTCTGGCATCTGCTCCACGGGTCTTCACCAAATGCCTCGTAGTTGTAGCAGCATTCCTCAGGAAGGAAGGTGTCCACGTATACCCCTATCTGGACGACTGGCTGATCAGGGCCTCCACCCCTCAGATTGCCCGGTCCTCCCTACAATTGACAATCAACACACTCCTTTCCTTAGGGTTTCTTGTCAATTACGAGAAATCTTGCTTCGTCCCATCTCAAACCTTATCTTTCATTGGGGCAGACTTGGACACCTTACAGGCAAAGGCCTACCTTCCGCTACAACGGGTCCAAACTCTCATGTCCCTAGCTCACCAGCTCCAGTCTCAAGACACTGCCACAGCTCGCCAATTCCTAGTTCTCCTAGGACACATGGCATCCTCGGTTCAAGTCACTCCCATGACCAGACTAGCCATGAGGGTAACACAATGGACTCTACGACAACAATGGATTCAAGCTTTTCAGCCTCTGTCCTCCATAATCACAGTCACACAAGCGCTGCGCCTATCCTTAACTTGGTGGACGACTCAGGTCAACCTCCTTCAGGGCTTACCCTTTCTTCCACCGGATCCGCAAGTTATCCTAACCACCGACGCTTCCCACATCGGTTGGGGGGCCCATGTGGACAATTTTCAAACCCAAGGGTTATGGTCCAACGAGGAAGCCGAACACCAGATCAATTTCCTGGAACTTCGAGCAATCCGCTATGCGCTCCGCACTTTCAAAGATCATCTCTTTCATCAGATAATCTTAATCCAGACGGACAACCAAGTGGCCATGTGGTACATAAACAAGCAGGGAGGCACAGGCTCCTTCCTTCTGTGTCAGGAAGCTGCGCAGATCTGGGCGGAAGCCCTCTCCCACTCTATGTACCTCAGGGCCACTTACCTGCCGGGAGTAGACAATGTATTGGCAGACCGGCTGAGCCGTGTCTTCCGACCGCACGAGTGGTCACTCGATCCTCTGGTAGCGACCTCTCTGTTTCACAAGTGGGGTTCTCCCCGCATAGACCTCTTTGCGTCCCCTCAGAACCACAAAGTGGACGATTACTGCTCTCTCATTCGGAGCCAGAACTCTCGGCCGAGGGATGCATTCTCCCTCAAGTGGACAACCGGTCTGCTCTATGCATTCCCTCCACTTCCTCTTGTGTCAAAGACTCTCGTGAAGCTACGCCAGGACGGAGGAACCATGATCCTGATAGCACCTTACTGGCCACGCCAAGTATGGTTTCCAATACTCCAGGATCTCTCCATCCGCAGGCACATTCCTCTGGGAAAGGACCCGCATCTGCTCACTCAAAACGACGGATGCCTCCTCCATCCCAACCTCCAAGCCTTGTCCCTGACGGCATGGATGTTGAAAGGTTAGTCCTTCAGCCTTTCAACCTTTCAGATTCCGTTTCTCGAGTCCTGATAGCTTCACGAAAGCCTTCCACAAGAAAGTCTTACTCATACAAATGGAAAAGGTACACATCATGGTGCACTTCTCAGTCCCTTGATCCCCTTTCCTGTCCAATTTCCAAATTCTTGGACTATTTATGGCATCTCTCTGAATCAGGTCTTAAAACCTCTTCCATTAGGATGCATGTCAGTGCGGTAGCCGCCTTCCATAAAGGTGTACAGGGTGTCCCTATTTCAGTACAACCCCTAGTAACACGTTTTCTTAAAGGCTTGCTCCATCTGAAGCCACCCTTACGGCCTCCGGCCCCATCCTGGGACCTTAATCTGGTTCTTGGTCGTCTAATGAAACCTCCTTTCGAACCTCTGCACTCCTGTGAGTTAAAGTATCTCACATGGAAAGTGTTATTCCTTTTGGCTATCACTTCAGCTCGCAGGGTTAGTGAATTACAGGCCCTAGTTACCTATCCGCCTTACACTAAACTCCTGCAGGACCGGGCGGTACTCCGCACTCACCCTAAATTTTTACCTAAGGTAGTTTCTGAGTTTCATATCAATCAATCCATCATACTACCTATCTTTTTTCCCAGGCCCCACTCCAACTCTGGAGAACAGACCCTGCATACCCTAGACTGTAAACGAGCTCTAGCCTTTTACCTAGACCGTACAGTTTCTCACAGGAAGAGCACTCAATTATTCGTCTCTTTCCATCCTAACAAGTTAGGACAACCTGTGGGTAAGCAGGCTCTTTCCTCCTGGTTGGCGGACTGCATTTCTTTCTGCTATGAGCAGGCTGGCATTCCTTTCCAAGACCGTGTCAAAGCACACTCTGTGAGGGCCATGGCTACGTCAGTGGCACACCTTCGATCGGTGCCGCTTCCTGACATCTGCAGGGCTGCAACCTGGAGTTCTCTCCATACCTTTGCAGCCCACTATTGTTTGGACAAAGCTGGAAGACAGGACTCCATCTTCGGCCAATCTGTCTTGCGTAACCTTTTTCCAACCTGATGTACCAACACCCTTCCACCTTCCCGGTAGGGTGCGGATGCCCTTTCCCAAATTCCACCCCACTTGTACTGCCTGTTGCACGTCGTTGGGTGCATTTGGTGCAAGTCAGGACATCCTCAGCTCGGTACTCACCCATTTGTGAGGACAACCATCCTGCTTGTCCTGTGAGAAAGCAAATGTTGCTTACCTGATGTAACAGGTGTTCTCACAGGACAGCAGGATGTTAGTCCTCACGAAACCCGCCCGCCACCCCGCGGTGTTGGGTTCGTTTTGTTTTTACTTTCTAGGCACTGCCTGTAGCTTTGAAAATCAGACTGAAGGGAGACCCCTGCTGGCTGCAGGGTCAGTGCCTTGCTGGGCATGCCCAGTAGGGGCCAGTCAAAGTTCTGTTTAAACTTTGACAGAAGTTTTCCGTGGTGGGCTCCATCCTCGATGTCACCCATTTGTGAGGACTAACATCCTGCTGTCCTGTGAGAACACCTGTTACATCAGGTAAGCAACATTTGCTATCTGTCATTTCAAATGTCATTTGAAATGACAGATACCAGGAAGTCGGGTCCGATCGGATGCAAAAGTAAGTTGCTTCGCCGCTGTCATCTCTCTCCCCTCCTCCCGGAGCAGGGCGCGAAAAGCAGCCTTGCTCCAGGAGGAGGGAAGAAGAGACACTGACAGCGGAGCGCACTGTACTGTATCGGCCTGTTAGATTGTAATAGGGCTCCATTTGAATCCTCGCTTAAATGCCCATGATCACCCTCTCCCTTACAGTACCTGAAAGTAATCCGCTTTGAAATGCTGAAAAAAGTGTGAAAAGCAGAATATAAAAATCTAAATAAAATAAATAAATGAATTGGTCTGTCCGATATGTCTATTTTATACCTGCTGTCTGTGCTGCCAATTTTACTAGGTCTCTGGTCCCTTTTTGCTTTCCCAAATCTGTATGAATTTCATTACTGTTTTGACTTCTAGCACTTTTCCTGGAAGTGTTCCCCGGTGATCACCAACCTTTCAGTGAACAAGACTCACATTCTTTTTTTTAACCTTCCTCTAGCTTTATATGACTTCCAATGTGTGAGCTTCTCGTTTTTATAGAGAAAAATGTGTGCACATTTATCGAACATATTGGTAATGGGCACAAAAAGGAGATGAATTGGCACAAGTTTGATATCCAGGGTGAAGCCTTGACAACTGGCGCTTCTACCCCCAAGTTTCAAAATTGTGCTAATTCATCTCATTTTGTCATTTTATGGAAGATGCAACTTTCTGATATCTTATTGTAGCGTACTAAATATGTTCGTTTTTTGTCAAGTCTCTCCTTTCTATCAATATTGTCAATTCCAGTTCTATTAGCTCAGAGCAGTCAGGACAGACTTTCCGGAGATGGTGTGGGTGCCCTTGCTTGCCTGTACAGGACCTATTAGTATATTAAATGAATTAATGGTATTAAAGAACACTTTTGTGATATGCATTACACGGTAGGATGACTACCGGTACTCTACAGAAGGTTTGAGGACAGAAAGTATTATGCAACTTTGTTGAATCTGCTGTTCTTGGTTGCACTTCATGAGCAATAGTGCCCACAGGTCCTAAGTGCTATGAGTTAGCAGACCAGACATTGACAGTAAGGGATAGTCCCTTCTTTTTCCTGCTATTGTCTATTTAATTACTAGATTTAGGGTTTAATGAATTTCCTACTTCTACTATTTTTGCTTTATAGCTTTTATTGTTTTCAGTTTATTTTATTTTTATTTACTTAATTTAGTTGATACTATTTTATTATTTTATTTATATTTTTTAAAAAACTCTTTATTTTTTATATTTTATTGTAAACCGTTTTGGTCAGCTATTCGCTTTTGAAAGACGGTATAGAAATGTTTTTAAATAAATATTATGTATTTAAAATTGTCATGGATTAACTTCTGGTTTTAGTGTTTGGTACTGTATGCTACAGTGCGGATTATTGCATATATGAATTTCTGGTCTGGTGGCATTTAGTTTCCGGCCCTGCTGAACGTTTTTATGAATGACTCATACTAAAAAGAATACACTAAAGGGCCACAAGTGGGTCTCCTTTCTGTCCTCTGCCCAGACTATCTCCTCTCTTCTATCCTCTGCCCAGACTCCTTGTGCTGTCAAAGGGGTGTGAGGGAAGTGAGAACAGACTGTGGTGTATACATTGTGAGCAGAATGATTAAAACTGTTCAGCATCAAAACAATGGTGTATACAGCACAAATAGATCACATTTCATTGACATGATATTAAGTGTTATAAGCCTGTGTTTTTGTTTTATCTATCTATGTGGTATCCATTCATAGTGTTGTATTTTTCCTTTGCATAAGCATGTTTTAAATGCAAGTAAAACCTCACTTTTCCTGTTTATACCCAGATCAGTCCAGATCCTGGGTTTTGCATCCCTGCCAGCAGATGGAGACAGAGAAATTTCACTGATACTGTACATAACCTAATGTGCCTCCTGCAGCCCCTCAGTATTTCTCCATCTCCAGCAGATGGTAGATGATGTCAAAACTGCAGTCTGGAGAGAGAAATAAAATAAAGGAAGAATAGAAGATTGCTGATCCTCCCAGGGAGTTTTGAGGTCTTGGTGGAGCTATCCTCCCTGTTTTGAGGTGGATGAGCAGGGGCTTGGTGACCCTTTCTGGTGGCTCGCTCATTAAGTATTTATTTATTAGTATCATTAAGGAAAACCAGGTTCCCCAGGAGGCAGTTTCCTTGGAGAACTGAATCTAATGCAGGAAGAGTAGGATTAAAATTGATGAGCAGGGATATAGCACTAATAAATTCAGGTACAGTAACTCGCTCTGAGCAATCAATGAAAAGGTGCAAGCTAAATCTAAAGTAAACAAATCACCTCTATGGTTAGCTTCTAGACAACACAAGTAGGGTAGACTGATAACATGTGGGCTATGCTTGCCTCGATACTTTTTGGTTTGGTTTAAACTCTGTCATGGATATACATGACGTGGAACATAGCATTGTAAAAGTCTCATGCCACTCGCTTGCTGCTCAGTAACTTTTCTTTTTTAATTCCAGAAATTGCCTTATGAGGTCTGAGTAACTTCTGGTGACAAGTTTTGCTCTTCATTGCTTCTTCCTGTGTTCATGCGCACTGTGCTTTGAAGACTGATAATAGTTTCCTTTTCCCACCCACAAAAAAGGTCTGAAGGCCATCTCTGTCTGCCTGTGCGATACACATATGCTTTTCCTGAAGCACTGCAGAAACTCTATCGTGGTGAGTTCAGGTAGGATTTTGTTGTCATTTAAAGCATCCTTTTTAATGTGTTCTGCAGGTGAAATGCCATCATCGAACCAGAACAAAGAAGTGATTTGAATACAGAGGTCAATATTCAGTCACTATCTGGCTAAGCAAATTAGCCAGATAAACTTAACTAGCTAACTTGTCCAGGATATTCAGTGGCGTGACTGTGCTGCTGAATATACCCGGATAACTGAGTTAGCCGGATACGTTTATCCAGCTAATTGTAGACCTGCTCAATAGCAGGTCTAACTTATCTGGCTAACTTGGAGCCTGCTGCAGTAACGTGGATTAAAACAGTGTGCTGAAACCCAGCACGCAGTTTAACGCACAGGTTTAAAAAAAATGTTTTAAGTTCCTGATGCAGTAAGCTATTGGTATACTAATAACATTGCGAGTCTAAAAAAAAAAAAAAAAAAGTGCACTGACTGGAAAATGTACACTCTGCACAGGCTGAGTGAACATTTTAAAGGTCGGGGAGCATTTCTGTCAACTGTGATTTATGCACATACAACTCATGTTTTGTGCGCTTAAGACTTTTATGCACACAAAACATGATTTGTGTGCATAAAATATGATTTACATACCCACAATTTTCAGCGCAAAAAGCATTTATGCACAGAAAATGTGCTTTTTGCGTGCAAAGCATGTTTTCTGCACATACATCCTGATTACAGGTCCCAATGTTGGAATTTCAGCTGCTGTCACTTTGTTTAAACAGTGTTAACCTATTTTAAGGATTTACATACAGGCTTTTGTATTAGAAATGGGGGGCAGTGCATTTCTTTATGCTGCATAACTTCAGTCTAGGATGGAACACCTCAAGTCTCACAACAAGTGATAATATTTATATTGTATGTTGCAGTAATGAAATGTAACTGTATGATAGCAATTTCTGTTAAAACTGCAAATCGGACACAGTCATGTCATATGGCACAACAATTTACTGCAACTAGAAGAATCTGAAAAATGATTTCTAGTTAATGCAATGTGTTGTCAGTTACCTCTATATTAAATTAAAAGAGCAAATGCCTCTCAATTTAAAAACACAAAGAATGAGGTAAACAAGAAAATGAAATTCTTAAAATGTATTCAAAACTCAATCAATCAACCCCAATCTAGGAGAGTGGTATCAAAGCATAAAAGTGCTAAAGTTTTAAATCTGTCTCCTGCCTGCAGTGGACTTCAGACAGTCTTAGAAGCATAAAGTATCAAATCATTTACTAAACTCCTTTGCTATATACCTTTCAGTATATAAAATATATTTTATTACAAAATTCACACAAATCAAGAATACCAAAAAATGAAAAACGTATCTCCTGTGCTGTATCAATTCCACTCTCAAGCTTGGAAGAATACTCGCGTTACAATAGCCCAACATGGGCCATGTTTCGGCACAGTTATTGCTTTCATCAGGAGTCACACACAAATATACTACATGATGCACCCGGTTTGGGTTGAAACATGGCAGGTAACAACTGTGCCAAAACATGGTCCATGTAGGGTTGTTATAACGCAAGTATTCTTCCAAACTTGTCTCCAAATGATATAGCACAGGAGATTTAAGTTTTCATTTTTTGGTATTGATTTCTCTGAATTTTCTAATATATTTAATGATTTTATATAGTAAAAGAGTTTGATAAATGATTTGATATTTTGTGCTTCTGTCTGAGACTGTATGAAGCCCATTGTCAGCAGGAGACAGATTTAAAACTTTAGAAATTTTATGCTTTGATATCACTCTCCTAGATTGGGGTTTATTGATCGAGTTTTGAATATTTTAATAATTTCTTTTATTCACTCAATCTTTATAATTTTTATGTGTTGTCAGACAACATTGTGCCATACTGCATTAAAGTATTAATGTTTGTCAGTACTATGCATATGTTCTGCATCAGGGACAAAAAAAATTCAAAAATGTGTATTGATGGGGAAAGTGAATAAACAGTTCCTCTTTTAGTTTCAACGGTTTTTATTGTATTGAATACAACAGAACCTCCTGCAGAGCAGGTAATCTGCTACCCTGCAGGTCATCACATCACAGACAGCATTTTTTGCATACAATACAACAATTAAGCTGACCTCCCCTCCCCCAGGCTAACCCGATTATACCAGAAAAGCTTATAAGGACGTGCCATATAGATACAAAGACTGGTCAGGCATTCAAATAAGACTGCGGGAACGATGCAGCAATGAGTGAAGATAAGTCCCAGATCTGCAGAAAATGGCGCCGGTATATTGGGGACGCTCCAGAGATCATATGATCCATGGACATCATGCGATACAAACCGTTCTGCCACAGCCAATATGTAGGTGCGTCGGATCCCTTCCAATGAACGAGACTGAGATGTTTCCCCACCAAGCCAGCTTTACTGACGAGCAAACTAGGTCCAACACCCCAAATAGTCAATGGGGAAATGCAATCGAAGAGAGACTTCTAGAGAGATCTGAATGTCCATATCCAAAAGGTCCGCCAAATACCGGGCTATGTATCTCCAAAAGGCTTTAATCAGGGGGCACTCGCAGAACAGATTAAATAGTGTCCCAGTAGCCACCTGACATTTGACACAGGTTGCTGATGTTGATAACTTAGCCAGAAACATAATATTAGGAGTAATATATGCTCTATGTAAAAATTTAAACTGCATTTCCTGATGGTACATATTAGTTGTCACCACTGATATGTGGCCAAAACAAGAAGACAGAGTGGAAGGAGCCAGGGCTATTACACCTTCCCTGCTCCAACACTCCGCTAATATAGCACATGCATCCGGCCATATCAGTTTCCTAAGTCCCTTGTGATACAAAGATAATGACACAGGACCAGGCTTGTCAAATAAAAGAAGCCTATCCAGTGCCTGGAAAACTGTCGACTGACGGGCCTCGGGGAGGATCGAGTGGATGTAGTGTCGTATCTGTAAATACGCGAACACTTGGGAGCTAGGTAAACTATATAAATCCCTCAGGGCCGGAAAGGTGAGCGTCTTCCCCCTCCCCATCCAGCATGTGCCCAAGCTGAGTGACACCCTTATCTGCCCAGAGTCTAAAGGCCTGTGAGTGTAAGCCAGGGGGAAAGGTGGAATTACCCCGAATGGGCACCAGATAAGCACACACATGGGGAACACCCAGCATTCTGGTAATACGGAGCCAGGTGCGCCTAATTGATTCCAGCAACTCCAGATTCTGCAGAGAAACTGGAAGGCCCTAGGGGTGCCACCAACACTTGCTCAGCAGCGATGTTAACATAGGGCGAATGGCCTAATATCCAACCCCGGATGATCTTCAAATTCTCTGCCAAATTATAAAAGCCAAGTCCGGAATCCTCATACCTCCCTGCCCCCAGCCCTCTCTCAACCATGTCAGCGGGATACGAGCCTTCTTCCCTTGTAAACAGTTCCTCTTTTATTCTTGCCTTTTTGATGAGACAGTGGCTCAGGGAAGAGGGCTTTAATATTTAAGAACTGGGGAACCTTTTTCCAAAGTGATGGGCTTATCCTTGACCAGGGTAGAATCAGGCTGTTGGAGAGAGAGCAGATTTTAAACTAGAAAATGGGGTGAAGGTAGGCAGTCATTCAGCAGTGCATGGTTCGGGGGAAGTATCTTCAAAGGAAACTAAAGAAATGGGCTATTTTTGCTTTTATTGGAACCTATGTGCCTATAAGTAAAGAACCACCTGAGTTAATATTCCAAACTATCGCTGTTAACTGTGAAGGAAATTGTGTGTACAAATAAAAAAAAAAATACCCTGCATTGTCTGAATGCTAATCCCAGAAGTCTAAAAAGTAAGATGGGAGACTTAGAATGTATAGCACTGAATGAAGAGGTAGTCATAATTGGCATATCACGAGACTTGGTAGAAGGGTAACCAATGGGACAAAGCTATACCAAGGTACAAATTATATCACAATGATAGGGTGGATCAGCTTGGTGTGTGTTGGGGGGGGGGGGTTGTTCTGTGTTACAGATGGCATAGAATACAACATGATCCTGCAAGAGACTAAATATACAGAATCTTTCTGGGTGAAAATTCATGTATGATTGGGAAGAGTATAGCCATGGGGATATACTACTCTCCACCTGGTCAAAATGAACAGATGGATGTTGAAATGGATTACAAACTGGTTAAAAGGCAGGAAACAGAGAGTAGGATTAAATGGTCAATTTTCTCAGTGGAAAAGGGTAAACAGTGGAGTGCCTCAGGGATCTGTACTTGGACCGGTGCTTTTCAATATATATATATATATAAATGATCTGGAAAGGAATACGACGAGTGAGGTTATCAAATTTGCGGATGATACAAAATTATTCAGAGTAGCTAAATCATAAGCGGATTGTGATACATTACAGGAGGACCTTGTAAGACTGGAAGATTGGGCATCCAAATGGTAGATGAAATTTAATGTGGACAAGTGCAAGGTGTTGCATATAGGGAAATAACCCTTGTTGTAATTATATGATATTAGGTTCTATATTAGGAACTACCACCCAGGAAAAAGATCTAGGCATTATAGTGGATAATACTTTAAAATTGTCGACTCAATGTGCTGCAGCAGTCAAAAAAGCAAACAGAATTTTAGGAATTATTAGGAAGGGAATGGTTAATAAAACGGAAAATGTCATAATGCCTCTATATCGCTCCATGATGAGACCGCACCTTGAATACTGTGTACAATTCTGGTCACTGCATCTCAAAGATATAGTTGCAATGGAGAAGGTACAGAGAAGGACAACCAAAATGATAAAGGGGATGGAACAGCTTCCCTATGAGGAAAGGCTGAAGGGGTTAGGGCTGTTAAGCTTGGAGAAGAGATGGCTGAGGGGGGGGATATGATAGAGGTCTTTAAGATCATGAGAGGTCTTGAACGAGTAGATATGAATCGGTTATTTACACTTTCGAATAATAGAAGGACTAGGGGGCATTCCATGAAGTTAGCAAGTAGCACATTTAAGACTAATCGGAGAAAATTATTTTTTACTCAGCACACAATAAAGCTCTGGAATTTGCCAGAGGAAGTGGTTAGTGCAGTTAGTGTAGCTGGGTTCAAAAAAGGTTTGGATAAGTTCTTGGAGGAGAAATCCATTAGGGAAAAGCCACTGCTATTAATTGCATCAGTAGCATGGGATCTTCTTAGTGTTTGGGTAATTGCCAGGTTCTTTTGGCCTCTGTTGGAAACAGGATGCTGGGCGTGATGGACCCTTGGTCTGACCCAGCATGGCAATTTCTTATGTTCTTATGTAATTAATGAAGCTAACAAATTTTGGCAGCACAATAATAATGGGAGATTTCTCTTACCCCAAAATTGATGGGGAAGGTTCAAATCAGGACATACTAGAGAGGTAAGGTTTTTTTTTTTCTAGATGTAACGAATGACAGCTTCATGGAGCAGTTGGCCTGGGAAGCAACAAGGAGAGCCATTTTAGACCTAATTCCTAACAGAACACAGGATTTAGTGTAAGAGGTAATGGTGCTGTTCAGCATCTGTGATCATAATGTGATCCAATTTAACTTAATGACTGGAGGAAGGACATTAAATCTACTGCTCTAGCATTTAATTTTCAAAAGGGAAACTTTGTTAAAATAAGGAAAGTATTTAGAAAAAAAAGTTTCATCTATAAAGATTAAAAATAATAATTGTTTAAAAATACCATCTTGGAAGCCCAGACCAGATGTATTCTATGCATTAGAAGAGGTTGATCGCCAGCATGGTTAAAAGGTGAAGTGAAAGAAGCTATTTTAGCCAAAAGAACTTTTTTTTCAAAAACTGAAGTCTGTGATGGAGTCAGTTGGACCATTAAGAAGATTAAGAGTAAAAGGAGCACTTAGGGAAGACAAGGCCATAATGGAAAAACTAAATTATTTTATTGCTGTGTTTAC
Organism: Rhinatrema bivittatum; assembly: GCF_901001135.1. Taxonomy (NCBI): domain Eukaryota; kingdom Metazoa; phylum Chordata; class Amphibia; order Gymnophiona; family Rhinatrematidae; genus Rhinatrema; species Rhinatrema bivittatum. The sequence continues at coordinate 753,600,144 of NC_042615.1, forward strand.
TGAAGAGGATATTGAGGAGATGCCCATGCCAGAAACAATGTTTAATAGTGATGATTTGAAAGAACTGAAACAAATCACACTAAACATGGATGATATAATAGAGCAGATTGACAAACTAAAGGGTAGTAAATTGCCTGGACCGATGGTTTACACCCCAGAGTTCTGAAAGAACTCAAACGAAATTGCAGATTTATTACTAGTAATTTGTAATCTATCATTAATAGTTTATTGTACCTGAAGACTGGAAGGTGGCCAATGTGATATCTATATTTAAAAAGGGCTTCAGGCTGTCCTGGGAAAGTATAGACTGGTGTTCTGACTTCAGTGCTGGGAATAATCATAGAAACTATTCTAAAGAATAAAATCACAGAACATATAGAAAGACATGGTTTAGAGGGACATAGCCAACATGGGTTTACACAAAGGAAGTTTTGCTTCACCAGTCTGATATATATTTTGACGGGGTTAATAAACATGTGCATAGTGGTGAGCTGGTGGATATGGTGTATTTGGATTTTCAGAAGGAGTTTGAAAAAGGGCTCTCCTGAGAGACTCCTAAGAAAAACAAAGAGTCATGGGGTAGGAGGCAGTGTCCTATTATGGATTGCAAACTGGGTTAAAAGATAGGAAATGGAGAGTAGGATTAAATGGTTTGTTTTCTCGGTGGTGTGCCTAGAGGATCCATACTAGGACCGGTGCCTTTTAATATATTTTATGAATGATCTGAAAAAGGGTACGAGTGAAGTGATCAAATTTGCAGATGGCACAAAATTATTCCAAGTTGTTATATTGCAAGCATATTGTGAGAAATTGCAGGAGGACTTTGCGAGACTTTGAGACTGGGTATCCAAATGGCAGATGAAATTTAAGGTGGACAAGTGCAAATTGTTGCACATGGGGAAAAATAACCCATACTATAGTTACACAATGTTAGGCTCCATATTAGGTGTTACCACCTGGAAAAAGGATGTGGGCATAATCGTGGACAATACATTGAAATTGTCAGCTCAGTGTGCTGCGGTGTTTTAAAAAAAAAAAAAAAAAAAAGCAATTAGAATGTTAGGTATTATTAGGAAAGGACTGGAGAGTAAAATGGAGGACGTCATAATACCCTGTCACTCCATGGTGAGGCTGCACCTATAGTACACTGTACAGTTCTGGTTGCCACATCTCAAAGATATATTCGAACCGCAAAAGGTACAGAGAAGGGCAACCAAAATGATAAAGGGAATGGAAAGGCTATAGAGATTAGGGTAGTTCATCTTAGAGAAGTTCAGCTTAGGGAAGAGATGCTTGTGGGGGCGAAGAGATATGGTAGAAGTCTCTAAAATCATGAATGGAATAGAACGGGTAAATGTGAATCTGTTATTTACTGTTTCACAAAATGTAAAGCTAGAGGATATAAATAGAAAATTTGAAATGACAGCAGAAAAGGACCAATGATCCATCTAGTCTTCCCAGAATACTCCATAAATTAGCAAGTAGAACATTTAAAACAAATTGGAGAAAATGTTTTCACTCTGTGCACAATTAAGCTCTGGAATTCATTACCAGAGGATGTGATAAAGGCAGCGTAGCTGAGTTTAAAAAAAAAAAAAGGGGGGGGTTTGGAAAATTTTTATAAACTATTACTAACCAGATAGACTTGTGAAAAATCACTGATTTATTCCTGGGTGTTTGCAGCATGGGATCTATCTATTGATTGGGATCCCGCCAAATACTTGTGACCTGGATTGGCCACTGTTGGAAACAGGATACTGGGCTTGACGGGCCTTCAGTCTGACCCAGTATGGCATGTTCTTATTTCTTTGATCCTCAGTATCCTCCATGTGCAGATTGTGCTGTACCAAGAAACTGGATCCATCCCCGATTTTGTCTTTATTAAAAATAAATAAAAACTCATGGTTGATGGATTTTTTCTTATCTATTGTGAAAACTCTGCAAACTCCTATGCTGCTTTCTGCAGCTGCTGTCATGCCATAAACGTCTAGATAATACACTTTACTGTATTAGCATTGACTAGATTTTGGCAGATTAAACATTCTACTTAACCAAGTCAAAGGTAAATGACACTGAAAATCTTTAATTTCAGTTGCTTAAAATGTAAAATCAGAATACTTAGGTTTACATGGGTAAAGTGTTCAAAATAAATTTTCACTACTGTAAATAACTCACAGCCCGTGCCTCATTATTCTCCTATGTGTAAACCAGCTAAGTGTACAAAGCATAGCCTAATTTAACATTATATCTAAATCATTGTGGCTGGAAATTTATTCTCTTATATTGATATCAGGTGGCAGTGGCGTCAGCGAATCCGGATCTATCTTGAAGGAACTGGTATAAATCTCACCCCTGTGGATTTGCATGAACAGCAGCTAAGCCTGGAACAGCATAGCAGGGCTCATTTGATTCTCCATGAGCATAGTAAGTTGAAGATACACAATTGTTGTCATTCACTTTTGAACGCTTGTATTTTCTTTGTTTTGGAAAGCATTTTTCTCCTTTTTAAACTTTTTTTTTTTTTTTTTATAAACTAAAGAGCCATGGATGGAAGGGTATGTGGTTTAGGCAAGTACAATAAAGAGGATTTCCCCCTCTCCAGTCCATACATTAGTTCCACAGTCTCCCAAGAATTTTGTGTGCAAACTACCGGATAAAGTGTGAGATGGAGGTCTTATTCTGTACCCTTCTTCTGCCACTTTATAATGAAAAGTCAAGTGTATGCATAAAAAGTTAACTTTTTTCCTGGATGTGTACTAAATTTCTTTTCTTTTAAAGCAAATTAGAAAAGCTATTTATTCCATTAGTAACTGAAATAAAATTAAGATCTGTTTTTATGCTGGTTGGGCGGCTTTTTTTTATTTATTTATTTCATTCATGGAACAAAATTTGGGTTAGCCTCTGAAGGCAAGTGGTTCATCTATCGAACTGGGACACATGAACATGTTTGAAGCCAGTCAGCACGTATTTTAAAACTATGTGGTAAAATCTTGAAGTTTTTACTAAGAATGCATGGGGCTTCCCACATTTGTAGCAGCCCTGCAACTACTTTGTTAGGCTTTTTCTGTTGGCCTTGTCAGACTTGCTCTTTGGGATCCATGGCTGCTTAAAGTTTTTTTTGGTTTTTTTTTCTAGTTATGCAGCTAAATAACTTTATTTTTCCCACTATAGTTCTCCATCGACAAGCAGGGCTGAACTAGCTCTGACACGTCTGATGGCGCCAAACAGACCTATCTGAGTTCAGTGAAAAGCTTTACTAAGCATGTGCAGTGATTCCCACACGCTCTGCCTCGTGAACCCTTCAGATTCTCTTGAGCTTCCGCATGGACATGTGACCCTCTCAAATTAGTTTTCATAAATTTTTCTGTCTGCCTAGGCAGCCCTTCAACAGTACTCAGTGCTACTAAAAAAAATAAAATAAAAAATGTATATATATGATGGGAGTTCCACAAATTTTATATATATAATCTATATATATATCTATATAGAGAGATATATCTATTTAGAGGTAGAGATAATATGGAGTTGCACAAATTCTGGCGAGAGTCCCAAGAAGAAGCCAGTGATCAACTTCAATTCTTTTAACTCTGGGTGCTAGATGGCCATCACTGAAGCTGTGAGATCTGCTATAGGTGCTTGTGCCCAGACCACAAAGTGGTAAGCTGCTACAATTGCCATAGAATTTTTTGTTTTATTTTTCTGCTTTTCGGCACTTCAAAGCGGATTGCATTCAGGCACTGTAGGTATTTCCTTATCGCCAGAGAGCTTACAATTTGTTTGTACTTGAGGCACCAGAGTGTGAAGTGACTTGCCCAAAGTCATAAGGTGCAGCAACAGGTTTTGAACCCTGGTTTCCCTGGTTCGTAGCTGCTTCTCTTACCACTAGGCTGCTACTCCACTTCCAGGGACCAGTATTATCTGGCCTGGAAAAAGTAGGATCCTTCAGATGATTGTCAAGGAATACATCCTCTAGCCTGGACATTGGAGCTGCTCCTCTTCTTGAAGTGAGGCCTCCTTATGTTCTTGCTGTTCCTCCCATCAATACTTTGATGAAGATGCCCCCTTTTTCTGTGCTGGCAGCTCTGTGATAAAGTGATAAAGACATGATCTTCGGCGCCTAAGCAGGGCTTGTCCTTGAGGCATAGCTCTTTGGAGCTGAAGAGGAAATAATTACAAGGCACCATGGTTGGGGGCCCTCTGGTACTGTTAATGGTTGTTGCTGCACCCAAAGTCTCCTCATTCTATACGGTGCTGGAATACCATTCCCAACCTCCTTGATCCCTGTGCATCTAGAACTGTTAGTTGCTTCAGTGCAGAATGCTGGAAACAGCCCCAATTCCTTCCATTATTCCTATGGATTGAAGCAAGACACACCAGAGGTCATTCTGCCAGCAAGGAGGCCATAGCCTTGACAGCGGAGCCCTGCAAAATTGGTGTGGCGTATTTCAGAGCCCTCATTTTCTTTAGCGCCAAGCATTTAAGCTCTTCAATAACCAGATGAGGACCTTATTTTGGTCTCAGAGGATGTCTCTTCCCAACATCAGCCCAAAGATTTCAACAGTTGGTGAACTGAATTACTGAGTTGTAGAACTTCTTTTCCTCCCTGAAGACAGAAGAGGGATTCTGATGCCTCTTCCATCCAAAATGGGTGCCCCCCAGCTCTATACTGGGGGTAGACTTATCGGCCATAGAGGATAGCCCTTGACATTCAGGCAAGCCTTTGACTACAGTTGGGGAGCTCAGTGAGGAAGACTCTGTCATCTTTGTGAGATGTTGCCTTGGAGGAGAAACAAGTGTTTCTCTGAGGATAAGCAGGATGGTAGACCTCACACATGGGTGACATCAGATAGAGCCTGATGCGGAAAACTTGCATCAAAGTTTCTAGAAACTTTGACTAGGCACACTGAGCATGCTCAGTATGCCCTATACCACGTGTCCATGTGAGGTCCCTCTTCAGTGTCTCTCTTTCTACAGAGTGTGAGCCTCGCAATTTTGATTGAGTTCTAAAACTTTTGGCTTTTTGCCTCATGAAAAACTTTTTCTTATTGCAGTTTTTCGCTGTCTTTTTTTCAGTCCATTGCCAGGACCCTCTTGGTGCCTCCCTGTAATGCCCCAGTAGAGTTTTTGGCATTCGGGTAAGTTTCCTTTCGCAGTCAGTTCTCCTGTGGTGGTGATTCGAGGCCCATCTTGCATCGATGCTCGTTGCCATCGTTCCGTGTTTTTCCCGTGTTTCGCCAGAGGACCAGACTCCTTCCTCGCTGATTCCCTTGTCATCAGAAGTAGATGAAGAAACTCCGCTCTTCATTCCACCTTTGGGACCATCGATGCCCAGGCCAGGGCCTTCAGGAATAACTCCGTTACTTCCTTCTGAAGAGCATTTGGGAGCTGGTGATAACCCTTATAATCCTTGGACCGACAATTCGTCAGAGGATTCTGATGATCTACCTTCTCAGTTCTCCCCTCCTGATGAAAGGAAGTGTTCTCCTCCAGAGGACCTGTCCTTTATTAATTTTGTAAAGGAGATGTCTGAAAGAGTCCCATTCCAGCTTCAGACAGAAGAGGACTCTAGACACCAGATGCTAGAGCTTCTACAATTTCTCAATGCTCCAAAGGAAATCTTGTCCATCCCTATTCATGACATCCTTTTGAAGAGGAACTAGGAGCAACCTTACTCGGTGGCACCTGTTAACCGAAAAGCAGATGCCACCTACTTAGTTCAGTCAGCCCCTGGCTTCAAAAAACTCAGTTGTATCATCACTCTGTGGTTGTAGAGTCAGCCCAGAAGAGGGCCAGATGCTCCAAACCTCATTCATCCATTTCCCCAGAGAAAGATCAGAAGTTCCTGGATGCATTTGGAAGACGGGTATTCCATGGATCAATGCTCATCTCTCGCATTGCATCCTACCAACTCTACATGACCCAATATAATAGGGCCTTGTTCACGAAGATTCAAGACTTTGCTGAGGCCTTACCTTTGCAGTTCAAGGACCAACTTCATGCCCTAGCACAAAAGGGCTTAGATGCTGGCAAGCATGAAGTACGATCAGCGTATGACATCTTTGACACCGCTTCCAGGGTGACAGCAGCCGGTATCAGTGCAAGGAGATGGGCTTGGCTGAAATCTTCAGACCTCAGACCAGAGGTGCAAGACAGATGAGCTGATTTGCCCTGTGCGGGGGATAATCTTTTCGGTGAAAAGATTCAAGAAGCAGTGGCGTACAGCTCAAGGATCACCAACAGACTCTGTGCCAGCTCTCCTTACTGCCTTCTGATTCCTCTTCTTCATCCAAAAGATCTTTTAAGAGGGATTCTAAGAGACAATTCTACCGGCAGAGGAGATACTATCCCCCAGCATCCAGGGATTGGCCTTCTAAGCCTTACCAAAAAGGCCATCCTAGGCAGCATAGAGGGCAGAACTCTCAGCCAGCCACTCAACCAGGTGCAGCGGCAGGTTTTTGACTCCTTTCTAGAGAGCAGTACTTCCAACCATTCCGGTCGGCGGCCGGTTGAGCCACTTCTCCAGCCTATGGCACACAGTCACCACAGATCAGTGGGTACTTGCAGTAGTGTCCAAAGGTTACCACCTTAACTTTGTCTGTCCCACCGGATTCCTTGCCTCGACTGACGTGGGGAACATCCGATCATTCACCACTCTTGGACCAAGAAGTCTCCCTCCTCCTCCAGTTCCAAGCAATAGAACCAGTGCCCCTCTCAGAACAGGGGCAAGGGTTCTTTTCCAGGTATTTCCTGATACCAAAAAAGTCAGGTGGGGTGTGCCCAATATTGGATCTTCGCACTCTGAACAAATACCTACAAAGAGAAAAGTTCAAGATGGTGACCTTGGGTTCTCTACTTCCCCTTCTTCAAAGGGGAGACCTGGCTCTGCTCTCTAGACCTTCAGGATGCCTACATGCACATTTCAATCACTCCGTCACATTGCAGATTCCTGCGATTCCTAGTAGGCCCAAAACACTTCCAATATCAAGTGTTACCTTTCGAGCTAGCATCTGCCCCACACGTCTTCACCAAGTGTCTCGTGGTGGTAGCAGCCTACCTCAGGGATAGACATGGACACTGACTCCTATCTCGACGAATGGCTGATCTCGGCAAGGTGCACTAATGTCCCTTCGCCTCACTTTGCATTCCCTGATCTCCCTAAGGTTTCTCATAAACTATCAAAAATCTAGGCTAGTTCCTTCGCAAACTCTATTGTTCATAGGGGCCGACTTGGACACTCTCTAAAAGTGAAAGCTTTCCTGCCTCAGGATAGAGCTCTCACTCTCGCTTCTCTGGCCCTTCAGCTGCAGCCTCGACAACATTCAACTGCAAGTCACTTCCTGATATCATTGGGTCATATGGCCTCCACGGTGCATGTCACTCCTATGGCTCGCCTCCTCATGAGAGTAATGCAGTGGACTCAGTCTTCTCAGCCAACATCCTCCGCAATCTGCATCACCAAACAGCTCCGGCTATCGCTAGCTTGGTGGACAAACCAATCCAATCTGGTACAGGGCCTTCCATTTCAGATTCCAGAACCTCAAATAAGCTTGACAACAGATGCCTCCAACCTCATCCGGGGAGCACATGTTGGAAACCTGCAAACTCAGGGCATCTGGTCTCCAGAGGAAGCCAAACACCAGATACATTTCCTGGAGCTTCGTGCAATCAGATATGCTCTCAGGGCTTTTCAGGATCACCTTTCCAACCAGGTCATCCTGATTCAAACAGACAACCGGATGGCCATGTGGTACATCAACAAGCAAGGGGGAACGGGCTCCTACCTCCTGTGTCAGGAAGCTGCACAGATATGGGCGGAAGCCCTTTCCCACTCGATGTACCTCAGGGCCACCTACTTGCCGGGAGTGGACAATGTGTTGGCGGACAGGCTGAGTCGCACTTTTCAACCGCACGAGTGGTCCCTCAACCCCACTGTAACGGACTCAATATTCCAACGTTGGGGTTACTCTCACATAGACCTCTTTGCATCAATTCACAACCACAAAGTAGGGAACTTCTGCTCTCTCACTCACAGCCAACACTGCCACCCCAGAGATGCTTTCTCCCTCTCGTGGGCCAGCAGTCTCCTTTATGGGTACCTTCCACTTCCACTCATTTCAAAGACTCTCGTGACGTTGCGAAGGGACAGGGGGCTAATGATTCTCATAGCCCCTCATTGGCCACGCCAGGTCTGGTTTCCAATTCTTCACGACCTATCAGTACACCGGCCATTCCTCTGGGGAAGGACCAGTTTCTGATCACTCAGAATGACGGATGCCTACGTCGCCCCAACCTCCAGGCCCTCTCCCTGACTGCCTGGATGTTGAAAGGTTAATACTTCAATCTCTTAACCTTTCAGAGCCAGTTTCCCATGTCCTAGTAGCTTCACAAAAGCCTTCCACGAGGCAGCCTTATCATAAATGGAACAGGTTTACGGGATGGTGTACTTCATGTCCATCGATCCCTTCACTTGTCCCACACCGAGGTTTCTGGACTATCTCTGGCACCTGTCAGAGTCAGGCCTCCAAACTTCGTCTATCAGGGTACATGTCATTGCAGTAGCCGCCTTCCATAAAGGTGTGGGGGATGTACCCATTTCAGTACAACCCCTTGTCACACACATTTTGAAGGGCTTGCTTCATCTTAAACCTCCACTGCGCCCTCCGGCCCCTTCTTAGGACTGCAACATGGTTTTGTGAAGGCTCATGAAACCGCTGTTTGAGCCTCTCCAATCCTGTGATCTCTGCTGTCTCACTTGGAAAGTGATTTTTCTTTTGGCGATCACTTCTGCTTGCAGGGTTAGTGATTTACAGGCCTTAGTTACCTACCCGCCTTTCACTAAACTTCTGCATGATAGGGTGAGTGCGGAGTACTACCCTAAGTTTTTGCCTAAGGTAGTATTGGAGTTTCATATCAATCAATCCATTATACTACCCACTTTCTTTCCCAGGCCCCAATCAAATCCAGGAGAACAGGCTCTGCATACCCTTGACTGTAAACGTGCTCTAGCATTTTATCTAGACCGTACAATTGCCCACAGGAAGGCACCCAATTGTTTGTTTCCTTTGATCCCATCAAATTGGGCAAACCTGTGGGTAAGCAGACTCTCTCCTCCTGGTTAGCGGACTGTATTTCCTTTTGTTACCAACAGGCAGGCATTCCGCTTCAAGACCGTGTTAAAGCACACTCTGTCAGGGCCATGGCAACTTCAGTAGCACACCTACACTCGGTGCTGCTTGCTGACATCTGTAAGGCTGCTACCTGGAGTTCTCTCCACACCTTCGCAGCCCATTATTGTTTAGACAAGGCTGGCAGACAAGATTCCATCTTCGGCCAGTCTGTGCTGTGCAACTTATTTGCAAACTGAGGTACCAACATCCTTCCACCAACCCGGTAATAAGGTTCAGGATGCCCTCTACCAAATTCCACCCCAATTCTTGTGCCTGTTGCATGTCTTTGGGTACATTTGGTGCAATGCTCAGGCATCCTCAGCTCTATACTCACCCATATATGAGGACTACCATCCCGCTTGTCCTGTGAGAAAGCAGAGTTGCTTACCTGTATCAGGTGTTCTCACAGGACAGCAGGATGTTAGTCCTCTCAAAACCCGCCCGCCACCCCGCGGAGTTAGGTTCACTTACAATTTATTTTATTTTTCGCATGTACTTTTACTAAAGACGAGTCTGAAGGGGGACCCCTGCTGGCTGCAGGGTTGATGCTATGCTGGGCATGCCCAGTAGGTGCCAGTCAAAGTTCTGGAAACTTTGACAAAAGTGTTCCGTGATTGGGCTCCATCCTCCTCATGTCACCCATATGTGAGGACTAACATCCTGCTGTCCTGTGAGAACACCTGTTACAGGTAAGCAACTCTGCTTTCCATATGAAAGGGTCCTAGTGCTGTTATAGACCCTACTGCAGTGGAATTAAGTTGTCAGGATCATTCATTATCATCTTGGGACACATGGCAGCAGCAGTTCGTCGTCCTAGTCACTCAATTGCATATGAGAGACATATATACAGTGGGGCCTTCCGTGCCAGGGGGATCAGCTGTGACAACCATTAGACTTCTTCATTGTGTCAGCTAGAATGAAGTCAGCTCTTTGGTGATTGAAGCCTTTAGTTCTGGGTGTTGGGCTTCATCTAAGAATGCCATCTCCTTAAGTGACTGTCCACCAGTGCCTCCACTAGAGAGTGAGGAGCTTATACAGATATGGCTCAAACCCAGGGAATATGGTCCTTAGTTGAGTGTTGTCTTGAAATCAACTTTGCGCAATGTGCCATCCAGAATACATTGAAAGCTTTCTTTTATCTTCTAGCAGGAAAGAGATTCTTGATTCAAACAGTTTGCTGTGTTATACATAAACAAGTAAGAGTAACTGGTTCCTTTAGTCTTTTGTCAAGAAGCTTTCTGAATCTGGATATGAGCTATCCACAACAGAGCTAATCTTCAAGCGACATAACTTCCAAGATCCCAAAACATTCCGGCAGACTCCCTTCAGTCAAGTCCTCCTTTCTCACAAGTGGTTGCCATATAAGTAGGTGTGGCGGGCAGTCTGTTCAACCTTTGGGGTCATCTGATAATTTTCTTAATTGCAAAGAGCAAAAAATAAAAAACTCGAAAGTGTTTGTGGGTTTGTTTGTTTTTTTTTGTTCCCTTCTTTCAAGTAGCTCAAGCTCAGCTCCCAATGCTTTTCTGCTACATTGGGATGCAGATCTTCTATATGCCTACTTTACGATCCTGTTAATTGCAAGGACAATTCAGAAAGTACTGTGGAATTGTGTGAGAACGATTCTCATTTCTCTAGCCTGACCTTTAAGACAAGTGCAATTCCTCTTTCTCTTCAGGTTATAGGAACATCCTTCAATTTCACTGGATATGGGCACATCCCCATCCCTCCTCACTCTGGGTAGGATGTCATCTCTGACATCCAAATCTGCTGACTCTTGCCCTTTTATGGCATGGATGTTGAATGCATGATAGTTTTTCATGCTTCCTCCTAAAAAAGTGAAAGATATCGTGATCTCAGCCAAGAAGCTTTTGTGGAAGGCTTACAACTTCAAACTGAAGAAATTTTCAGTTTAGTGCCACTCTGGATCTCTGGACTTGTGCGCATGCAGCCTATGGGCCCTGCTTTGCTACTTGTTTTCCTTTTTGTTTGTCAGGATTCTGCACATTCTCTGAAGATGCTTCAGTTTCTACACATGCTTTGGTATCCAAATTTATGAAAGGATTGTGGCACTCTAAGCCTCTAGTGCTTTGGGACTTTAAGGTAATTTTGACCCAACTTGTGAAGCCTCCATTTGACCCTTTGGAGTTGATTTCTTTGAAGTTCCTCATGTGGAACGTGTTGTCTCTAGTGTGACAGTCACATCTGCTCGATGGGTCAGTGAGCTACAAGCTTTGGTGCACTACTCACCTTATCTCCAGTTCTTCCATGATAAAAGGGGGGGGGGGGGGGGGGGTGTTCTTTCGCACGTATCCTACATTCCTTCCTAAAGTGGTGTTGTCTTTTCACATAAACCAAGCCATTGTTCTTCTTGCTTTCTTTCCAAAGCCGCATATTCATGAAGGTGATAAGGTTTTATTCATTGGACTGTAAGAGGGCCTTAACCTACTATTTGAAAAGGACTTTGCTTCATCAAAAGGCTTCAGTTTGTTGCCTTTGATCCTCATAGACTGGGAGTGGCAGTTGTCAAAAAAACTCTGTCAAATTGGCTAGCAAACTGCATTGCACATGTTGTGTGCCAGCTGGACTAGAAATCACATTCTCTCTGAAGGCTCAAGTAAGAGCCATGGCGACTCAGTGGCACACCTAAGGGCTGACTTTATTTTGAAAACATCTGCAAAGATGTGACTTGGTTGTCCTATGTATACCTTCATATCCCACTAATGTCTGGACAGCATGCAAGGGACAACAGTAATTTTGGACAAGCAGTTTTGTGCAACCTGTTCACCCAGTAGGCCATGCTCCACCAGTGGGGCCAGATTGCTTTATTCACTTGCTTCACTGTGTAAACAGTTTGGGCCTTTCCACACATCATAGCTCATTCAGCCTTGCTTGTCAACAGAAAAGCAAGTTGGCTAATGTGTAAATAAAGTTCTGTGTGGACAGCAGGATGAATGTCATGCTTATTTCCTGCTTGCCTTCCTGGAGTGTCAGTTACCTTGCTAAAGCTTGCTATGCTCTAAAATTGACAGAGGGCATTGTGAGAGAGCGCATGCATGAGAACCACCATGCATTCTCAAGCTTTTACTGAGCTCTGAGAGATGGGTCCATTTGGTGCCTTCTGATGTCACCCACCTGTACTGCTAATTCATCTTGCTGTCGACTGAGAACCCTGTTTACAGTAAACAAACTTGCTTAACCAGCAGGAAAAAGTGGTGGTGATGTATTCAGGCCTCACCTTCAGTTCTGGAGACTGTCTCAAAAAAGATCAACAGGATAGAAGTGGTCCAGAGAGAGACAACCAAAATGGTGTGGGGTCTGCACCGAAAGAATTGAGATGGGAGGTCCTAAATATGTATTCTCTGGAGGAGAGATGGAGGAGATATACATATTTTAACTACTTGAAAGAACAGGAATCAAACCTCTCTTATGATGGAAAAGAAGCTGTAGAACTCAGGAGCAATGTCAGGAAGTATTTCTTCACAGAAAGAATGGGTATTCCATGCATTCATCTCCTAGAAGTGGTGAAGGCAAAAATGGTAATGGAGTTCAAAAGGGTATGAGATAAACAGAGGATCACTAGTGGCTATAGGATGGAAATGAAGAAATGGGGTGATCTGTGGTAAATTTAGATGTAACATTTCTGCATGGGGGTAACCTGCATGGAGCAGCAGTTATAGCCCTAACATTTTCTTGGGCAGACTGAATGGACCATTTGGATCTTTATCTGCCACCATTTGCTATGTTTACAAGAATTATCAATCCATTTTCAGTCAGTGCAGTAGAACTACTTTAAGTACTTTCTAATTCTAAAAAATGACAGGAGTCTCGGCCTTGTCCTGGAGCTTGGGAACATCAATTATCTGAAAAATAAGTGTATCCTCATGCAATTGGATGTCAGTGACTGGTTGTCTACTTTAGAACTCAGTGATGCATCATTGCATATTCCAAATCACAAAAATTACAGGACATTTTTGTTTTACCATACAGAATGATTATCAAGTTCTCCCTTTCAGTCTTTCAGTAACTCATTTTCATGAAATGCTTTTGCAGTAGTCTCGGCATATTTGTCTTCCCTGCCTAAATAACCGGCTCATATCAAGTTGAGCCCATCTATAGTTTGTTCTTCTACTCTTGATATGAAGAGAATACTTCAATCCTTAGAATTCATCATCAATTTGCAAAAATCCAACACCACACGAGCTAGTGCTGCACTTTAAAAAGTTACTCTGCATTTCTCGTTATTCATATTAACTTTTTTTCCCACATATTGAGAAGAACACTTGATTTCACGGTGTTGGCCCTCCCGATGCAGCCAGTGGGTGAAACACTGGGTCCGTGTTGGGGGACCCCTACTTTGTATTGGAATAATACATTTAACAGAACAGTGGAGTTGCCGTATGACTACATATTAAATTAACTTTTGGATCTACAGAGTTCATAGGAGCCTATCTCAATAAACATAGGGGAAAACTTTTCATGGTCTTGATGACCTAAGTCCTGTCACTCTCTGAACAAGAGTTATGGTCTGTAATTGTATGCAGATTTAATTTTAAAAAACTCTTCTATACCGTCGTTAAGTTAGATAACCATCACAACAGTTTACAGAAAGGAATGATAAAGAAAAATGAGTGGTATAGATTACAAATTAAACATGTGCCATCATAGTATGGTAACATTTTAGTACAATAAACTATTTGTTTAAGTTAAGCTTATCTGTTTGTTAGGAAATTGTTAAGCAGTTCAAATTTAACATTAAAATGCACTTGTAAGTTAAAAAAAAAACCAACTGTTTTCTCTGTGAGTCCTTATCAGTCAACTGTTTTTCTCCTTCTCTTTTTATCTTTATAAAAAGCTTGTTTAAAGAGCCAAGTTTTCAGGTTAGATTTGAATATTTTCAAATTTCTCTGCAGCCTTATTTCAAGTAAACAATCATTGTGCATACCCTCCAAAACTTAGGAAATACTATCATAGGAAAATGGAGGTAATTCAATAACCATCAAAACCATGTCTGAATCCAATTGAATCTAATACTTTATTATCCAGTTACACTGGACCTATGTGAAACATCATTAAAAAATCACCCCATACAAACTACTCTTCACACACCATTCATACCCATACCACACTTACATGCTTTAACCCAATATCATCTTACTCTCATTCACACTAAAACATACAAATGTAAAAACATTAACATTCTCCTATTTTGACAATAATTACATTGCCTTATAACATTCACTTGTTTCCTTATGTATTGCTAAACAAATACAATGGATCAGTATACTTTACAACCCACCATTCCCTTATTTTAAGTCCAATTGGTTCAATATTTTAAACAGATCTTCCAAACCCAATCCAGTGTTTCTCTAATGTATTCCTCAATACGATCCGACGAGAGCCTCGTTTCCCCCTGTATTCCAGGGCTTCTTCAGGGACTTCTCTTGCAAAGAAAATTTTTTAACATACTGATTCACGTATCCATAGGTCCTGTTTTCACTGTGAAGTCATCAAAAAATTTTTTACCTACATGTAAAATATTGCAAAACAATGTTCAAAAAGACCTTAATACTTCTCCCATCAGTTTACAATGCTGGAACTTTTATACCAAAATCACGGAAGATTCACATCATATTACATAAAAATACAGACACAAGAATAACAATTAATTACCATTCATATAGACTTTACCCATACTTCCTTCATCCAGATCATTTAAACCAAGCTGCACTTTTCACATACTGCATCTTCGTGCTTTGTGGCGTAGCTTCAATTGCCTACAGCTACCCGTTCACGGCGTTCCCCAAACAGTTTGTTATATTCTACAAATGCAGTAAATATATATTGGAAAACAAACATAACGTTACCAAACATTAAAGTGAAGACAGTTCTCCAAGTAATACGTACCCATAAATTTTATCAATTTTCGCTAAGTTGTTCACCGTTATTCAAAAAAGAACGTTGTCATCAAAATGCTGTGTTTCTCTGCACTGCTATACCTCAAGTTTTTAAACCCCTTTCAACCAGTGCAATACACAGTTTAAGTCTGACGCACTAAATCCGGGCATTTTGAATAAATCCGGGCATTTTGAATAAACTTTATGGTTACCTACATCCGGGATACCACGGATTCTCAAGCTTTTTTTTATATTACACTTACTTGAGAACAAAATTGCAGCCAAAACGTTGCATATCTCTACATTATAATCTGCCAAACTTTTAAATCACATTATGTATAAAACACAGACAACTCAATCCACTGCATTTGATATGAATTACTACATACTAATCTTTATTTTTACATGCGCTCTCTCTGTGTGAAATAAAGTTTTAGAGAGCATGTGTAGTTGCCCGGATGTAGTAATTCATATTGTACAAATGTATGTATTTAATTCAACTAGAAAAGCTATAGAACTTGCACTGTGAAAATGCCAATAAACTCTGATTTTGGGTTCTCTCAAAGAGCCTGTACTAAAAAAAAAAAAAAACCAAACCTAAACTTACAATTTATAAACACCTAAGAATAGAAGCCCTACTTAAAACTAAGGCAACACAATTTTATATTGAATAATCATTATGCTGATTTGTCTTGGTAAAGAATTGTAAAATGTATTGCTTACCACTTAATTGAAGAACCTTGGATTTGTGCCTTAGGAATGCTATGTAAGAAAAGCAGATCTGGGGTGGGCGGGGGAAAGGGTGTGAAGTGGCAGGAGCTTGTTTGTAAGTGCTTCCCCAAATCTCTTATTTTAAAGGTAGAGCAAAAAGGTAATGAAGATTTATTTTGTACGGATTTGGATTGTATGTATAGGTGGTTTGTATTGGTTTGTCTGCTTTGTTTCCTGTTTGATTTTATTGTACTTCACTTAGAGCTGCTTTGATAATTAAGTGAACACTTTTTTTTTAATTAAATAATAAATAGGGATGGCCCACACAAGACTGCTGTATTCAGTTTGTTGATTTCCCTGAAAGCATCTCAGGTGGCTGCAGTGGGGTCAAAACTCAGCAGTGAGATTTCTTACTAATTCCAGTGATAGAGACAACAAAGCGCCTGTGCCAAGAGACTTGCGCTGATTGCTGGTATATTATCAGAACCAGTTCAGACTTCTCACTTCAGTTTTTTAAAGCACTGTGTGATCTGTGCCCAGAATATTTGAAGAACTAATTGGTCCTTCATGACTAAAGGCATGTGTTTAAGGTCTGCTCAAAAAACCATTACTGTCCATTCCATCAGTGGGACCTGCAAGAGACGGCTTTTTTGGTGGCTGCTCCATGATTGTGGTCTTGTCTTTAGAGATTTGACTAGCTGCTTTTTTGTTTCATTTTAGGCACAGTCCCAAAACCTGGCTCTTCAGACAGGCTTTGTAACCTTATTGATTATCTTGACAGTTCGTGAGTCTTTTTTACGAACAGTATGTGCAGATACACACATTTCCATGATATTTTTATATTTATTTTATTTCAGTTAATCCGTGTGCTGTATTTTGTTGTATATTTTAAAGCCTGACATGCCTCAATTTTTGCTTATTAAAAAGTGATCTATAAAGATAATGAAATGAAATCCAGTATTGCAATTGTATTTTTAGTCAGCAGAAACATTGAAAATGGATTAGATCAAGTCCAAAAACCTCTTATAGAAGCATTCTAAAATGAAATAGCCGACGTACATTGGGGGAGGAGGGTGTTTTCAAAGCTGTGAGGTTTTTTTGATGCAAAGTGCATGAGTGCCTTTACCTGTAGGCTTTGCACCAGTTCCCAAAGGGAAAGTGTGCCTGGGGGAAAAGGCAACTGTAGAGATTTCTGTGGATACTCTTTCATTAGGCCCTAATCCCACCTCCGCTCAGTGTGCATACTTTTACCTGCACCCAAATGCCCTTTTACATGAGGAAATGGCTTTTGAAAGTTGCCCCCTCTATCTTGTTTTTCTTAAAGGCTGTTATAGATGTGGCTTGTTTGCAATGCATGTTTGCAGGTCAGGCTTCAGTCAGGTGTTTTAGGTGTCTCATTTGGTAAGGAGCAGTTTTCACATGTCTTGGCTTTTTCTGTCATTACCTGCAGCGACTGCAGAGGTTTCAGGACCATATCTTTTACCCATCAGGGCGCTAAACGAAGTCTTCATTGGAGAGTCTCTTTCATCCAGGTACATGGCATGGCTGTACGATTTAATGTGCTGATTTTGTGTTATGCAAAGGTACACGCTGAAAAGTGTATGTAATGAGCTGATGTCTAGGAATTAATGTGGCCCCAGATTTATTACTGTGAAAAGAATGTGACAAATTGAGCAGTGGGAACCATTCTCATATTTAGAATTTTATTTTTTGAGCTGCCAGTTGTCAGGTGTGGTTTGTTTGGTGGTTAGTTTTATTTATTTATGTGTATTAAGACAATTTTACCATAATATTAGTTCAGCATGAATGATGCTTTCATTACACACCATCATATGACAATAACAAAACTTTTTTATATCTTTGTAAAATTGGTTTTCTTTTAAAGGAAGGTTTCGGTGTGTGCTGCAACAGCTATTGGGCATTTCATGGCCTTTAATTTTATCAGTGCCGGAGGCTGGTGTGCAGTGATGTGCTGTCGATTTTCATGTCAAAGAGCTTGCTTCCTAACCAGTGTGTTTTATCATAGGGCCCTTGCCTGATCTGCTCCTCGAGCTCAGCCATTCTTTTGTTATAACATAAAAGGGCCAGGTGCCCATGGGAGGCCCTTCAGCACATCCCTTGCTGGTTTGTGGCTTCCTGACTTATAGCAGTAGAAGGTGGCTCACGTACTCTCATTTTACTACATGAACCATAGGCAATCCGAGCTGCATCCTATCTCTATACTGCTTTTTTAATAGTGAATTATTGCACACAATGGAGCATAGAGAAAGCAAAACCATGCTGTGAGTAGCATGTGCCAATCTCTTTTCTGAGTAAGAAGTAATTGAGGTTTAATTGTTTTCATTATTACAATGATTTTACAATTCTGTAGGGTAACTGGTAAAAAGGAACACTCTTAACAGCTGTGTACTGTAAATGAATGGAACATTTGCTGTATGCTGGCTATTTCTGATTGACTGCTGGATTAGTCATGGGTGGCTTAGATGCCCCCTGACTGTTAATGGCCAGGAATGTACATGATAGCCTGAATTCTAAGCCTCCAGCTGTATTATAAAAGTTAATGCTCAGTATCACCAGGGTTACACCTAGACTAAAGAAATGTTACAAACTACATCAGTTACACAGCTTCTAGAACTGGTAAGCTTGTTTCCTGTAATAGGTATAATGTATGGGCATCTCTTATTGCATAATAATTATTACAAGTAACCTTGAATGAGAAGACCATGAGGCAAATGATTCTGACAGTTCATGTTTGTGCAGGGTGAGGCTTTTCTCTCCTCTCCTCTTCTAGTTTCAGCTAGACCAGGGGAGGCAGCTCCAGTCCTAGAGAGCCACAAACATGCCAGCTTTTCCGGATAGCCACAATGAATATGCATGAGAGAGATTTTCATGTAGTGCTTCTGTTGTTTGCAAATCTATCTCGTGCATATTCATTGTGGCTATCCTGAAAAGCTGGCCTGTTTGTGGCTCTCTAGGGCCAGAGTTGGCCACCCCTGAGCTAGACTTTGTGCCTTCATTTGTTATGCTCCAAAAATATGGAACCAGGTACTGCTACCACTACCCCTACGCCTCAAGCTGTTGTACGTCACTTTCAGAAAAAGAGCTAAGGCATGGCACTGTGGTCATACCTTCCCTTAAAGCCACTTGGTCTTTCCGACTTATCTACCTGAACCGTGAAGTAAGGATTATAAGTTATACACCCTGGCCTCCCAATGCTATTCATTGTAAATGTGATTCAGTTGTGATTGTGATTGTAAATTACCTTTGATCAATGTATTATTAACTATTCGTTAAAATGTTCGCAGTCTGCCTTGAGGCCACTCATGGAAGAAAGCAGAATATCAAATTGGGTACACTCCAATTAATAGGCATTGTACATATCGCCTATTAATTGGAGTGTACCCATGACTTACACCTCACCTAAAAGATTATTAAATGTGAATTTTAATGTTTGTATAGTAAGAAGTTTTCTCTATGTACAGTGGAAGATTCTATCTGCTATGCTGCTTCCCACAGTGGGTTTAGAAATCCAGTAAGGGGCATTAACCAACTGAGCAATCTTATAAACTGCTCTACGTTTGCTTTATCTAAGGATATTTGCTTGTAGAGCTTAACCCAACAACCCCCCTTCCAAATTTTCTTAAGACAAATTGGAGCATCTTGAAAAATACTGCAAGCAAAACTCTCTGCTTTTTGGGGGCTACGATTCTCTGATATAATTAGAGCAAGGTACATTGAATTAGATGTTATGTTTAACTAGATTCTCACTTATTGTGTTATCCATGCCCCATACAGTAAGTGAGGATCTAGTTACACATAACATCTAATTCAGTATATCTTGTTCTAATTATATCAGAGAGATGTAGCCCCCAAAAGGCAGAGTGTTTTTTTGCTTGCAGTATCTTTCACCTGTTGGTTCTTGACGAGATTTTGGGTGAAGGAGAAACAGTAGCCTGTCCTCTTTATCAACCTTACATTCCTTGCTGACCCAGCTTGCTGTTGCCTGTACTTCTAGAACTGTTGATAGTTTCTCTGCTGTGTTGGAAGCCTGAAGCCCATCTGAGTACTGCACAGCTGATGCAGGAATATGTTCTGTCTTATTTAGGGTGAACTATAAATCCTGCAAACCCCGTTTTACCTTCTCGCTTCATAGGGCCTCTTATTATGAGATTTCAGTGGATGATGGTCCTTGGGAAAAGCAGAAGAGCTCTGGACTGAACGTGTGCACAGGGACTGGATCGAAAGCCTGGTGAGCCCCTGGACTCTTTGCATTCTGGTCCTAGCATCAGTTTACTAGCCCTTTTGGTATTACATTTTGTTCTGTTCTTAGATATTACATTCTTTGTAATGGGGAGACCCTTTTTTTTTTTTTTTAAACTATACTAGACATGATTTCTGAGGGATCCCTCCTAGGCACACTATAAGAAAGAAGCTGATAAACTGAACTACGTGCCTTGAGAGTGCAGTTTTAGTAGCCCTTGAAAAAACGGGAGACTTGCTAGGTGTAACATACCTGAAGAAGGGACCTGTATGGTCTCAGAAGCCCCATGTACTATAACAGCTTTTTCACTACCTACAGTACTTGAATGTAATCCGCTTTGAAGTACTGAAAAAAGGTAGAATAAAAAATAAGTATTCAATGGTATCACTACCTGCACAGAAACAGTTAACAAAATCAGAATATCTTCATCTATAAGCTAGCTTGGCCAGATATACCATTTTCTTCCAGTTCTGTGGTTTTTAATTTTCATTGCATACTACAGGGGTTTTGGCCTTTGTTTGTTTTTGGTTTTTTTTTTTTCCTTTCATGAAGAAACTGTAAAAACCTAACTTGTTCATGGCTGTGGAGGTTAAAGAACCAGGTGGACACACTTCTACCCATAGAGATGGTACTGATTAGTGCCCTCTGTTCCAGTAGGTCAAGACTTCATTATGAATCTCAAAATAAGTTCCCAAGCTAACAAACTGGAGAGAAGTTTCATCCAGAAGCACCTCCCTTTAACATGGAAACATTACTTGGTGGAAAAAGAATGGGCTTTGGAACAGCAAATGGATATGCAGTAGGCACTTTGCCCCCTCGGGAGAGGAGGGGAACACACTTTCCAGTCCTGTGGAGCACTAGATCACTCTGTGCAGGGTGGGGGACCAGGGTTCTGTAGATTGGGGGCAGAATTCAACCTGCAGGGCCACTAAGGTTTGCACAGTCCAAAAAATGTCTACTCCAAAAATTGTATTCCAGAACAGAAGGAAAGTTTTTACTATTAAAAAAAAAAAAAAGTTAAAAGTTGCAGAATATACAAGAGACCTGCAATGATAAAATTCCTCAATATCAGAAATGGGAAAATAGCTTGCTGTTCTTTCAGAACCGTCAAATATGCTTGTGCAGCTGCACTTCTTATGCTGCTTAAACCTTCTCAAAACACTGGACACCATACAGTTTCTCCCCAATGTTTTTTTTTTTCTCTGCTTAGCCTGCCAGGAAAAACGCAAGTGTTTCATGCAGTTTCTCAAAAGTATTCAAACTGGCTGGCTGAAGACCAATCTTCCCACTGCCTTCTGATAGTCTGCCACTTGCAAAAGAGATCTTTTCTCTCCTACAGACCCAAAACTGAAGCCCGAGCTAGGGCACGGGTGCTTGCTTGCTCTTCTCAGCTTCCAACAAAACGCAACACACCAACTCCTAGAGCTCTCCTCCCCGTCCCTGGTGGAGGCACTGTTTGCAATCCCCCTCTGCCCATCCCCTTTGGGGGAAGAACCCTGCTGTCTCTAATTGCTCACCAGAAACTCCCACTAAACCTTCATTGCTGGAATATTTGTTAGCTTCTGTTCGGGAGGGCTAGACATGCTAACATATCTTTAAAAAAAAAAAACCCAAACCCCAAACTCTACAAATGTAGCCTTACAATGCAGGCACTCGCACGGCAGTGGAGATGAATTACCTGATGCATGCTGGAACGAGGTGGCAGGAGAGTCAGTTTTAAACATGTGGTTGGACTGTTTATGAACTTATCCACTTGATCTGGCTGCTTTTATGTATTAAAAAAAAAAAAAAAGCCTTTGTGGTTGCTCTTGCAACATGCATCTGACTGGGGTAGCATTGCACAGCAAAACGTAACGCTGGTGGTTATAAACTGCTGTGCATGCCAAATCACCACTGTTATGGCACTAATTTAAAGAGACGTTGCTGGAGCTGGCCGGTTAGTTCAGAATCTGTGCAGGAAATGCAGGTTTAAACAGCTGAGCTTTGGTTCCTGCATCTCAAACCAGTAGGGCCTGGAGTGCCAGCTACTGACCAGGCTTGGGGTACCTCTTTGCCAGGTTCTGGGGATAATGGAGAGAACTGGACTCTTCAGCCCTTCTCCAAGGAGATTTCTTTTGTTGGAACTCACTGAATCCACTGTGCAAGTCAAAGTTTATGCAGTCATAGAAGCCTTTCTGTGAGGTGGAAAGAATGCATGGTGGGGAAAAGAGATTGTTATTGTTCACCTTAATTTCACAATAAGGACCTTCAACCAGGCTTAATCACTTCCATGCTGAGGTGTTGGAAGGCATAGGGAATTATGAGGATGGAGCATGTTGGGGTTTTTTTGATTTTGTTTTGGGGTTTTTTTTTGGGGGGGGGGGAGGGGCAGATCTGTGCAAACTTTTGAATCACTACAAGAAAAAAATGTAACAAATTTTGTGATTGGTTCTCATATTAAACATTATGTTGACAACCTGCCATTACTAATGATCTCAATAGGGTCAAAACTCAGAGGACCTTTGTGCGTCAGCCAACAAAGCTAAAGGCTGTATTTCTAGAATTTATCCTCTACTACAGAGCTTCCCAAACTGTGGGTCGGGACCCCAAATGGGGTCACAAATGCCTCAAAGGGCAGTCCTCTCCAGACATCACCAGCAGCAGAAGTAGTGGAAATCAGCATGGGATCCCTGAGCTAGCATGCACTCTCAGGTCCTGCAATGGTCCCGCCGTGCTTGAGTTTTCACATTAACAGGAAGCCATGTGTGAGGAGGGACTGGGGCCACTGCAGGGCCTGTGAGCTTTTACTGGCTCACAGATCCTGTGCTGACTTTCATTACTAATGCTGCTGCCAGTTGCAAATCAACATCAGGCAAATCAACATCAGGCATTGGACCAGCCATTGGGGAAGAGTGTGCAGGTTGTCACTACTTCTTCTCTATCCTCTCCCATCACTAAACTTACCTAAGAGGAAAATGTTGCTCCTGTCATCAGCCTACTCTCTCTTCCCACTAGTTGTCTTCCATTTATCGCTTGAGGCCTAAAGGAAAATGTCGCTTGTGATCCTAGTCAAGGGGATGTGTGGATGGGGGCTGTTTGAAGGGAGGGATCAGATACAAGAAGGGTTTGAGGGTTGGATCAGTGGGAGAGGGATTGGCTGTGGAAGGTGAGAGGGGGGATGCAAGAGAGGAGCTAGGGGTGAGAGAATCAACTGGGGGGGGGGGGGGTATGTGAGAAAAGAGAAGAAGGGATGCCAGATAATCAATTGGGGTTACAAAAATGGCTTGGAGGTGAGAGATTTAGTGGGGAGGATGTAAAAAGCTAGAGTGGGTGAGTGAGAGGTTAGGCTGGGAAGGGTAGAGGAACTGAGGGATGTAAGAGGGGATCAGCTGGAGGGGCAAAGGTTGAGAGGCCATCTGGACGGGGATGGAGGTTAAGAGAGGGGATCAGTTGGAGTGCAGGAATGGTGAGTGGAGGGAATTTTGGAGGCAAACTACACCCCCCGCAAATTAGGTTTGGTTGTCCTCTGGGGTCGAGTGAATTTTCACATGCTAAAATGGAGTCACATTGGCTAAAAGTTTGGGAAGCCCTGCTCTACTAAATCAAGACCTAAAGGAGAAACTTAGCCATATAAAAGACATGGGAAGCTGATCTTGGGGATCCTTGAAGTGAAAAAAAGTGTGGGAATTATCCTTTATGAATATTGGGAAGTGTTCTGTTTTATCTTTAATAGAAAATGGTTATAAGGTGCTACTATGAAGGTACCTTACTTCAGAAAGGCTCTGTAAAATGTCCCCACATCCTGATGATAGGTATTGGAGGGGATGTGGGGAGAAGTGTATGTATTGGGAATGTTCAATGCATACGTGGCCTTTGGGCTGAGCGCTTGTCATGGATGGGTTCTGTTACTGGGGAGAAGTAGGGTTGCCCCTCCTTAAGTGTGTGTTGCTGGGCCTACCAGTGTCCTAGGCCTCTCATACAACAGATCTTTTTAGCAGCTCATTGTGAGGTTGCCTTTTGTTGGAAGAAGAGGTCTGCACCAATACTGGAAGTGGTTCAGCAATACCGGGAGCAAGTGTTCAGTTTGGGTAAGCTTAGCGCAATTAAACACAGGACTTTGGGCAGATTTTTTGGCGGAATATGGTAACGAAAGGGAGATTTAGCGTGTGATCCGTACTTGTTTTTATTTTATGCTTATTTGGTTTTGAGTTCCATTCTGTTTTGGTTTTTATTTTGCTCTGTATACTTTTAAGAAGTTGAAATTGAAGTATTGGTTAGGGGTAGGAGGAGGGGAAGGGTCCTCTTATTCCTTATGAGTATTTCCTGTCAGATGTAAAATGATTTTTCTGTGAAGTTTCTGTTCATAAGTAATAAATTTAATTTTAAAAAAGCCTTTTTGTGTGGTCACAAGTGAGAGCAATGGAACCGTTAACGTTATCATTTACCAGACTTTGGAAAACAATTTTCAGTTGATTTTTAAAGTTATTGTGCACCTGCCAGGTATACTGTAATAACTTGACTCCTAACGACTGCTTTTACTGAAAGGAGAATTTTAATGTGTCCCTTTGAAAATGCCTCTGTGGTTTCCAGATAAAATCAAACTCCTACTCTACAGTTCTGTCTGCACACTTGGAAGCAGCTCATGTTAAATATTTCCTTTCTTGGCCTGGCACGGCCTGTACTGTGGCTGTGGTACTATGAGTCTTCATTCACAAGTATTCAGGGTTTCTTCTCATATTTCAGCCCTCCAGCCAATGCATCAACCATTCTTGACTAGGGTCTACAGACAGTAACTCCTTCTGGAGCCAGGTGCATGTATTACCCAGTGTGTGGCTGTTAGATGTCATTGTTGGGCAATGATGGCAATTCTCTCTGCCCTTGCCTTCATCTGGGGCCTGTAAATGCAGCATCCCCAGCTTCAGCCCACCCAAGGAACTGCAGTTGGGTCCAGGAGTCAAACACAGAAGATCTTCAGGGACATAATAGAGCAGTCCCACTGCCATTCTGGCAACCCCTGCTCTGTCTTGGAGGAACAAGGTCACCTAGAAGGAGAGAACCGCCCTGGTGAGGCAGGAAATATTGTAGCTAGAATCTGCCCTCCAGGTGTTGCACTGAAGATGCATCTCCAGGGGCATATGCCTAGGAGGAAAAGGTTAGAATGGCAGCTATAGTGGGTAATTCAATCATTAGGACTATAGATAGCTGGATGACGGTGGGCATGAAGATCTTTTGATGCCTATCTGGTGCAAAGATGGACTTGTGTGAACTTGATAGGATATTAAATAGTGCTGGGGAGGAGCTCGCTGTCAATGGAACATGTGGGCACCAATGACATAGGAAGGTAGAGAAGGGGAGGTTTGGGAAGCCAAATGTAGAAAGTTGAAATCCAGAACTCTGGAGTCTTAACGCATGAGTGAGACGAGGGTGCAGGGAAGAGGGCTTTAGGCTTATTACCAGCTGGGCAACATTTTTGGAGACGAGTGAGCCTATTGTGAAAAGATGGGCTCCAAAACCTAGCTGCTGCTAACATTTTGAAAAGGAGATTAGAGTAGCTTTTAAACAAGATCATGAGGAAAAGCAGACAGTCATTTGGGAGCCTTGGTTTGGGGTGAGGGATCTTGAATGGATACTGTCATAATAGTGAAGATAGAATATCTTGATAGAGCGGTTGTGTTAGAAGTAGTAGTAGTCTAGGTGCTTTTAACTAGCATACAGAGAAATGATTCCAAGATATCCATTTCAACTACTAGGCAGGCTGTAAACACAATTATAAAACATACTTTGAATTGTCTGAATTTGAAATCCAGAAATCTGAAAAATAAGATAGAATTGGAATGTATGGCACTGAATGAAGATGTAGACATAATAGGCATCTCGGAGACCTGGTGGAAGAAGAATAACCAATAGGACACTGATAAAAGGTAACATTTATATCAAAATAGTTCAAATTGGTGGAGGGGGTGGCACTATATGTTAAGGATGGCATAAAATCAATCAGGATAAAAGTCTGCAGGAGACAAAGTGCACTGTGAAATTTCTATAGATTAGATTTCCCTGTGTGATGGAGAGGATGGCCAGGATGAAGAGAAACAGTGAAATGCTAACAGAAATAAGGAAACTTAACAAATTGGTCAACATAGTAATAATGAGAAATCACCCCAATACTGATAGGGTAAATGTCTCATCAGGACTTGCTAAGGAGGCAATATTTCTAGATTTATTTATTTATAGATTTTCTTATACCGGTGTTCCTGTATGAAATACCATAAATGACTCCTATATGGAGCAGCTGGTCCTGCAACCGACAAGAGGGGAGACCACTATAGATCTAATCCTCATTGTGATGCATGATTTGGTGCAAGAAGTAACTGGTGTTTGGCAGCGTAATCATAATTTAACATCAGTGAAGGGAAGACATTAAGGAAAGCTGCTGCAGTAACATTTAACTTTAAAAAAAAAAAAAATGGAGTAGTTGCAAATGTAACATAAGAACTTAACAATTACCATACTGGGTCAGACCAAGGGTCCATCAAGTCGAGTATCCCATTTCCAACAGCAGCCAATCCAAGTCACAAGTACCTGGCAAGTACCCAAACATTAAATCTCAAGCTACTATTGTTTAATAATTAATAGCAGTTTCTGGATTTTTTCTCTAGGAACTTATTCGAACCTTTTTAAAATCCAGCTAACTGCTGTAACCACATCCTCTGGCAGTGAATTCCAGAGCTTAACTATGTGCTGACTGAAAGAATTTTCTTCGATTTGTTTTAAATGAGCTACTTGCTAACTTCATGGAGTGCCCCCTAGTCCTTCTGTTATCTGAGAGAGTAAATAAACAATTTAACTTGATCAAGTCCTTTCATGATTTTATAGACCTCTATCATATCCCCCCTCAGTTGTCTCTTCTCTAAACTGAACTGCCCTAACTTCCTTAGCCTTACCTCATAGGCTAACCATTCTGTGCCACTTATTTTGGTTGCCCTTCTCTGCACTTTCTCTAGTGCAACTATTTCTTTTTTGAAATGTGGTGACCAGAACTGCACACAGTATTCAAGATGCTGTTTTCACCATGGAGCAATACAGGGGCATTATGACATCATCGTTTTATTTGCCATGCCCCTCTTAATTCCTAACATTGTTTGTTTTTTTGATCACCACAGCACAGAGTCAGTGATTTCAATATATTATCCACAATGATGTCTAGATATCTTTCCTGGGTGGTAACTCCTAAGATAGAACCTAACATTGTGTAACTACAGTAAGGGTTATTTTTTCCTATATGCATCCCTTTGCACTTGTCCATGTTAAATTTCATCTGCCATTTGGAAGCCCAATCTTCCAGTCTTGCAAGGTCCTCCTGCAATTTATCATATTCCACTTGAGATTTAACTACTCTGCATAATTTGATCATCCGCAAATTTGATCACCTCACTCGTACCCCTGTCCAGATCATTTATAAATATATTAAAAAGCACCGGTCCAAGTACAGATCCCTGAGGCACTCCACTTTTACCTTTTTCCACTGTGAAAACAGACCTTTTAATCCTACTCTGTTTCCTGTCTTTTAACCAGCTTGCAATCCACAAAAGGACATCGCCTCCTATCCTGCAAATTCCATCTGTAAACTCAGCTCATCTTATACTTGTCCGAGATAGGTCCATCTCAATTGCTGGTCCATGTATCTGGAACACAATGCCGCTCGAATTACGTCTAGAATCGGAGTTTAAAGCTTTTAAGAAAAAGCTTTTTAAGAAAGCTTTAAAGACATGGCTCTTCGAGCAGACCTATACTGATCACCTTGAGAAAAGGAATAGCTAGTATGAGGAAATGCAATTTTATTCTCTTATGTTTTATTAACTAATTTTATTTGATATTAGAAACATTAATGTATTTTAAGTATTGTTTGTTTTATGTTGATTTGCTTTTATGATTTTATATCCGTCGTGATATGTTTTACGTCGTGATGTGTTTTACGAATGATGGTATACAAAAAAACCGTAAATAAATAAATAAAAATCCTATGACTTTAGTTTTCTTAAAAGCCTCTCATGCGGGACTTTGTTGAATGCCTTTGGAAAATCCAAATACACCACATCTACTGATTCACCTTTGTCCATGTTGCTCACCCCTTCAAAAATAAAAAAGAGATTTGTGAGGCAAGACTTCCCTTGGATAAATCCATGCTTGCTGTGTCCCATTAAAACATGTCTAAATGTTTTGTGATTTTATTCTTTATAACAGTTTCCATGACTTTTCCCTGCACTGAAGGCAGGCTTACTGGTCTATAGTTTCCTGGATCACCCCTGGAGCCCTTTTTAAATATTGGGGTTACACTGGCCTTCTTCCATTCTTCAGGTACAATGGATGATTTTAATGATAGGATTCAAATTAATTGAAATAAGTCTGAAATTTCATTTTTTAGTTCTTTCAGAACCCTGGGGTGTATGCCATCCTGTCCAGGTGACTTAAGAACATAAGAAATTGCCATGCTGGGTCAGACCAAGGGTCCATCAAGCCCAGCATCCTGTTTCCAACAGAGGCCAAACCAGGCCACAAGAACCTGGCAACTACCCAAACACCAAGAAGATCCCATGCTACTGTTGCAATTAATAGCAGTGGCTATTCCCTAAGTAAACTCTTCAGTTGGCTAAACTGGCCTACCAAATCTTCTAGGATCACCGTGATTTGGTTGAATTCATATGAGTCACCCTTGAAAACCATCTCCAGAATGGGTATCTCCCCAACATCCTCTTCAGTAAACACCGAAGCAAAGAAATTGTTTAATCTTTCTGCCATGGCCTTATCTTCCCTAAGTGCCCCTTTAACCCCTCGATCATCTAACTGTCCAACCGACTCCCTCGCAGGCTTTCTGCTTTAGATATATTTTTAAAAGTTTTTTTATTGCTAGTTTTTGCCTCTACGGCCAACTTTTTTTCAAATTCTCTTTTAGCCTGTCTTATCAATGTCTTACATTTAACTTGCCAATGCTTATGTTTAATCCTATTTTCTTCTGCTGGATCCTTTTCCAATTTTTGAATGAAGATCTTTTGGCTAAAATAGCCTCTTTCACCTCACTTTTTAGCTATGCTGGCAATTGCTTGACCTTTAATGCGAGGAATACTTATGGATTGTGCTTCTAGGATGATATTTATCAATGTCCATGCCTGTTGCACACTTTTTACCTTTGTAGCTGCAGCTTTTAATTTAAATTTTTTTTAACTTTTTCTCAATTTATCAAAGTTTCCCTTTTGAAAGTTTAGTGCTACAGCCATGGATTTACTTACTGTCCCCCTTCCATTCATTAATTCAACATAAAACTGTCATTTATTCCATCCGGGAACTTTATCTTTCTAGCACATCCTGATGTTTCACTTATCCAGTCAATGGGAGATTTCAAATACCCCAATATTGTTACTGCATTACCAATCTGATTAGCTTCCCTAATTTCTCTTAGTATTTCACTGTCCGTCTCACCATCTTGGCCAGGTGGATGGTAGTATACTCCCATCACTATACTCTTACCCAACATGCAAGATTCAATTGTGCATTTAGTCTCATGCAGGATATTTATCCTCTTGGACTCTATGCAATCCTGGACATAAAGCACCACCCTGCCACCAAGGTGCTTCTCTCTGTCATTGTGCTATAATTTGTACCCTGGTATAGCATTATCCCATTGGTTATCCTCTTTCCACCATATCTCTGAGTTGCCAATTTGTCATCTTTCACTGCTATACATTCTAATTCTCCCATCTTACTTCTTAGACATCTGGCATTAGCATACAAGCATTTCAAAGTATGTTTTTTGTTTGTATTAACGTTCTGCATTTCAGTTGACAGGGATAAATTGGAATCTTTTAGCTCAGGTGAGTTTTATTCTGGGCACTTGGACTACTTTTCTTATTATTGGAACCTCTCTGTTGGGATACCCTAACTCTAATGCTTCATTCCCTGTACATACCAGGATCATTCCAGACGATGGGTTATGTTCCCTGTCCAGCAGATGGAGTCAGAACAGATTTCTGGGGGGAGGTGCTACATTACCTCACCACCCACGTCAGCATCCCCAGTATCTTTCTGACTCCAGCAGATGCGGGTGGGGGAACCTGAGTTCCCCACAACTTTACCTTAGTTATTACCTTTCTCTCTAATTTTCTTTATAAGGGATCAAGTAAAAGATATATATTTTGTTTCTAATTTCTTTAATTGGAAAATTAAAAAAAAAAAAAAAAAAATTTTTCTTTAACAAAACTTACGGGTGGAGTGACGGTTATTTACCTCACCGGGGCTTGCTTACAAGCCTTCTTTCTCTTTCTTTTCTTCTCTCCCGTTTTTTGTATTCGGCTGGGGTAGGTGTTTTCTTTGTTTATTAAGTTGCAGGTTACCTCAGCGTGTTTTGTCGTCGAAATTTCGTCCGAGGGTGCATGCTGGTGGTCCAGCCTCTCCCCACACTTCCCCCTCCTCCCTCCACAACGCTCTCTAGTTGACCCGCGGTCCCGCGAAGTTTCATTCCCCGGGGCCGCCGGCTGCCGGGAAGGAGATTCCTCGGCAGTCCTTCGGGTCGACAGGGGGGAGTTTTTTCTTCACCTTTTGCAGTTTTCCTCAGCGCGAGGCAATTTTTGCCGCTCTTGTTCGCCCCTCCCCCTCTCCCCTCAGCCTTTTTCAATGCCGCGCCCGGCGGCTTGTATAGCCTGCGGCCGGCAGGGAGTTAAAATCGCCAGGGAGGGGCGTTGTTCGGACTGCCTCCCTGATGGGGAAACATGCCCGACTGAGGGGGACGCCGAGAGAACTTCTGACCGCGACTCAAGAAAACGACACGCCCCGCTCCCGATCAGCACAGAAGCGGCGGCCATTTTAATGTCAGACTCCGAAGCGGGGTTATCAGAAGAGGATTCCCCGCTTATTCCGCCACCCCCTCCGAGGACTCAGCGGAACTTGGCAGACTCTGGACACCGGGAGGGTGAAGCCTCGGGGGCCCCTTCCGAAGGTTTCTCTGCTTTTTCTCCGGAGTTTATTGTTTTAATGCACAAAGCTTTTCTTCATTTTAGAGATGCCTCTTCGGACATTCCTGTTCCCCCTCCTCCGAAGTTGGCCCGTCTAGGGGGGTCCCCCTCTCAAGGGACTTCTTCTCCCTCTGCGGGTCCACCTCAACCTTCCAAAGATCCTCCAGCCCTGGCTGGGTGTCCAGAGGGGGACCCTTTGGCAGATCCGTCGGGAGATGATCCCACTCTGCTTTCCCATCTGGAGGGAGATGATCCAAGGACCTTACGCATTTTTCATTCTGAGGAATTAGAGGACCTGATTCCTCATATTTTGACGGAAATGGACATCGACCCTCCACCAGAGCCGGTTGGTCCACAACCAAACATTAGGAAGGGTGACCCTCTCCTTGCTGGTCTAAGACCTTTGGCCAAGGCTTTTCCCACCCATCCTTCTTTCCTCCAACTCATTTCCCGTGAGTGGGATACTCCTGAGGCCACCCTCAGAGTTAGTAGAGCTATGGAGAAGCTCTATCCACTCCCACAGGATTTTCTGGACATCCTCAAAGTTCCTGCCGTGGACTCGGCAGTATCAGCAGTGACCAAACACACTACCATACCGGTCACGGGAGGTACGGCTCTGAAGGACACTCAGGATAGAAAATTGGAAGTCTTCCTCAAAAG
Source organism: Rhinatrema bivittatum (assembly GCF_901001135.1). Lineage (NCBI taxonomy): Eukaryota > Metazoa > Chordata > Amphibia > Gymnophiona > Rhinatrematidae > Rhinatrema > Rhinatrema bivittatum. The sequence continues at coordinate 753,631,819 of NC_042615.1, forward strand.
GATTTTTGAAGTTTCCGCACTAGGTATGCGAGCGTCCATTTGCAGTGCTCTTGCACAGAGAGCAGGTCTGCGCTGGGTACAGCAGTTGCTTACCTCACAGGAGTTACCAGATGCTGAGGCCCTACAGGCGGATCGGCTGGAGGCCGTGATGGCATATGGGGCGGATGCTTTTTATGACCTACTCAGAGTCCTCGCCCGTTCCATGGTAGCAGCAGTCTCAGCTCGACGCCTACTCTGGCTGCGAAACTGGTCGGCGGACGCATCCTCTAAAACGCGCCTGGGATCCCTTCCCTTCAAGGGTAAGTTTCTTTTTGGAGAAGACTTGGATCAGATCATTAAATCATTGAATGAGAATTCAGTGCATAAGCTTCCGGAAGATCGTCCACGATCCTCAAGGTTTTCCTACTCTTCTTCCAGATCTCGATACAGGAATCAGCGGAGGACACGAAACACTCGTCAACAAGCTCCTCGGAACCCATCCTCACGTTCAGGTTCCTGGAACCGGCCCTTTCGAGGGCGCCGTCCCGGCAGGGAGGGTCAGGGATGGGGTTCCTCTAATTCCTCCTCCTTCAAGACAAACCAATGATGCCAGTCGGACCCACGACCCGGTTCCCCGGCTGGGGGGCCGGATCTCTCTCTTTTACAGCGAGTGGGTCCAAATTACATCGGACCAGTGGGTCCTGGATATTCTAAAGCACGGCTATGCATTGGATTTTGTCCATCCTCCCAGAGACAGGTTCCTTTTCTCTCCTTGCGGATCCAGTTACAAGCAAGAAGCTGTCGCTTCCACTCTCGACCGACTTTCCGCACTGGGAGCGATATCACCAGTTCCTCCCTACGATTGGGGTCGAGGTCATTACTCCATCTATTTTGTTGTCCCAAAGAAGGAGGGTACTTTTCGTCCCATCCTGGACCTCAAGATGGTGAACAGGTCTCTTTGAGTTCCCCGTTTTCGCATGGAGACTCTTCGGTCGGTTCTAGCAGCGGTACATCGAGGAGAATTTCTAGCTTCCTTGGATCTCACCGAGGCCTACTTGCATATTCCTATTCTCAAGGATCATCAGCGCTACCTAAGATTCAAGATCTTAGGTCAACATTTTCAGTTCCGGGCCTTACCTTTCGGTCTGGCGACGGCTCCACGAGTCTTCACGAAAATCATGGTAGTGGTGGCAGCTGCATTGCGCCGGCAGGGCGTTCTGGTACACCCTTACCTAGACGATTGGCTCATACGAGCGAAGTCATGGGACCAGGGTTGCCGGATGGTCAGTATAGTACTCCGCATGCTCCGGTCTCTCGGGTGGATTGTCAACTATGCCAAGAGTCACCTAGTTCCTTCCCAGTCCCTGGAATTCCTGGGGGCACATTTCGACACGAAACAGGGCATGGTATTCCTCAAAAAAGAAAGGGCTCAGTCCCTTCGCGATCAGGTTCTCCGATTCTTGGATCTTCAAGAACCCACAGCATGGGATTACCTTCAGCTCCTGGGCACGATGGCCTCCACTATCGATCTTGTTCCTTGGGCCTTTGCCCACCTCCGCCCTCTTCAAAGGTCTCTGCTCTCCAGATGGAAGCCGTCCTCACAAGACTACCAGATGGTACTCCCAATTCCGATGGATACCGTCCACAGTCTTCACTGGTGGCTAGAATACCGAAACCTAGCTCAGGGAGTCTCTCTGGACATACCAGAATGGATAGTGGTCACCACGGATGCCAGTCTATCAGGATGGGGGGCGGTCTGTCAGGAGAGCTCTCTACAAGGTCAATGGACGGTGGAACAAGCCCGGTGGCCCATCAATCGTCTGGAGACCAGAGTGGTACGTCTGGCGTTAAAAGGGTTCCTTCCTCGGTTGCTTCACAGAGCTGTCAGGGTCCTTTCCGACAATGCGACCACGGTGTCCTACATCAACAGACAGGGGGGCACACGAAGTCTTCAAGTATCCTTGGAAGCGGACAAATTAATGCTCTGGGCGGAAAGGCATCTGTTGCGTTTGGCAGCCTCCCACATTGCGGGAGTAGACAATATACAGGCGGACTTCCTAAGTCGTCAACGCCTGGATCCCGGAGAATGGGAACTCTCGGGGGAGGCGATGGATTTGATAATCTCCCGATGGGGTCCTCCCCACCTGGATCTCATGGCCACAGCGAGCAATGCAAAGACTCCGCGTTTCTTCAGCCGCAGAAGAGAACACGGCGCAGAAGGAATCGATGCTCTAGCCCTGCCTTGGCCGCGGAACATCCTTCTTTATGTCTTTCCACCGTGGCCTCTTGTGGGAAAAGTGATTCGAAGAATCGAGAATCACCACGGTCCAGTGGTCCTCGTGGCGCCGGAGTGGCCTCATCGACCGTGGTTTGCGGATCTTCTTCTCCTGACCATGGAAGGCCCTCTACGTCTCAGCCACATTCCACGCCTACTCCGGCAGGGACCCATATTTTTACAGCAGGCCGATCGCTTCTGTCTAGCGGCCTGGCTTTTGAGAGGCGCAAACTGAGGTACAGAGGCTACCAGGAGGAGGTCATTTCGACTCTATTGCTTGCTCGTAAGAGATCTACTTCAGTCACTTATATAAGAGTTTGGAAGGTCTTCGAAAATTGGTGCGGATCTCACGACATTCAGCCCACCAATGCTTCTGTATCGCAAATTCTCTCCTTCCTTCAGGAAGGACTAGATCTCGGTCTCTCTTACAACTCACTTTGAGTACAGGTCGCGGCTTTGGGCGCCCTCATATAGTGGCGAAGGATCGCGTCTCTCCTCTCATCCGGATGTGGGTCGCTTCCTTAAAGGGGTGCGTCACTTGAAGCCTCCGTTACGTCCTCCTTGTCCGTCCTGGAATCTGAACTTAGTTTTACGAGCACTTAGCGGTTCACCTTTTGAACCCTTAAGATTTTCCTCTCTTAAGGATCTGACTTTTAAAACTATCTTCTTGGTGGCAATCTGTTCAGCGCGACGCATTTCAGAACTACAGGCGCTATCCTGTCGAGAACCGTATCTCCGTTTTTCAGATGATGGTGTGTCCCTCCGCACGGTCCCATCTTTTCTTCCTAAAGTGGTTTCGGCCTTCCATCTCAATCAGTCAGTTGAGTTGCCTTCCTTCAAATCAAACGAACCCAGGGATTTACGTCTTTTGGATGTAAAGCGATGCCTGATGCGTTATTTGGAAGTTACCAATGAGTTTCGTCTTTCCGACCATCTCTTCGTTCTCTGGTCGGGCCCCAGGAAGGGTCACATGGCATCCAAAACGTCTATTGCTCGCTGGCTGAAGGGGACAATTGCTTCGGCTTATATTGGGGTCGGTAAGCAACCTCCTTTGGGGGTTAAGGCCCATTCCCTTCGCGCACAGGCGGCGTCATGGGCAGAGTCTAGCTCTGTTTCAGTCCAGGAGATTTGCAGAGCGGCGACGTGGAAGTCTCTCCATACTTTCGCAAGGCATTATCGTCTGGATGTTTCCACACCATCAGACGGTTCTTTTGGGGATCGAGTCATCCGAGCAGGGCTATCCACGGCCCGCCCATAGGAGGGAAGCTTGGGTACATCCCATCGTCTGGAATGATCCTGGTATGTACAGGGAAAAGAAAATTATTCCTTACCTGCTAATTTTCGTTCCTGTAATACCATGGATCATTCCAGACACCCTCCCATTACTATTGAAAGTTTTAATTAGGGTGGGCTATCTCTGCTCGACTGTGCTCTTCTCATTTTTCTGCTCCTTCTAGCACTCAGAGTTGTTTTGTTCAATATTTATGTGTTAGCAAGTTTTCTCTGTTGAGGTTATCATTCTGGTTCTTTAACAATTAAAATTTTAATGTTTACTTCAATACAGTTACTTGATCCCTCTCTTCCTCTTGGGCTTGGCTTTGCTAGGCTAGAGACTGGGGATGCTGACGTGGGTGGTGAGGTAATGTAGCACCTCCCCCCAGAAATCTGTTCTGACTCCATCTGCTGGACAGGGAACATAACCCATCGTCTGGAATGATCCATGGTATTACAGGAACGAAAATTAGCAGGTAAGGAATAATTTTCTTTTTGTATCCTTCGAAGATACCTCCCCTCCAAACCATACACTGCTGAGCGACTGTCAGCTTTCCCCTTTGATTTAGTTTAAAAGCTGCTCTCTCTCCTTTTTAAAGGTTAGTGCCAGCAGTCTGACTCCACCCTGATTAAAGTGGAGCCCATCCCTTCAGAAAAGAGTTGTCGTCCCCCCCCCCCAAATTTCCCTAGCTCCTTACAAAACTGAATCCCTCTTCCTTGTACCATCGTCTCATCCATGCATTGAGATTCCGGAGCTCTGCCTGCCTCTGGGGACCTGCGCGTGGAACAGGGAGCATTTCAGAGAATGCTACCCTTGAGGTTCTGGTTTTCAGCTTTCTACCTAAGAGTCTAAATTTGGCTTCCAGAACCTCCCTCCCACATTTTCCTATGTCGTTCGTGCTTGTGTGCCACGACTACTGGCTCCTACCCAGCACTGTCTAAAATCCTACCTAGGTGACATGTGAGGTCCGCCAACTTCACACCAGGTAGGCATGTTACCAGGCTATCCTCATGTCCACCAGCCACCCAGCTGTCTACATTCCTAATAATTGAATCACCAACTGTAATGACCGACCTAACCTTCCCTCTTGGGCAGTAGCTCTGGGAGACACATCCTCTGTGCAAGAGGACAATGCACCACCTGGAGAGCAGGTACTAGCAACAGGATTATTTCCTGCTGCACCAGGTTGATGCTCTCTGATCATGAGACCTTCTTCCTCCAAGGCAGCACCTGGGCTGCCAGACAGAGAGATATAAACATGAGACTTTCAGGGACATCATAGCCAAGTCCCAAACTCCAGTCTGCCTCATCTCCTCCAGGTCTGCCACTCTAGCCTCCAGAGATTGGACTCGTTCCCTGAGACAGGAGCTCCTTGCATCAGATGCACACGTACAATTTCTCAAAGGCGGGTAAAAATCATACATGTGACACTCTATGCAGAAGACTGGGAGGCACCCCTGTTGCTGCTGGACTGCTGCCTTCATCTTAAATTTGTTCAGTTCCTAGTTAAGTTTTAGGTTGCTGTGGGAGTAGGACTGCATACAATTAGGGTCCTTTACATGTATTGGTGTATACATGTATTGGTGTATTCACTATATTTCTGGTAGTGACCTACAAGGGAATGATTCCCTACACCTTATCAAGAGTTTAATTTCTGAATTTAAATTAAAAGGCAGATTTTTATTTATTTTTTTTTTTTTTGTGTGTGAAAGTGTCACCTGTCTATAAATTAAAGGATGAGCTTGGAGAGGGGTGGGAGTTTTGGGAAACACAAACTTCTGTTTTTGCCTGCCTTTCTGACTAGCTATTCAATACAGACACATAAACGCACTAAATATACCCCAATAATTTTATTTCCACTTTTAAGTTTTAAAAATTTCCCCAAGCACTACTTACTGATTATTTTCAGCCACCAGCAAGGTGATCCTTTCCTCTGTGCTCCCACTGGATTATATTTGTCCCAAGCATGGGCAATTCTAGAACAGTCAATGTAGGTAATATTTTGAAATTGTTGGCCCAATATGCTGTAATGTCTAAAAAAAAAAAAAAGAAAAAAGTGAAAAGAATGTTATTAGGAAAAGAATGAAAATAAAACAGAAAATATTGTAATGCCTCTGAATTGATCCATAGTGCAATCACATTTTGAGTATCGTGCAGTTCTGGTCAATCCATCTCAAAACAAATATAGAGAAATTTGAAAAGGTACAGAGAAAGATTACCAAAATGATAAAAGGGGTGGAATAGTTCCCCTATGAGGACAAACTAAACAGGTTAGGCTCTCTAACATGGAGAAGAGATGGCTGAGAGGTCTATAAAATCTTGAGTGCGATAGAATGAGTAAACAGGGAAAGGTTATTTTTCCATTGAGCAATCATGACATGTGCAGGTGACGACATTCAAGGCACCAAACGGGACCCATCTTTTCAGATCTCAGTAAAAGCTGAGTATGCATGGCGATTTCTGCACGCATGCTGCCTTGTGATCCCTTCAGTCCAATTTTGTCCGAACTTCCACTTATACAGAAAATTATCCAGCGGGATTCATATGTCTGTTTCTTTAATTCTTCTGCTTCATTGCAATTCTTTTTTTCTGCTGTCATGTTCCCTCAACAGCATTTAAGTGCTTCTAAGGGTGTTCACCAAGTGCCTGGCAGTGGTAGCAGCTTAACTGCACTGGATGGGGGTCTATGTCTTCTCCTACCAGTTGGGAATTTTGAACTTCCTGGAGAAAACCAACCAACTCCTACAGCCCCTGGATTTTCTGATCAGCTTCACCAAATGAAGCCTCACTCCCATCCTTAGGAGCATGGATAGATTCAGTTTGAGACCAAGCATTCCTCCCAATTGAAAGGGCCTTAGTGGGGAAGTGACATCATTGGGTGAGATGTTTGCTTATGTCTGAGGCTCTATTCCTGAATCTGCTATAATCCCCATTTTATCTAGCACCTGGACCGTTTCTATTACAGCTGGGATGCTTATCTAGCTGGAGTCTGAAGTGTGGATTGTGTGTCAGAAAAAAACGAGTAGATTTGAAATGCTTATTTACATGTGCTGCAGCAGCTGGCGTCATCGGGCCCAAAGAGAAAATGGCGCAGGAACAAGAAGCTGCAGAGATAGGCTGCGATTGCGGCGATGTGACTGAGGACGGCACACTGCGTGCGAAATTTCTTGCCTGGTTCCTTGATCTTGATGTGGCGGGCCTCAAAAAAGAAATTGGGGAGATGGCTGAAATGAGGAGCGATGTCTCCGATCTGTGGCTTCTGGGTGGAGGAGTCAGAATCCCATCTGGATATGCAGGCCTCTGATATGAAACACTGGAGGGAGGCTTAGAAAGAGCTGATGGAAAACAAGCTATCATCCTCTCTGGAGGACATGGAGAATAGATCTCTATGGGCGAATTTGAGAATTAGGGGAGGGCCAGAGGATTCTGCAATTTTGGACTGCTTTCAAGTAGTAGCTAGCACCTGTGCTGAGTTTGGATGGAAGAACAGAGGTAGCGCCTGTGATCAAATTGGAAAGAACCCACAGATCCCTGGGGCGGCCTTACAATAATCAGCCCCAAGACATCGTTGCCTGTGTTCACAGATTCTTGCTAAAGGAAAAAGTGGCAAATGTGGCTAGGAAAGCTGGCCACTAATTTTGGAAAGGTAATAGGATTCAGATATATCAAGATTTGGCCTTGACCACCATTTGTCAAAGGAGGAAATTCAGGGACATAGTTAAGCAGCTCCATAACAATAATATAAAATATAGATGGCAATTCCCTTTTGGTCTGTTTCACAATCAGTGAGGTGACCTTATGCGTTAAAAAAAAAAAAAGGCGGCAGATATAATGAGCAGCTGGCTTGGAGACTACGCAACTTGAAACGGTGACAAACTGCCTGGAGAAACCCTTGGATGTCAAGAGACGTATTGTCAGGTATCTAAAGGTTACTAAGTCTTTGCAGAAGCCTGATCTTCTTGGCGGTACTAGACAGGGAGAGCCAGCCTACAATAGCTCGCTGGATTAAGGAGGTAGTCACGACTGCATTTGTGGATGCTTGGAAGCTGTTACTTAGTCAGGTTAGGGCTCATTCCACTAGGGGGTCAGGCAGTGTCATGGGCAGTAGTTAGATTGTTGTCTCCATTGACTGGACCTCGGGCAGCTTCCCACTCTATTTGGGAGTAGCTTGGGTACGTCCCACTTCTTCTGGATTCATCTGAATGGATGCTAAGAAATGAGAAATCACTACTTACCTGATAATTTCCTATTCTTTAGGACAGTCAGATAAATCTATCTTCCCTCGCTTGGCTGCCGAATGATTGGATATTGATTTTCCTGTGTGCCTCCGTATTACAGGAATTACTGGTAAGCATTACTCCAGTCCCTAGACTAGTGTTATTACATTCTTGTCTGAGCTCAGTGTTGACTGAGTATTGAAATGGTTATCTTTTTGGTTTGTTTTTTTTTTTTTTATCAAGTCGCTAGTCTGTCCACAGTTGCTTTTGACTACAATACTGGCAGGCTGATGTCACTGCAGAAATATATATACTGTGACATCACTTTGCTCCGTCTCCATCTGCTGGTAGAGGTGCATAATCCACTTGTTCTGGATTCATCTGACTGACCTAAATTAAAGGAAATTATCGGTTAAGTAGTAATTTCTCATTGTTTTTTTGGGAAATGTCTACGCTCAAAGCCAATGTGGTATTTTGTCAGGAATTACAGTTGACTAAGCGCAAGGAATAACCATTATGGGGCAAGGCGTTTTCACAACAATAATTTTCATTGGCGATTAGAGGTAGCAAGTATTTCGTGTAGGTACCCAAATCAGTTCAGACTCTTGGGTTTTGCATCCCTGCCAGCAGATGGTGACAAAGTTTCACTGACACTGTATTTAAAATCATGTGCCACCTGCAGCCCCTCAACATTTTTCTGTCTCCAGCAGATGATAGATGTGCAAAATCCTGCAGTCTGGAGAGATCTAAAAAAAAAAAGAGTAAAACAGAGAACTTTTCCTTATCCTCTCGTGGGGGTTGTGAAGTCCTAGAGGGGCCACCCCCTCTGATTTAGAGGTGGATGAGCAGGTGTTTGGTGACTCTTCTGTTAACTCATCCGGTGGTGTCATGGGGTGGACAATTGGTAGTTCAAATCCCTCATCCCCCATGAGGTAGCGGTGGTCCTGTCTGATGGCTCTGCATGTACCCAGCTGAACAAGGGAAAATTCCTTAATTTTTGTTTGCTATTGAAGTTTAAAAAAAAAAATAAACCAGAATTTTCTGTCTTTGCCATGCTGTGCTTGCCAAGCAGGTGAGAGTTCACTGGCAGATGGAAACACCAGACAGGCTCACCAATGAGATTAACTTTTATCACGCACAGGTTCTTCTGCTTCAGGTGACTTCAGAGCATGAGGTGTGGCACGCAGCATTTCTTGCTGCTCCTGTGGGGGATCACATGGCAGGCTTAATAGGCAAGGGCTTTGCTCCGGGTGTGTAAAAGTAGGGAAGGTCTCCTCTGGTACTTCTCTCCCTGCACCTGGACTGGCTGCAGCATCCCGAGACTCTGGCCCTTCAGCGAGGGAGGCGATTTTGGGCGCTGGAATGGTGGCCATTTTGTCAAGCACAGTAAAGGCGATGGCAGCGCAACCAGTAGGGAGATCCACTCCAATGCTTTCCCCTACAGTTATTGTGTTTTCAGGAACCAGAAGTGACTCTGAAGGGGTGGATTTTTCTCTTGATCCTGCAGATTTGGGTGCAGGTGATTTTTCCCCTGGGGGGGGGGGGGGGGGGGGGAGGGATGAGGAGGATTCCCAGCTTTTTTCCACTAATTTTCCTGTTAATACAGAAGGTGTATTTGGCCAAAAGGGCAGTTGGGTGCAAAGCTAGTGGGGGGGGGGGGGGGGGGGGGGGGGGGGGGGGCGAGTAGAATCCAGGTCCTGGTTCACCATGGAAGAGGCAATTCTCTGAAAGAAGAGATGAATGAAGGGTGTTTGCAGGGGCCTGGATCTGTTTTCAGCACCCAGGAATCCTCAAGGGGACATGGATGATATAGACCCTGATGGTGCTCCAGGGGACTCTTGGGTCTCTACCCAGGTGCTTAGGTACATCCCAGGAGTCTGGACTGATCTGGGTTTGTACAGGGAATGAAAAATGTTTGGTTCTTAACTTCTTATTTTTGTTTCTGTAATACCACAGATCAGTCCAGAGACCCACCCAGTCTTGAGGAAGGGAGAGTCTTCCACTCGTTCTGCTGTGTATATGTTGCAGTTTTATTGAGAGTACCATGCTTTTTTTTTTTGTTTTGTTCTTTATCCTCTTTATGGATCTGTTTTCAGTTGGTTACATCACCGGCCTTCTGTTCGTTGGGAGGTAAAATTAGTACTTATAGTTTGGATTCTTATCTTGGCTTGGATACAGGTCAATGCATAGGGACATGTTAAGTACAGCATCTGTGAAACTTTGACTCTCTCTGCTGGCAGGGATGCAAAACCAAGGAGTCTGGACTGATCTGTGGTACTACAGGAATGAAAATTAGCAGATAAAAACATTTTCCTTCGCAGGGTGGGCATATTCTCTCGTTCTCTGGTGGTAGATATTCGGGCTATGTTGAGGGTAGATATATTCTTCTTAAGGTCCTCATGGCTGATGAGCTGTATACAATGTTTAACTTGTATGCTTCCAGTTCCAATCAAGGACCTTCCCTAGACAACATTTCAAAGTTCCTGGAGCAGTGGACAGGGGCACCTTATTATCGGGGGTGATTTTTAACATTACAAGGTACCCTTATATAGACAACATAGGCTCGGGGACTGGGCGGACGAAGAAACATAGGCAATCTCTTAAAAACCTGATTGTGGCCCGTGGTTTGGTTGATTTTGGAGGCTGAGAAATCCAGTTCAGAATGTTACATATTTCTCTTAAACTCACAAGTCATATTCTCGATTAGATTATTTAATAGATAAAGCGTTAGTGAGCCATATAGGTGAAGCGGATCTAGGGAACATGACGTGGTCAGATCATGCTCCAGTTTGGGTGTGTCTGCAAATGAATAGTAGAGATGAGGGGGTAAGTTATTGGCGATTAAACAATAGGCTTTTAGATGATAAAACATTTAATGAATTTCTTACAGAACATATATGAGAATATGTCTTATCAATAGCTCAGAGGAGGTAACATTTGGCACTCTCTGGGAGTGTCCTGAAAGTGGAGAGACTAGGGTAAATTGATCTTGCGAGTCTTATTCCTCAAAAAGGAGAGGAAGAATTTTGCTTGTGCAAAAGATTGCTAAACTTGAACTGAGTCACAAGAGGTCCCTGGAGCACCATAGGTTGCAGAAACTGGAGGAAGCTAGAAAGGAATTGCACGAATTGGATTTAGCCAAAATAGCCTTTCAATTGGACTTACTTAAACAGAGGCACTTTGAGTTTGGTAATAAGGCAGGGCAAGTGCTCGCAAGGAGGTTGAGAGAAAAGACGATTCAAAAGATTTAAGATCTGGTAAATTTTTGTACACAACAGCGGAAATTAGTAAAAGATTTACCGGTATGCAGTTCTATGAAGTTGTATGATTTTGAAATGCAAATTTTATGCAGGCTAGTGAAAAATATTTAGAGTGTATAAATCTTCTGACGTTATCTGGGGAAGCGAGGGAGAGGCTTAACAAATTACGGAGTTTGATGTGTGCCAAGTAATTAAAGACCTCCCTCCAAACCAAACACTGCTGAGTGACTGTCACTTTCCCCTTACAGCAGTTTTTAAACTAGAACAATCTCCTTTTCAAAATTTAGCGCTAACAGCCTGGTTCCACCCTGGTTAAGGTGGAGCCCGTTTGTTTAGAAAAGACTGCCCCCCCCCCCTCCCCCAACGTTCCCCAGTTCCTGACAAAACTGAATCCCTCTTCCTTGTACCATCATCTCATTCATGCATTCAGACTCCAGAGCTGCTCTTGCCTCTGACTTGAGTATGGAACAGGTACAGGGAGCGTTCTCTGAAATGTTCCCTGTACCTAAAACCCTAAATTTGGCTTCCAGAACCTCCCTCCCTCATTTTCCTATGTTGCTGCCCACATGTATCTCAACAGCTGGCTCCTCCCCCAGCACTGTCTAAAATCTAATATAGGTGACGTGTGAGGTCCGCTATCCGCACCAGGCAGACATGTTACCAGGCAATCTTCACACCCACCAGCCACCCAAAGGAGGAACTTTTGCCTAAGCAGTGTTCTTAGCTTTTTATTATACCAGAAAGAGACTCTCTGAATTTTGGAATTAGAAATACGAATCTTACTGTTTGTTTCTTTAGGTCCTACAATATTAACAAAATGGCATTTCAGGCAGTGGATGAGGTGCTCAAGATTGGTGAGTATCAAACTATTGCAAGCATGCTTCCTTTGTAAGAAAACAAACATTTTATGATAATACTGCCTTCTTATTTACAGCTAAAATACAAGAGAATTTGAAAGTTCCATTGGACAGGAAGTTGATTGAAAAAGGTTAGTATCTTTTTACATTTTTAAATTTAATTTCTTTAGCACTTACCTATAGTATTTTCCAAGCAGTTTTGATTACTGCGGTTATGTTCTTTTTCATACAAATGTCACCAGCACATTGGCAGACATAGCACGCACAATTCTGTCCTATTGAGCATCACAAGCTGAAATGGGCCCTGAAAATGCCAGTCATTTACAAAGAAGTCTACCACTTGTTATGTATAAATGTAATTAGCAAACAAAGTAAGAGGTGGGGGGGGGGTTGTTTGTTTTTGCTTCTTTTGATAAAGGGTATTACTTTGTCATAGCACAAGAGACTCAGCACTTGTCTCTATCTCTATCATAGGCAGTTATGGGATTTGACTAGTCACAGCCGCCACATCATAGTATAGTTCTCAAATCTGCCCTCAAAATGACCAGTATTTCTAAGACCCATGCCATTGGTGCCCCTAGGTTATGAAACTAAGACCTTGGAGCTTATTGGGAAGTTTGATTTATCAGAATGCTATGCCACAATCCCCTATATAGTGTCTTACCAACTCTTTGTGGTCAAATACTTGCATACCATTTATGAAGATGCTGAAGAATTTGTTGACTATCTCCTTAAGAACATAAGAAATTGCCATGCTGGGTCAGACCAAGGGTCTATCAAGCCCAGCATCCTGTTTCCAACAGAGGCTAAACCAGGCCGTAAGAACTTGGCAAGTACCCAAACACCAAGAAGATCCCATGCTACTGATGCCAGTAATAGCAGAGGCTATTCCCTAAGTCAGCTTGATTAAAAGCAGTTAATGGACTTCTCCTCCAAGACCTTATCCAAACCTTTTTTGAACCCAGCTACACTAACTGTACTAAACACATCCTCTGGCAACTAATTCCAGAGCTTAATTGTGCGTTGAGTGTGAGACTTTTCTCCGATTAGTCTTAAATGTGCTACTTGCTAACTTCATGGAGTGCTCCCTAGTCCTTCTATTATCTGAAAGTGTAAATAACTGATTCACATCTACTCGTTGAAGACCTCTCATGATTTTAAAGACCTCTATCATATCCCCCCTCAGCCTTCTCTTCTCCAAGCTGAACAGCCCTAACCTCATTAGCCTTTCCTCATAGAGGAACTGTTCCATCCCCTTTATCGTTTTGGTCGCCCTTCTCTGTACCTTCTCCATCGCAAATATATCTTTTTTGAGATGCGGCAACCAGAATTGTACACAGTATTCAAAATGCAGTCTCACAATGGAGCGATACGGAGGCATTATGACATTTTCTGATTTATTAACCATTCCCTTCGTAATAATTCCTAACATTCTGCAGCACACTGAGCCGACGATTTCAAAGTATTATCCACTATGATGCCTAGATCTTTTTCCTGGGTGGTAGCTCCTAATATGGAACCTAGCATTGTGTAATTACAGCAAGGGTTATTTTTCCCTATATGCAGCACCTTGCACTTGTCCACCTTAAATTTCATCTGCCATTTGGATGCCCAATTTTCCAGTCTCGCAAGGTCTTCCTGTAATGTATCACAATCTGCTTGTGATTTAACCTACGCTGAATAATTTTCTATCCGCAAATTTGATAACCTCACTCATCTTATTCCGTTCCAGATCATTTATAAATATATTGAAAAGCACTGGTCCAAGTACAGATCCCTGAGGCACTCTACTGCTTACCCTTTTCCATTGAGAAAATTGAACATTTAATCCTAATCTGTTTCCTTTTAATCATATGTAATCCACAAAATGACGCAGCCTCCTATCCCATGACTTTTTAGTTTTCTTAGAAGTCTCTCATGAGGGACTTTGGATTTTCAGAAGGCGTTTGACAAATCACTACATGTACTGGTTCACCTTTATCCTTATGTTTATTAACCCCTTCAAAAAAAAAAAATGAAGCAGATTTGTGAGGCAAGACTTCCCTTGGATAAATTCATGTTGACTGTGTTCCATTAAACCAAGTCTTTCTATATGCTCTACGATTTTGATCTTTAGAATAGTTTCCACTGTTTTTCCCAGCACTGAAGTCAGGCTCACTGGTCTATAGTTTCCCGGATCGCCCTTGGAGCTCTTTTTAAATATTGGGGTTACATTGGCCACCCTCCAGTCTTCAGGTAAAATTGATGATTTTAATGACAGGTACAAATTTTAACTAATAGATCAGAAATTTCATTTTTTAGTTCCTTCAGTACCCTGGGATGCATACCATCTGGTCCAGGTGATTTGCTACTCTTTCGTATGTCAATCTGGCCTACTACATCTTCCAGGTTCACAGTGATTTGGTTCAGTTCGTCTGACTCATCACCCCTGAAAACCATCTCCGGAACTGGTATCTCCCCAACATCCTTATTAGAAAACACGGAAGCAAAGAATTAATTTAGTTTTTCTGCAATGGCCTATCTTCCCTAAGAGCCCCTTTAACCCCTCTGTCATCTAACGGTCTAACCGACTCCCTCACAGGTTTCTTGCTTCGGATATATTTTAAAAATTTTTATTATGAGTTTTTTTGCCTCTACGGTCAACTGCATTTCAAATTCTCTCTTCGCTTGTCTTATCAATGTTTTACACTTAACTTGACAGTGCTTATGCTTTATTCTAGTTTCTTCAGATGGATCCTTCTATTTTTGAAGGATATTTTTTTGGCTAAAATAGCCTCTTTCACCTCACGTTTTAATCATGCCAGTAATTGTTTTGCCTTCTTTCCACCTTTATTAATGCGTGGAATACATCTGGACTGCACGTCTAAGATTGTATTTTTAAACAATGTCCATGCCTGTTGAACACACTTAACCTTTGCAGCTGCACCTTTCAGTTTTTTTTCTATTTTCCTCATTTTATCAAAGTTTCCCTTTTGAAAATTTAGTATTAGAGCTGTAGATTTACTTATTGTCCCCCTTCTAGTTATTAGTTTAAATTTGATCATGTTATGATCACTATTGCCAAGTGGCCCTACCACAGTTACCTCTCACCAGATCCTACGTTCCACTAAGAATTAAATCTAAAATAGCTCCCTCTCTCGTTTGGTTCCTGAACCAATTGCTCAATGAAGCAGTCATCTATTACATTCAGGAACTTTGTCTCTAGCAAGTCCTGATGTTACATTTACCCAGTCAATATTGGGGTAATTGCACTGCCAAATTTATTTATTTATTTAAGTTTTTCTATACCGACATTAGTAGGCACATCATGTCGGTTTACATTAAAACTCTAGTTTGGAAAGGTACAAAGAACAGGGAGCGGGGGGAACTGGGACAACTGGTGGAAATTTGTACAACAGAGGTTGTTACAGTACAGGGAGGCTATAAGGGAGCCTGAAAATCAAACTAGAAAGTTAACAATTTAGTAGGATAACTGATAGGTAACAGAGGTATAACTGAAAAGTAATTAAAACAAATTAGTAAGAAAGCTGTTAAATAAGGAATAACAGAGAGGTAACTGGTAGGTAATTGGTAGAGACGGGGTCCACAATTGGCAAAGTGGGGGCATGCTAAAGTCTAGTCAGGGTAAGCCTGATGGAAGAGCCAGGTCTTGAGCATTTTTTTTTAATTTGAAGGGGCAGGGTTCTAGGCGGAGGCTGGTGAGCAGGGCATTCCATCGAGTGGGTCCAGCAGTTGATAGGGTGTGGTCCCGAGGTGAGGTGGGCACTTTTAAGTGGTGGGATGTGCAGAGTGCCTTTGCGGATTGCTCTGGTTGGGCGGGATGATTGAGTCGTAGGGGTTCGTTGAGCCAGGATGAGTTGTTTTTGAATATGGATTATGGTGAGGATCTTGAAAAGGATACATGAAGGGATAGGGAGCCAATGGAGGTCTTTTAATAGGGGTGTGATATGGTCTGATTTACGTGCGTTCATGATTCTAGCAGTGGCATTCTGCAGCATTTGCAGGGGTCTGATTGTGGAGTAGGGGAGGCCTAAATACAAGGAATTACATTAATCTAATTTGGTTGAGAGGGAGGCTTGAATAACTGTTCTGAGATCGTGGGTGTGGAGTAAGGGTTTCAGTTTTTTTTATGATATTTAGCTTGTAGAATCCTTCTTTTAAGACAGAGTTGATATGTTTTTCTTAGGTTTTGATCAATTAATACACCCAAGTTGGCTGAGTAGTCAGTAGGTGAGAGCTTGTGCGTTTGATGGTTGTGGATGAGGTGTAGTTCGTGTTTTGATGAATTTAGTGCAAGATGGAGATTAGTGAGTAAGGAGTTGATGGAAGAGAGGCATTTCTCCCAGTATTTTAGCATGGCGTTAATGGAATCTTGAATAGGTATGATGACTTGTACATCATCTGCGTAGATGTAGAATTTAAGGCAGAGTTCGGAGAGAAGCTGGCATAAGGGCAGGAGGTATATGTTAAAGAGGGTGGACGAGAGGGAGGAGCCTTGGGGGACTCCCTAGGTGAGGGGGAAGTGTGTGGATTCTGATTTTCCTATTTTAACAGAGAATTTTCTGTTCTCAAGGTAAGTTTTCATACCTTGAGAACAGAAAATACAAATGTCAGCTTCTCTGATTTCTCTTAGTATTTGATCTGTCTGACTATTTTGTCCAGATGGATGGTAGTATATGCCTATCACTATACATGGGATTTCTACCCATATAGATTCTGCTGAGCATTTAGTCTCTTGTATGATCTTTATCCTGTTGGACTCTATACTCTCCCAGACATAAAGTGTCACACCCATACCAAATTGATCCTCCCTATCATTGCGATATAATTTGTACCCTGATATAGCACTATCTCATTGGTTATCATCCTTCCATCAAGTCTCTGTGATGCCAATTAAGTCTATCTCATCATTTGCTGCTCTACACTCTAACTCTCCTATCTTACTTCTTAGACTTCTGGCATTGGCATACAGACATTTCAAAGTGTGGTTTTTGCTTGTTTTAACAACCTGCTTTTCAGTTGATAGGGGATAATTTGGAAATCTTAGCTCAGGTAATTTTTTACATATAGGCACGTGGACTACGTTTGCTTTTATTGGAACCTCTCTGTTGGGATGCCCTAACTCTCCTGTTTCATTAGTATCCTTCAAGGATACTTTCCTCTGAACCATGCACTGCTGAGTGACTGTTGGCTTTCCCCCTTTTTCTAGTTTAAAAGCTGCTCTATCTCCTTTTTGAAAGTTAGTGTGGAAAAGTCTCCCTCCCCCCCCTTCCCCAAAAGTATCCCCAGTTCCTTCCAAAACTGAATCCTTATTCCCTGCACCATCGTCTCCTCCTACGCATTGAGACTCCGGAGCTCTGCCTGCCTGCCTCTGGGGACCTGCACGTGGAACAGGAAGCATTTCAGGGAATGCCACCCTGGAAGTTCTGGATTTCAGCTTCCTACCTAAAATCCTAAATTTGGCTTCCAGAACCTCTCACCCACATTTTCCTATGTTGTTAGTGCCCACATGTACCATGTCAGCCGGCTCCTCCCCAGCACTGTCTATAATCCTATCTAGGTGACGCGTGAGGTCTTCCACCTTCTCACCAGACAGGCAAGTTACCAGGCAATCGTCAAGATTATAAGATTAATTTTATTTCTTTTTAAGGTGAAAAGCAAAGAATGCGATAAATATCTAGTTCCGATAGGCATCAAGAGCCTCTACAGTGGCCATAGACACTCATATTGTAATGGCTATGAGTTTCATGTTCAGGGAAGGCTTGCTAATGTGCCATGCTTCAAGGACAATCTCTTTAAAAATGAGCTGAAAGAAGTGTTGGATGTCATAAGATTCATATGCCATATTTCAGACCACCTCTGCTGCCATATTTACACAAAGATGTAGAAACATCTTGAGCTGATTTCAGCGCAAGACACCAGAGTGGATTCCTGAAGAAGTAGTCTCTTCTTCAAGTGATGCTTCCCTGGGCCCTCTCTCCTGTCAATAGGACATAAGAATTCACAAAAAAAATCGAAAGAACTCAAATCCCTATAAAGCCACTCATTCAAAGCAGTGTTCCAGTCCTTATTCTAGAAGAACCCACCATTTTAATTTTTGGGGTGGGGTGGGGGGACGGGGACTGGGGCAGGGAGAGTGGAGGAGGTTGAAGAGTTTAAACATTTTTGGTGCATGGCAAGGTCACTCTGCTCCTTTTGGAATTCTAGCTCATTCAGTACAAGATCTGGCACCATGAGCCTTTTATTTGCAACTACCCAGGAATTTTCTCCTATTTTATATCCCCTGCCAACTCAGTTATTTATTTTTCTTTACCGATATTCGATTTGACATATCACGCCGGTTTACATACAACAGGATGTCTAAGGCAGGCTTTATAATGACATGATACAGTATAACAGATTAACTTATTAACTGAGTACATATAACTTGCTTTACATAATAACTTTTCTAATAGTAATATGTTCTAATTTAACTTACTATGTACAGTGGCTGAGAGGGGAATTGGCAGTTAGTAGCCCTCAGCTAGATGTCTTCTGGAACTTTGCAATCTTGGGCCCTAAATCCAGCTGTTAGTTGCTTGACTGTGAGCGGGAGGCCCACAGCCACATAGA
This sequence comes from Rhinatrema bivittatum, assembly GCF_901001135.1. Taxonomy (NCBI): domain Eukaryota; kingdom Metazoa; phylum Chordata; class Amphibia; order Gymnophiona; family Rhinatrematidae; genus Rhinatrema; species Rhinatrema bivittatum. The sequence continues at coordinate 753,650,292 of NC_042615.1, forward strand.
CTATATCCTGTGACTTGGGTATATTTCATATTTGCTAGGAGCACTACATCTCCAGTACTACATACTACTTGTAGTAGTATGGCTTGGCATCAGCTCCACTAATTTTTGCCAGATGCCTAGCTGTTTGAACTGACTTATGAAAAATTTGGGGTTTGTGAATTCTGTGTCTGAATAACTGGTATGTGTTCTTGATTAGTCAGTCAGGGGTAAATGAATCCATGCATGTTGCCACCTGGGTGCTGGAGTCACTAGGGTTAGTCATCAATTAGCCTACATCTTATCTGAACCAATCACCTCAATTGGAGTTCACTAGGGCTCATCTAGATGCAGCTTGGGCCATGAACATAGTCTGAGATTGTGGCTGCATTGGGGGAGAGAATGCAGTCATCAGATATCAGCTTGATCCATGTTGAGATTACTACATCTTATGACCTCCACAGTGCATGTGATTTCTATGGCATGTCTCTATGAGGTAGTCAAATAGCTGAATACATAGCAAGTGGATACACTATATATAGAAGAAAGCATTCAGCAAAAAAAATCAAATCAGTGTAGACACAATGTATGCAATACTAGCTGCTTAAGGACCATCATACCACTCGTAAGTGACAAACTTTTTTGTACATGTTTCTCCCTGGTCACATTTACTCATCAGTCCTGTGATAATCCTATAATAGTCCTTTTTTTGACTCTTATGTGCAAATAAAGCTATTAATTCCCTTTTGTAAGAAATTTCAGTCCCAGAGCAGCAGCAGTAAACTTTACATTAGTGCCATCTAAAGTTTGCTGCTGCTGCTACTCTGGGACTGGAAATTTCTGACAAAAGGGAAGAAGTAATTTTATTAAGGGGAAACTTTGATAAAATGAGGAAAATAGAAAAAAAATTGAAAAGTGCAGCTGAAAAGGTTTAAAAGTATACAACAGGTGTGGACATTGTTTAAAAATACCATATTAGAAGCTCAGTCCAGATATATGCCATTCATTAAGAAAGGTGGAAGGAAGGCAAAACGATTACCAGCATGGTTAAAAGGTGATATGAAAGACCTTTAGCCAAAAACAATCCTTCAAAAATTGGAAGATGATCCATCTGAAGAAAATAGGAAAAAGTATAAGCATTGAAAATTTAAGTGAAAAATATAGATAGGACAGGCTAAAAGAGAATTTAAAATGAAGTTGGCTGTAGAGGCAAAAACTCATAACTTTTTTTTTTTTTTTAATATATCCACACCATCCTTCAGGAAACCAATCATGTTTGCATTCTCACCAATCTTAATCATGCAAATCCAGGGATCACTGTGCTACGCTATATCCAATCTCTAAATCTTTTGGCATAGATGTTGAAGGGTATGTAACTTGATCACTTGATTTTTCAGATCTCAAGTCTTTCTGTATTCTAGAAAGGAATCCACTAAGAGACCATATGGTTTTAAATGAGTTTGCTATTTGGTGTGAGAGTAGGGCTATAGATTCTCTTACTTGTTCCACACAAAAACTACTTAAAGGACTTCTTTGTAGCGAAGTCTGACCTAAAAAAAATCATTTTAGGGTTCACTTCCCTGAAATTGACTATTGCTATGTAGAAGAAAATTCTGTTTCTATATAGCCTTTAGTTATTTGTCAGATTCATGCAGGGATTGCTGCAATTAGTCTCCCACTGTGTCAAGCTGTCTTGCCAACATTCTTCCCTGGGCCACATGCCCAGAAGGGGTAAAGCAGCTCTCCATACTTTGGGTTGTAAGAGAGTTGCAGTCTATCTACAATAGACTGAAATCTTTATAAAATTTATACAAATTTTTGTTTGCTATACAACTGAAAGAATAGCCAAAATAAGTGATTTAAGAAAACTTGAGTGATCAAATGGTTGGCAGTTAAGATTCAATGCAAAAAAAGTGCAGAATCATGCCTTTGGGGGTTCAGAAATCCAAAGGAGCAATATGAGACCGTAGGTGAGAAGCCAATGTTTACTTGACAGGAGAGAGATTTGGGGGAGATAGTGTCTGATGATCTCAAGATATAGCGAAACAGTTTAACAACGTGGTGACTAGAGTCAGAAGATTGCTGGGATGCATAGGGAGAGGCTCACTTAAATAATAGAGAAAAAAAAGGAAGTGATCATGGCTATGCTCTCAATCTAAAGGATAACTACATTCACTTTGAGAGATTCTCTCATCACAGGAAGTAGCTCAGATTCATCATGGGAAACGGGCACCTCCAGCACTGCATTCTGGAGTTTGGGCTCTTATCTGCCTCGTAGGTCTTCATGAAATGCTTAGCTGTGGTAGCAGTGCACTTACACAGGCTAGGGGTGCACGTATTTCCTTATCTGGATGATTGGTTAAGAGCCCATCTCAGGCAGGAGCCAAGGAATCAATGTGCATGACCATCTAGGTGCTGGAGTTACTTCGGTTCTTTGTCAGTTACTCCAAGTTTCATCTCAGTCACTCACCTCAGTTGGAGATCTGCAAGACATGACTCAGACCAGATTCTTCCTCTCACAGCAGTAGGCCACCACCTTGATGGCCATAATGGAAGAAATAGAAGAGAGTCAGCAGACATCAGCTTGGCATATGTTGAAGTTGTTGGACCACATGGTCACAACCGTTCATGTTACTCCCTTGGCACATCTGTACATAAGAAGAGCCCAACAAACCTTGAGGTTGCAGTGGCTACAAGCCACTCAGGATCTTCGACACTGCATCCAGATCACTTTGGGACAATTCCAGTCTGGCTCAGGGAGTTCCCATCCAGATTTCTTCAATTCAGATGGTCCCAGCCACAGATGCTTCCAACTTGGGTTGAGGGGCTCATGTAGATAGGCTTTGCGCCCAGGGCTTCTGGTCCACCCATAACCTCAGGACCAGATAAACTTCCTGGAGCTCCAGGCAATTTGGTATGCTTTATGGGCTTTCAGATTGGCTGTCCAACAGAGTGTCTGCTTGGAGCAGGACAAATCAAGTGGTAATGTATTAAATCAACAAGCAGGGAGATTCAGGCTCGTACCTCTTGTGTCATGGGACAGTCCAGTTGTAGACTTGGGCCACCTATCTGGCCAGTGTGGCAAACAGCTTGGTGGACAGATTGTCGGTCCTAAAGACTCCACAAATGGTCCCTGGATCATGGAGTAGCAAATTGTGAATCTTCCACCTCCTGGGACATCCTGGAGGTGGATATGAAATTGGCTGTTTGAAACAGAAAGGTCCCTCTCTTCTACTGCACACACAGGGCGTGCACAGCAAGCTAGCCCCAGATGCTTTCACTCTTCAGTGGGGCTAGGGACTTCTGTACATGTATTCTCCAGTTCCTCTGATATTAAAGACTTTATTGAAGCTCTGGGAGAACAGGGGGGGACCATGATGCTCATAGCCCCTCATTGGCTGAGACAGATCTGGTTTCCACTCCTATAGGAAATGTTCATTCAGGAACTGTTCAGATTGGGGTTTTCTCTAGATCTCATCACTCAGGCTCAAGGCAGGTTGTACCACCCTAATCTCCGGTCCCTCTCGCTCACTGCTTGGATATTGAGAGGCTGATTCTGCAACCACTTGGCCTTTCAAGGAATTTCTCATGTCCTAATGGCTTCCAGAAAGCCTTCCACTAGAATGTCCTATGGATTGCAGTGGAGGAGGTTTGCTGTGTGGAATGATTGCTAGGCATAAGATCCCTTCTGCTCTACACAAAAACTGCTTGACTACCTTCTATGTCTCTCTAAAGCTGGTCTTAAGACCATGTAGAAGGTAAGCCTATTTCTGTTCAGCCTTTAGTTGTATATTTCATGTGGGATCTGCTTCATTTCAAGCTTACAATCAAACCTCCTGCTGTGTTGTGGGACCTCAGTGTGGTTTTGTCCCAGCTGATGAAAGCTCCCTTTGAGCCTCTATGTTCCTGTGAGCTGAAGTACCTGACCTGGAAGATCATATTTTTTGGTGGTGGTCACTTCACGCTGAAGGTCAGTGAGTTTCAGGCCTTAAATAACTTATCTATCTTGTACACCCTATTTTTGCATGATAGGGTAGTTTTGCATATGTACCCTAAATTCTTGCCTAAGGTGGTGTCTGAATTCCATCTTCACCAGGCAATTGCCCTTCCAACATTTTTCCTCAAGCCTCAATCTCACCAAGGTGAACAAGCTCTTGGCTGCCTATTTGGAGTGGACAGCCCCCAATAGAAAGTCCACCCAGCTTTTTGTTTCCTTTGTTCAGAACAAGCTGGGAATTGCCATTGTCAAACACTCTGCAATTCACTGGCAGATTGCATCTCCTTTGTTACATCCAGGCAGGCTTGAATCTGGTGGACCATGTCATGGCAGTGTAGTTGGTTTACTTATGATCAATCTCCATACAGATCTCTAAGATTGTGACGAGGCATTCACTCCACTCCTTCACATCACACTACTGTTTGGATAGGGATGGTCTACACAACAGCAAGTTTGGCCAGTCTGTCCTCCGAACTCTGTTCCCACCTAGGGCATGTTATTTTGTTCCAGGCTGCCCTTCTTAGGGCATACATATAAAAAAGGCCTGTTGACAACAAAAATATTTTGGTGACCTGTTGACATTGGTTTTTTGTTCCCCTTTTTGTTGGGGACTGCCTGTGGCTAGGGATTCACCCTGTGTGAGGACTGCCATTCCTTCTTGTCCTTGGAAAAAGTAGAATTGCTTAACTGTAACGGTGTTCTCTGAGGACAGTAGGATGGCAGTCCTAATAAGACCTACCCACCTCACCATGGAATTGGGTTTCTACTTTGTGTTTTGTTAGCTAAATTAGACTGAAAAGGGACCCTGTGTGGGTACATAGTTTTAATGCATGCCATAGGCATGCTCTGAGGCTCAGTCAAAGTTTCTAGAAACTTTGACATAAGTTTTCCGTGCTGGGCTCCATTGGATGATAGGCTGGTCTACAGATAGTAAAACTATCTAATCATGCTCATATCTTTTTTACACGTCACAAAGTTGTCTTCAATTTCAAAATCTACCTTATTTTTACTCCATATTCTTATTTTAGTGCATACAGTTAAAGTTTGCATCATCGCTTATATCAAAATATCTCAAATTTTTCCCCAACCCCCAACTTCCCTCATTCATATCCCTTCCATGCAACCTCATACATTCATCACAATCCTAAAACATCCCAATTATAAAACAATTTGCGGTTGCCTTTATAGCCTACAACAACCCAAATATTTATGATGGTGTTCCTCTGGCAGTCCATCCAATTCAAATGTTGCTCCTTGCTTGTATTTCCCAAAATTAAGGACATGCTCGTTGTGTCAAAAAATGCAAAAGCTCCTTTTCCTTCAAAAAGGTATCACCTTCATTGAGGCAAACTTGTATATTCTTTCTTTATTTGCATTTTGAAGTGCCTTCGCAAATAAACATTCAGTTGAACAGCACCAGGAGATCACATTTAACTTGCTTTTCATAGTGATGATGCAAACTGTTCAATTGTATGCACTAATATAATTAAGATAAAGGTAGATTTTGAAACTGAAGACAACTTTGACATGTGTAAAAGATATGAGCCTGATTAGATAGGCTGTCTACAGATTGTATACTGCCTCCTACCAACAGTAAAACTAACAGTGTATAGGATAAAGGGCTCCATTGGATGATGTCACCCATGTGTGAGGACAGACATCCTGCTGTCCTCGGAGAACACCTGTTACAAGTAAACAACTCTGCTATGTTATTGTGCTAAAATTGTATTGAAACAGACCACTCCCATGTGCAAACTTGCAGAATTCCTTTGATATGGATGTTGTAAAGACCTTGCTGCTGAAAGGGTCAATAGTCTTTTTTTTTTTTTTTAAATATGCTGTTAAATACTTTATTTGTGGAGTTAATTTTATGTGCTGTGAAGCTTGAATGTAGAGAGATACCACTAAAATCCATTCAGAGATTTTTATATAGGTATAAATGTCTAAAATTTTACTCCCCTTTTCCCTTACTTAACTCTTCAGTTATATTGCCCAACTGTCAGTTTTTTTGTGTTTCTCCTAAAGAAGGAATCTAACTAGCTCAAATGCCATTGTGATAGTTCTGACGTGCTGTGCACCTTTGACCTTGAAAATGTTCCTTAAAGTTGTTTGTTCTTCTAGTGACAAGGCATACAATGACTCTCTGCTCTACAGTCCCGAAGAGCCAAAGATGCTATTCAGTATACGAGAACCCATCGCAAACCGGGTTTTCTCAAGCAGCCGCCAAAGAGGCTTCTCCTCCAAGTAAGTGAGAACAAAGTGTAGGTGGTCCGCTGCGGGGAAAAATGTTTGCTGACATCTGAATTGATTATCCATATTTTTCTCAGCACACTTGTTATATAGCAAACTAAGGGAGATGTAATGTGGTTTTAATAAAACAAAAAAAAAAATCTTGAAATGAGGATGTACCAAAGCAAGATGCTTGCATAAATGTTTGACCATTTTAAAGGTTTGAAAGTTAGATCAGTTCAGGCAGAGATGGCCCTTGACATTCCTGCCTGTTAACTTCAAGTCATCTGGGCCAGTGTGTGTATGAGTTGTTATCTTAGAATATCCTAGGCTTTGTAGTCCTGCCTTTTAGTACTAATAAAAGAAAACAGCAAATGCTAGAATTCTTTGATAAAAAAAAAAATGTAACTTCAGTTATCAGACCAGGCTGCTATTCAGGCTGCATGCATAAGGGATAACAAAATACATAGATGCAATATTTAAATCCAAAATTATTTATTGGAAACCACCACATTCTAGTATTTTTATTATTTATAAGTTTACTACTTAAGAACATAACATATAAGAATGTAAGCCAGTTCTAGGATGAATAATGTTCTGGTTATATATCTTTTTGTTACTGAGAGACTACTGGAAAATTTTCCAGAGGAAGGGAATGGAGAAGCGCCACTCTTACTGTCAACTTACCATTGGGTAAATGGAGGCCTAGGCGAATGGTAACCTAAGGATCACACACAAGCAGAATTACAGATGGCTTCTAGTAGCAGCCTACACTACAATGTGTCTTCTTTTGAAGGTCAAGAAAGGATTAATTTGGCTCTTAGTGGTATCTTGGATCACACAGTCTTCACATCTGTGTGTTTACCTTTTATCAAAAAATTACCCACACTAGATGACTTATTCCAAAGATGGGCATCTCTAGTCCTCAAGAATCACAAATAGGTCTTGCTTTCAGGATATAAAAAAAAATATTGATCAGACATAGTTGCAAATAGAGTTTATGATTCCAGGTAAATTATTATATTTTGGTTATTCTAAAATTCAGACCTGTTTCCAATTTTTAGGGATCACATTTGTCCATCTTGTACTTAGCATTAATATGAGCAAAGATTAAATAACCTTGGTGCTGCATTATCTTATAAATTATAAACCTAAAATGTATTTCCTCTTCTGTTCTCAGGATTTCCCTTCGCTCTCGTTGTTGGGATGCTTGTATGGTGGTGGATGGAGGAACCTCATTTGAGTTCAATGATGGAGCAATAGCTTCCATAATGATGGACACAGATGATGCACTTTGCACCGTGCTCCTAGATGAATGATGGAATTTGCTGGATAAATCCCATGAAAACTGTGAAATGCAGAGGTGGAGAAAGCTCGAGACTGCAGTGCACAGCACTATTCTTTTGACATTTAAGTAGTGGTTTTCTCATCGTGTAGAAGGAAGCATTCTGACTAAGAGAGTCTGAGGCAACCTTCCCATCCTTGAGCTGGGGCGGCAGAAGCAATGTGAGCAGTGGATCATCTTATATGTACTGCAAAAAGTTTGAACCAGACCACTGAACCTTTAATGTAACCATGGAGCTGCAAGCAGCATTGTATTGCTTTACAAAACACAGGACGACATGTTCAAATTAAACAAATTAGGCTTGGATATTGTATAGTATTTTTGTTGGAAGCTGAAGACTAAGGTCAACCAAACACACAAACTAGTGCCAAGTGTTTGTACTTCTACACAGAAGTTACAGTGTTGACTTTGCACACATATTTAAAGAGATTTTGAATTTCACATGCAATATCTGCTTAATTCCAAACTTTGTCTTCAAGCTGTCCCGTTGCCACACTGAGGTGATAGGTGCGTACATTTTAGTTTCATGCTTCATTCTGGAGATGATTTTATAAATCCCTTTCATCTTTTTACCAGTAATTTTAGCTGCATAACTTATGGGTACTTGAATGCCACAGAAATAAATGACAATATCTGTCTCTATGAACTGACTGTCTTGGGCAAAGTTACTTGCCTGGGCTAACAGAGCATATCTGGCTGCTGTCTAATAGCCAACCTTAGTCATCAGGTGATCCAACAAGTATATGTAGGTTTCCCTGTCCTTCAGATTTATACTGTTTTACTTCTGAAGTAGTGCAGAACTGTGCTTACAGGTGGCCTAGTCTGGACAGTTTCATGCTGTTCAGGGCGCTTTATGCTCAAGTAATCTCTGAACCTGATAGTTTAGTGACCAATGTAGGGTTTACACTATGTAACCCAGAGATTACTGACCAGATTAGGCTATTAGCCATTCCTACAGAGTCAGAAATGAGAGAAACATTGGTAACACCCTGACTTTTTTTTTTTTTTTTAAAGCATAATTGGTTATGGGCCTGGCTTGACAGGTTTCCTTCATTTCATGTTCACTTTTTTCCTCCTGGTCTGCCTTTTTATTATTCATTAGGTAATGGGGGAGGGGAAAGAAGGAAAGTGAAATTTACTTATTAAATAATTTGTGTCATAGACCTGGAAGAGTGGTCCCCAGGACACTGACTGATGGCCAAAGCACAATGCAATGTGAGGCAGAAATAGGAGATGAGCAAAGATCAGGGCAGACTGAAGCAAGGTCAGGAACTAGGCAGGGTATCAACTGGTAGGATCAGGCACAGTTAGACACTCGAACAAAGGATCAGGCATCTACCCAGAGGAGTGAGCTTCCTTTTATGTTTGAGCAGTGTTGATATCATCAATCTGTGCCACAGGAAGTCCTAGGCACTGGCCCCTTGCATCTAGTGTTGCAGCCCTTATGCAGAACACCAGGAGCCATGCTGGGAGGGCCCAACAGGTCACGGGACGGTGCTGAGCCTGGGACTGTGAGGTACAGGACACCAACTGCACTGCTATAGTTGGCAGCATGTTAGTCTGTATCAAACAGTCCTTTTCTGTTTCTGCACATTTACTTTATTTTTCCAGTATTGGTTTTTGTTAATTGAACCTGTTTTTCCCCACACTTTAACAACATCTCTACGTGTCCCATTAATAGGTGTATTGGTCAATTTACAGCTGAATCAGTAGAGCTGCTGATTCTGGTCCCAGCTGAAACAATTTTTCAGTCAGTTCAACTGTATTGGGGGAGGAATGGGAGGTTTCTCTTCATCTTTCATTGGTGTGCAAGCAAAAGGTAGCAAGTATTATAGCTTTTTTGTATTTGGATTCAATTGCCATAATGTGCAAAGTCTAACTACAGTTCCAGTTGATACTAATGGTCCCCCCGTCCCTCCACAGCCAATTTTCATGGCCTGATTTTGATTTTACATTAAGAGGTAGTGTAGAAGTCACAAAACCCTTTGCTTTATTTATCCTTCAAAAATATCCAATATAGCCAAAAAAAATTTTTAATTCAGTGTAGTACTTTGAAAAGATCCCTATGTACACTTCAGAGCTGTTAGGAACCACCTTTAGAGACCAATTTTTAATATTTAATGTCATGCCTCAGATTTCTCTATTGGTGAAATGCAGTTTAGTATGTACTGTAAAGCCCACTAAATAGAGCAGCAACTGCCTTTACCCCAAACTGAAAATAAAATCTTTTATATTCTATACTAGGGATGTGCAGAGGGACGCCATACGTTGCATTCGGGATTCGTCGGGGGGCAGATACGTTGCATCGGCTGTATGGCGCCCCCGATACGTTAATACGTCTATTTCTATTCGTTCCCTGGCTAAAATTAAATTAACTACACCCCCCCAAGACTTACCAAAACTCCCGGGGGGTCCGGGAGCCATCCTCTGCACTCACACCCTCGGTGCCGGTTTCAAAATGGCGCAGATAGCCTTTGACCTACTATGTCACAGGGGCTACTGGTGCCATTGGTCAGCCCCTGTCACATGGCCATCGGCGCCATCTTGTGCTCCTACCATGATGGCTCCCGGACCCCCCCGCTGGACCACCAGGGAGTTTTGGTAAGTCTTGGGGGGGTCAGGAGGGTGGGGGGTTTGTTTAAATTGGTTTCTTTAGGCGGCCGAATAATTCGGCGAAGATTCGTGTGTTCGTGGGGAATCGCGATACATTTCGCTTCCCCACGAATACAGCGAATATGGCCACATCCGTTGCGGATTGCCAATACGTAGGGACCGAACGCACACCCCTATTCTATACTGGCTTATTCCCCCCCCCCCCCCCCCCCCCCTTTTTTTTTTTTTTTTTTTTTTTTTTTTTAAGAATTCACCTTAAAGTTCATAGAAGCTAAAGTGTCCTAATAAACAGAAACATATGTTGAGATTATTTCCTGAGTATCTTAATAAGTTTTTAAAACTGTTTTGCTCTTTCGGATATTTATATCAACCTTATTAAAGAGAAGAGATTTGTGAAGTCTAGCATTACTTTTTAGTAGCTTGATTTTTGGCCAAGCAGGGTTTTTAATTTTTGTGTTTTCAGGGTATGAGTTTCTTTATACACCATCTTAAATGGATAAACTTTATTTGATTGAGGCTGCTCTTTATCTCTCTCTCTCATTTGGTAGCACTTTACACTCAGTATTCTGGAGTTTTTCTGGTTAATCTTCTCTTTCTATACTGGAGTAACTCAAATTATTAAAAAAAAACATTTTACCATACCAATAATTACTACACCAAACCTACCTTTTCCCTCAGTTACCTTAACTGGTAATGCTAATTTAGACTTAACAGAAAAGAAATGCAGCTTAATGTTGGTGAGACTACGTGCCATGGGATGACTGACCTAGTTAAAACTTTATACTTAAATATTTTTCTTTGATTACCTCATGATTACATGTAGAAGACAATTCTCAGAAATTGAGCCCATTCCTCTTGCATGGTATTAGGATAGCAAACATTATACAGGCAGTGCCTATAGAGCTGCTTACAAGTAGAGAAAGCTAATCTCAGGCTTTGACTTGTGTTTAATTAGCTGGTGTTAGATTTAGGGGCTTCAACTGTACATTTATTGAACCATTTGGTATTTGAAATATGGAAGAAAGTGTATAGTCACATTTTTAGGAAGAATATTAGAATGTTAAAAATTGTAATGAAAATGGAGAATGTTTATAATAGTCCGATTTTGTTCTGGCTCATCTGTTTTATTTCTAAAGCCCGTGTCTCACAGACGTGGCATTATGTGACAGACCAGTGTTTAGACTCCCCTGGGGCATGGGTGAGCCAGCTAATGCCATTGCAACAAAATGGGAGAGACAGCAGCATTGCAAATAACATGATTCTTTTCTTTGCAAGTTAGTCACATTTTCCTCTGATAACTGGAGGGCTAAGTTTAAAAGCCCTAGCTGCAGCGATTCCAGGTGAACTGGGAGGGAAGAGGGAATCGGGACTATCATGTCACCGCGCGTACTTACTAAAATCCCCCTCCCCTTACGTGATCGAAACAGGATGCACATGCACGCATGAATGTAAAATCGTGCCCACAGGTAGCCAATTTTATAACATGCGCGCAGGTCTTAAAACCTATCTTTTAATTTGTAATACTTTAATTTGGCTTTGCTGTGTGTAAGGGGGAGGGCCTAGCCACCCCAGGCATCATTGTTGCATAGGATCTCTGAACATGTTGGAATAATGTTGAGCCAAGAGCTTGATAGGTCTTCTGCAAAACAGGGGTTTAGAAATAAAATGGTAGTAAAATAGAGGAAAGATTTTTTCAGAAGTATGTCAGTGAGACAGTCACTCTTCTGAAACTTTCTTGCTTAGATTTTATGGTGGTTTATTGTACAGGTAGGTAAACAGGTCCATCCTGTTTTTTTAAACACTGAAGTAGAGTGTGAGCTAGCTTACCTTGAGAAGGACTCCTTCCCAGTTTTCTAGAGGGAGATGTACATATATGCATTGTAAACACATTTTTTCTAGACTAAGATAAAAAAAAAAAAAAATCCTAAATCTTAACTTTTTGGTAGTATTGAGTAAAAAATAAAATGCACAGATAATATATTGCCATATGCAGAAGAGGAAACCTATATCATTTGCTGAACTTGAATCCGTTTGTACACCAGTGTGAAACTCATTGCAATTTCTCCTTTCCCCTACTTTTTATGCAAACAATGTTAAGAGGCAGCCTTAGCCAGACTGAAAAGGGAATCCAGGGAATCAGTAAAGAATATTGGGGTCCGTCTCAGGGGGTAGGAGTTGGGTTGTGAACTAATTAAATCTTGGTCTTTAGTTCAAGATCTCCCAGTGTCCTAGCCCTGACTTTCCATCACCCTGGCCAAATTACTTTTTCCCTTTCTTCAGGTTGTGCAGTTGAAATTGGCTATTGATAACTATTGCTTCTTCCCTATCCTGTTTGGATGCTTTCAGGTAATCCAGGTGCTATAAATATGCTGCAAGGCCATCTACCCCAGCGAAAGTAATTTAGAATGGTTTTAAGTTCCTTAATTCTACATTGGAAGTGAAAGAGTTGGTGGTGGCTGCATAAATGGAATTAAATTGTTGGGCATGGATTGAGAGTTACAGCAAGATTTTTTTTTTCTTTTAATATATTTTACGGGTTTTTTCTAAATGATTTTAAAATTTGCCCATAGTCTTGGTGAATAAGTAGTGTGGCTTGGACATTGAGAAAAGATAACACTACCCTGTTCTTGCTGAGGGCCATGAGTGCAGAATCGGTGGGAGCTAGACTTTGCCATCTGATCACCCTACCCCCTCCCTCTCTTTTTTTTTTTTTTGCCAAGTCTGCTGTGTTTGCAGCTGGTCCCAGTGGTTCTGGAACAGTGATGGGAAGGTGGCTTTGTTTTGGGATTCATTTTGACACCAAGAACTGATCAGTTACAGTTGGTCACCATGCATGGGTTTCGTTCCAGCAACTTCGTGATACAGAAATGGAAAAAGCAAAACCACCATGTAGTCACACCTTCAAATCAAAGTGCATGCAGAAGCTCTGAACATCTATAAATCAATTTCTCAGCTGAAGGTCAAGTACTTGTTAACAGTTGAAGGTGGTGAATCCTGGTAATGACTACTACTAGAAGTAAATGTCTCTCTGTGCTTAGTTGCATCCCCTTAGAATAGCACATGCTGTGAAAAAGTGGCTGCCAAAGTAAAAGCTGTGAACTTTCACTGGGCGATGAGGTTCAACCTTGCAGAGCTTCTGCTATGCAGATTTCAGTGCCTCTTGCTTTATGATGGGGTGATATTAACAAGTGGGTTGAGTGCTTGAGTTTCTCCAGCACCTGCTCATTGCTTTTTTTTTATATGTAAATTTACATTTTCATTAACAGCAAACATATGATTAAGAACAGATTATGAAACAAGTGGAGGGGGAAGATTCAACACTTGTTAAACTTTGTACTTGCCATTGTTTTTGTATAGCAGTATGCTTTGAGTTAAGATACTTGAAATTTCAATAAAAGCCAACATTTGTAGCTGTTCTGCCCATGTCTTGTCATTTGACCAATTTTACACTGCAAAAAATATTTAACTGAGTAATTTTCTTTTTTTTGTCTGTTGGAATGTTTATTTTAATTAGCATTTCAAATAACTTGCAGTAAATAAACCAAATTCCTTTACATTACCATAAATTAACAACAACAAAAAAAAGGGGGGGGGGAGCAAAATAAGACTGATTAACCCACCACAGCACAAAATGGCCAATACTATTTTTTCTGTTGGAGGTAATACCCCCAGTCTCTCAAATATCCAGGTGACACCAATCCTGGCTATTAGAACCAGAGACTGTCCATAAATGACTTCACAGTCTGACAGGGGCAGAGGTTCCCACGCTTGTGACTAGGGGAGATTGAACATATCAAAGTCAATAAGATTACTTTGCTAGCACGGCAGCAGTGGCATAGGAAGGCTTTCCGGGTGCCTGGTGGCCAATGCATTTGTGCACCTCCCCCGCTCCTTCCCACCGATTCTTTAGAATAAACACCCCCCATCCAAATTGCAAGAACAGAAGGGAGGCTGCAGCTCAGTTTAGTCACCCCCTACTCTAGCCCAAAGACGACACATGGAACCCATATCACCTTAAGTGAATTATGTGTTGGGGGTGGGCTTGACACAAATGGAATTGCCATTACAATATAGTAAGCCTCCCATATCGAAACCGCACTAACTGCCAGCACCTAAACAGGTCACCCTGCCTATGAAAAGGCAAAACTCAAATCAGAGCAGGCCCTAATACACAAGGAAAATAAAACAAGCCAAACTGTTACAGATCTCTGTACAGAAACTATATGCTAGCAGCATACATTATCTGGGATACACAGGTGGAATCCTGAAAGACCCTCACCAAATGCAGAATAAAATATAAATATGAACATGTAGACAAACTGAACTGGAAACCACAAGAAGCCAGGTGCTGTATGCAGTACCACAATGGAAAAACAAATCTAAAGAAAATATATAAAGCAATAAATAGTAAACCATGCTAATAAAAAGTTTCAAAACAGCTGATGAATTAATTACTCAAATTTCTCACAGGACAAGCAGGATGGTAGTCCTCACAAATGGGTGACATCATCAGGATGGAGCCCAATCACGGAAAACTTCTGTCAAAGTTTCCAGAACTTTGACTGGCCCCTATTGGGCATGCCCAGCATGGCACCAACCCTGCAGCCAGTAGGGGTCCCCCTTCAGTCTTCTTTTTTCCGTGCAGCAGTAGCCACGCGGTTAAGGAGCTCTTACCACATTCCTGACAGGAATTTCTGCACGGACTTCTTTGAAGTAAAATTCGCCCCACAGGGGTCCCTCCTCTAAGTTTAGCCCGCGGTGTCCGGTAAGTTTTTGCCGTCTTTTTCCGTCTATTACTGTCGACTTTGGCCCTCGCGGCCTGCTGGCCGTCGACCATCCCGCGGCTAAATTTTTGGTCAATGGCCATGGCGTCAGGGTTCCGTCGGTGCCCAGACTGTTCGCGCACCATGTCCATCACAGACCCTCTCAGAGTCTGTGTAATGTGTTTAGGCAGTGAGCATGATGTCCTGACTTGCACCAAATGTGCCCTTATGACACCAAAAGGTCGCAAAGCCAGAATGGAGAAGATGGGACTCCTCTTCCATGCTCACACTCCGCCGTCCATCGCATCGACGTCCTCGGAACCGGCACCGTCAAAGTCACACCATCGTCAACAACCTCCCGGTGACTGCCTGCCATCGACGTCTCCACGGCCATAGACTCCCATCCCTTCGCCCGATGATCGAGGGGATCGGAGGGAAAAGCATCGTCATCGACATCGCAAGTCTCAGACTGTCGAGGAATCGAAGTCATCTACCTCGGTACCGACCGAGCCTCCACCAAAGAAGTCTCGATCAGAAGCAGCACCGTCCACTTCTGTCTCTGAGACACCGAGGAAACCCTCACCCAATCGGGGTTTGTGAGCCGCGATTCCACCGGTGACGGTGGTCCCTCCGGCTCAGCCTCCCTCTTCCGCGGAGCAGGGTCTTGTTACCCCAGGTCTCCGGGAAGAACTGGACCGGCTGGTCCAGGAGGCCATCGACAAGGCGATGCAACTGTTCCAGATTCCTTCGGCATTGATTCCGGCACCGAGAGTGGACCCGGTCACTGACCCGATTCCAGCAGCGCTGGCACCGCTGCTTGCCCAGATGGAAGCGCTCATGACCGCCCTTCCACTAGTGATACCTGGGTCACAGACAGCACCGGTGCGCTCTCCGATGGCAATCTCATCTGGTGGAGAAACACCGTATCTAATTCCTCCGGGAGTTGTTCCACCGATGCCGTGTCGTCCCTCGCCACCAATACATTCCTCGGGGGCGATACACACATCAGCTCCACAGATGCCTTTGATGCCGGCACCGATGCCTCTGAAAGTATTCTCGATGCCCCCGGTGATTCCTTTGAGTTTCTCGGAGCCTCAACCGGGACCTTCGGGTATCCAACCCCCTCATGGTTCTACAGGCCAGCTACCTGCTCCTTATGACACCTGGGGTGATGATACCTCCACAGACACCGATGATTTACCTTCACCACCCTCTCCTGCTGAAAGCAGAAAGCGTTCTCCCCCAGAGGACCTCTCATCAATTTTGTGAAGGAAATGTCGGAATTGGTCCCCTTTTCAGCTTCAGTCGGAGCAAGATGACAGGCACCAGATGATGGAGCTACTCCAATTTCTGGATGCCCCTAAAGTCATCACCTCCATTCCAATTCATCAGGTTTTTCTGGACCTTCTAAAGAAAAATTGGGAAACTCCTGGATCTGTTGCTCCAGTAAACAAAAAAGCTGACTACTTACCTTGTACAGTCGGCACCTGGCTTTCAAAACCTCAGCTAGACCACCACTCTGTAGTGGTAAAGTCAGCTCAAAAAAAAAGTTAAAAGGATGAAGCCATACTCCTCTATACCTCCTACTAAGGAAAACAGGTTCCTAGATAGTATAGGCAGAAGAGTATACCAAGGGGCCATGCTCATTTCCAGGATAGCTTCTTATCAGCTGTACATGACTCTATACAATAGGGTCATTTTCAAGCAGATACAGGACTTTTCAGATACCCTACCAGAACAATTCCAACAACAACTTCAAGCCCTGGTAACTAAGGGAGTTGAAGCCGGGACGCATGAGATAAGAACAGCTTATGACATCTTCGATGCTTCTACTAGGGTGTCTGCTACGGCCATCTCAGCAAGACGCTGGGCTTGGCTTAAGTCTTCTGATCTTCGTCCAGAAGTTCAGGACAGGCTCTCTGACCTGCCCTGTTTAGGGGATAATTTGTTTGGTGAGCAAATTCAGCAAATAGTTGCTGAATTAAAGGATCATCATGAGATCCTTAAACAGCTCTCATCGATTCCTTCTGACTTCCCTTCTAAACAACCATTTAAGAAGGACACTAAAAAGTCCTTCTTCCGTCCACGGAAGTATTATCCCCCACCAACTAAATCCAGGTCAACGAGGCCTTATCATAAACCTCAGCCTGCAGCAGCTCCACAGCCAGGACCTGCGTCGGGGTGTTGACTACCACTTAGAGAACAGATGCCTAATCCCTCTACCAAGCATACCAGTAGGAGGTTGATTAAGCCACTTTACAAGAAAATGGCATCTCATCACCACCGATCAATGGGTGCTAGCAATAATTGCACAGGGTTACCACCTAAACTTCCTAACTCTTCCTTCGGATTCTCCACTCTGCAAGCGTGGAAACATACCGATCACTCTGTTCTTCTAGAGCAGGAAGTTTCCCTTCTCCTCCACTCAAACGCTATAGAACCTGTTCCTCTCTTACAACAAGGACTGGGGTTCTATTCCAGGTACTTTCTAATCCCAAAAACGTCAGGAGGACTTCGTCCAATTCTGGACCTACGGGCCCTCAACAAGTACCTTCACAGAGAGAAGTTCAAGATGGTAACCCTGGGCTCGCTTCTCCCTCTGCTGCAAAGAGAGGACGCTTATACCCACATTGCGATAGCTCAGGCTCACCGCAAATACCTCCGGTTTCTAGTAGGCCAAAACCACTATCAATATTGAGTGCTCCCATTTGGCCTAGCATCTGCACCATGAGTTTTCATCAAATGTCTCGTGGTGGTTGCAGCGTTTCTCAGGAAGGAATGTGTCCACGTCTACCCCTACTTGGACAATTGGTTAATCAGGACCCCAACCCAGCAAATCGCTCGGTCCTCCCTGACCATTCAAACTCTAATTTCTCTAGGGTTTCTTGTCAATTACGAGAAATCCTACTTAGTCCCATCTCAAACCTTATCCTTCATTGGGGCAGACTTGGACACTTTACAGGCAAAAGCCTTCCTTCCTCATCAACGAGTCCAAACCCTTGTGGCCCTAGCTTGCCACTTGCAGACTCAACGCACAGCAACAGCTCATCAATTCCTGATTCTGCTGGGACACATGGCGTCTTCTGTGACTCCAATGGCCCGTCTGGCCATGAGAGTCATGCAATGGACTCTGAAATCACAATGGACTCAAGCCACTTAGCCTCTGTCGACCATTGTCCGCATCACCGATGCACTCCGTTTGTCCCTAACCTGGTGGACAAATCAATCCAACCTCCTACAAGGCTTGCCCTTTCACCCACCAGATCCTCAAATAATTCTCACCACCGATGCCTCCAATGTCGGCTGGGGAGCCCATGTACACAGTCTACAAACTCAAGGATCCTGGTCTCCAGAGGAAGCCAAACACCAGATAAATTTCCTGGAGCTTCGAGCAATCCGATATGCTCTCAGGGCGTTTCAAGATTACCTCTCAAATCACATAATCTTGATTCAGACAGACAACCAGGTGGCCATGTGGTACATCAACAAGCAGGGAGGCACAGGCTCCTTCCTTCTCTGTCAGGAAGCTGCACAGATTTGGGCAGAAGCCCTCTCCCGTTCGAAGTACCTCAGGGCCACCTACTTGCCGGGGGTGGACAATGTCTTGGCAGACCAGCTGAGCCGTGTCTTCCAACCACACGAGTGGTTGCTCAACCCACTGGTAGCGACCTCTCTTTTCCAGCAATGGGGTTATCCCCACATAGACCTCTTTGCTTCCCCTCAGAACCACAAAGTGGACAATTACTGCTCCCTCATTCGGAGTCAGCACTCTCGGCCCAGAGATGCATTCTCCCTCTCGTGGACAAAGACAAAAACTTTAACTTCTAGTAATAGAAAAAAATAAAGCCTAACCTAAGAATAATAGAAAAAAATCCCAAAGAGGCTACTCCCCTGTACCGCAGACACTGAGGGGGAGCGTTCGGGTCGCTAAGGGAACCAGTCCCCTGGCTATCAGGGGACCTGGAACCTCACAGGCTAGCACCGCCCGGCTCTACCTGAGGGATGGCCCAGACACTGAACCTAGCACTTCAGGGAGCAAGAAAAATCCATCTCTCACAGAGCTGCAGGTATACACGACCATCAGCTGCTGGAGTCAGAGAACTACTGATGAGCTGCAGGTGGCATATATGGGATATCAGTGCCTCGAAGCTTTGCTCTCTGACTCCATCTGCTGGTAGGAGTGCATAACCCACTAGTCTGGACTGATCTGGGTATGTACAGGAAAGTGCAGCTTTAAGCATTCTTTAAAGTCTGGAGGCAATGAGAATGGCTTTGGAGATTGTGTGTACTCCATGATGCACACACCTTTTCAATTTTGCACAATAAAAACAGCTCAACTAAAACTGACCAGGTCTAATCTAGAAAGTGAAATTATTTCTTACCTGATAACTTCCTTTCTTCCTAGGAAGACAGGCCAATCCACACCAGTGGGATATGCACTCCTACCAGCAGATGGAGAAAACTGACTTGCTAATGTCAGACATATAGCCCTGCCCCAACATCAGCCTGCCAGTATCTCTACAAATGCCAAACTGTGGACAAATTGATTATTCTTGAACCATGACTATTAAAAGAAAATTATTCCTTACCTGCTAATTTTCGTTCCTGTAGTACCATGGATCAATCCAGACGGTGGGTTATGTCCCCCGTCCAGCAGATGGAGTCAGACCAGAGCTCGAAGGTGTCACTAGATAGACCAGAACACCCTCTGCTGGAGCTCAGTATCACGAATAGCAAAGCCCAAAAAGAGCAAGAGACATTTTGGATCAAAGTCCTTAACATGAAGGAACAGAAATATATAAGAAACTATAAAACTAGCCAACAGGGCTACAAACAGCCAACTTGTGAGGAGCTGTGAACAACAATAAGTACGCATTGAAGAAGAAAAGGAAGACGGACAGACAGACAGACAGCTACACGTAAGAACCCGAGCAGAGGCCAAAATCCCAGAGTGGTGGGCGTCTGAATTGATCCATGGTACTACAGGAACGAAAATTAGCAGGTAAGGAATAATTTTCTTTTCCCTGTACGTACCAGGATCAATCCAGACGGTGGGATGTACCCAAGCTTCCCTAATCCGGGTGGGTTCCTGAGAGACCTGCTCGGAGTACCTGAGCACCAAAGTGCCCCGAGGTCTCCGGCGCCAAGTGTATCCGATAATGTATGGAGAAGGTGTACAGTGATTTCCACGTTGTCGCACGACAAATTTCCTGGGAAGAAACAGAGCGCGACTCCGCCCAGGACGCCGCCTGCGAGCGCATGGAGTGTGCTGAAAACCCCTGTGGCGGAGCCTGACCCGCTGCGGTATAAGACGCTGAAATAGCGTCCTTTATCCAACGCGCAATTGTCGTCTTCGAGGCCGGTGACCCTTTCTTCGGGCCAGACCATAGCACAAACAAATGGTCGGAGATCCGAAAGTCATTGGTAACCTCTAGGTAATGGAGCAGAGAACGTTTGACGTCTAAATGATGGAGAGACCGTGGTTCCTCTAGAGCAAAGGCCGGTAGTTCCACTGTCTGATTCAAGTGGAAGGACGACACCACCTTCGGGATGAAGGAGGGTACCGTGCACAGGGAAACTCCCGAGTCCGAGAAACGAAGATACGGTTCCCTGCAGGATAAAGCTTGTAGCTCCAAGATGCGGCGAGCGGAACAGATGGCAACGAGAGAGACCGTCTTGAGCGTAAGATCCTTAATGGTAGCCCCACGAAGAGGTTCAAAAGGTGCGGCTGACAACATCCGTAGAACCAGGTTGAGGCTCCAGGAAGGAAAAGGGACCCTGACCGGTGGTCGCAGGTGTTTGACCCCCTTTAGAAAGCGTGCGATATCCGGCTGAAGAGGGAGAGCACTGTCCTTTTGCACCAGGACGTTCAGGGCTGCCACCTGGACACGGAGTGAATTATAGGCGAGGCCCTTATCCAGGCCATCCTGTAGAAACGGGAAGATAATTGGCACTGTCGCCTCCGTAGGGCGAGTCCCTTGATTGGAGGACCAAAGTTCAAAGACCTTCCAGACTCGGACATTGGCCACTGATGTGGAAGGCTTACGGGACCGCAGCATGGTTGAGATCACTGCTTCTGGGTAGCCCCTGCGACGGAGGCGGCGCCGTTCAAAAGCCAGGCCGCAAGACAGAAGAGTTCTGCCTGCTTGAAAAATACCGGGCCCTGGTGCAGCACACGAGGAAGATGACCCAGTCTCACTGGGCTGTCCACTGTCATCTGCAGAAGGTCTGCGAACCATGGCCGACGGGGCCACGAGAATCACCGGACCTCGATGGCGCTCTATTCTGCGAAGGACCTTTCCCACCAGGGGCCAAGGTGGAAAGACGTAGAGCAGCCGATCTGAAGGCCACGGAAGGCCTAGAGCATCCACCCCCTCCGCGCCCCGCTCTCTCCTGCGACTGAAGAAGCGCGGCGCCTTGGTGTTGAGGGGGGGGTTGCCATCAGATCCAGGCACGGGGGCCCCCAACGGCGGACGAGAAGCCGCATCGCCCCGTCGGAGAGCGCCCATTCCCCGGGATCCAGCTGTTGACGACTCAGGTTATCCGCCTGAACGTTGTCCACCCCGGCAATGTGGGAGGCTGCGATTCGAATGAGATGACTTTCTGCCCACTCCATCAGGAGCGTTGACTCGAGAGAGACATGCTTGCTTCTTGTTCCCCCTTGTCGATTGATGTAGGCCATGGTGGTTGCATTGTCGGAGAGAATCCGTACCTCCCTGTGCCGAACCAGGGGCAGAAAACGCTGAAGAGCGAGGCGCACTGCTCTTGTTTCCAGGCGATTGATCGGCCACCTTGCCTCCGCTGGCGTCCATGTCCCCTGCGTGGCGCTTCGTTCGCAGACGGCGCCCCATCCCACGAGACTGGCATCGGTGGTCACCACCACCCAATTGGGCACCTCGAGCGAGACACCGCGAGCCAGGTGCGACGGCACCAACCACCAATTCAGACTTTCCCTGGCAATCGATGGGAGGAGAAGAATCACCTGAAACTCCTGCGAGACTGGTTTCCACCGGGACAGAAGAGACGCCTGCAATGGTCACTCCCAGAAGCTGTAGATAATTCCAAGCGGTGGGCTCTGCCAGGGCTGCAAACCGAAGCACATGCTCCCTCAAGGATTGGGCCTTGTTCGGGCGTAAGAACACCATGCCCAGCTGAGTGTCGAAACTCGCTCCCAAGAAGTCCAGGCGTTGCGAGGGCACTAGGGAACTCTTGGAGAGGTTCACCACCCAGCCCAGGGATCGGAGAACTTGTACGACTCTGACCACTGAGACCTGCCCGTGAGAGAAGGACTTCGCGCGAATCAGCCAGTCGTCCAGATAGGAATGTACTAGGATTCCCTCCTTGCGAAGAGCTGCTGCCACCACGACCATTATCTTGGTGAAGGTCCGAGGCGCGGTCGCCAGGCAGAAGGGTAAAGCCCTGAATTGAAAATGCTGACCGAGGATCTTGAAACGAAGGTACCGCCGGTGCGCCGGAAGTATGGGGATGTGCAGGTACGCTTCCGTCAGGTCCAGGGAAGCCAGGAACTCCCCCTTGTGCACCGCGGCAATCACAGAGCGAAGGGTCTCCATTCGGAAACGACTGACCCTCAGGGACCGGTTTACCACTTTCAAGTCCAGGATAGGCCGAAAGGAACCGTCTTTCTTTGGAACGACGAAGTAAATGGAATAGTGTCCCAAGCCCACCTCGCCATAAGGGACGGGAACTAAAGCCCCTATATCCTGTAATCGGTCGAGCGTTTGTTGAACGGCCATCCTCTTGAGGTCTGAACCACAGGGGGAGAAGAGAAACCTGTCCCTTGGGGGACGGACAAATTCCAAAGCGTAGCCGTCCCTTATGGTGTCCAGTACCCACTGGTCCGTGGAGATATTTACCCACTCCTCGTAGAATTCCGTGAGATGTCCCCCGATGCGGGGCATGGAGGAGTGGGCTACTCTGGCATCATTGTGTGGACTTTGCGGGCGGATTCCCCTGCCCTGCACCTTCTCCGCCCACGAAAGGAACGCGACCAGGGCTGGGCCCTGGACGGAGTTGATAGAGAACCAGGCTGTCGGGAGGCCCTGTAGCGTCTCTGAGCCCGGGCTCTGGTTCTGCCGGAAGGAAAAGATTAAAAGGAACGCTGTCTATCTTCCGGAAGCCGATGGACCGAATTTTCCCCTAGAGACTTGATTATCTGATCCAGGTCCTCCCCAAAGAGGAACTTGCCTCGGAACGGGAGAGAGCCAAGGCTCGACTTGGAGGAAGCATCCGCCGCCCAGTTACAGAGCCAGAGGAGTCGACAAGCGGCAACCACTGAGACCATGGATCTCGCCATCACTCGAAAGAGATCGTACAGAGCATCTGCCCCCGTACGCTATGGCCGACTCCAGACGGTCCGCCTGGGCAGCCTCTTCGGGAGGCAGATCCTGGGAAGTGAGGAGTTGTTGCACCCAGAGTAGACTGGCCCGCTGTGCCAGCGAACTGCACATTACAGCACGCATCCCTAGGGCGGAGACTTCAAAGACACGCTTGAGGAAACCCTCTAGTTTGCGATCCTGTGTATCCCGTAAGGCTGTGCCGCCCGTAACTGGGATGGTTGTCCTCTTCGTAACCGCTGAAACCACCTTGGGAACTCTGAGATCCAAAAAATCCTCCGGGAGCAGATACAGCTTCTCCATGGCACGGGTGACCTTCAAGGATGCTTCAGGCGCGTCCCATTCCCTGGTGAGGAGCTGGAGGAAAGACTCATGTATGGGGAAAGCCTTCGCCCTAGGTCGGAGCGCGGCAAGGACAGGATCCCCTTTTCGCGAGGACGTAACGACGGCCGGAGCCACTGGAGCCGGAGGGTCCGGATCTAGCTCCTGGATGATATGGTGAATAAGCTCATCCAGTTCTTCCTTATGAAAAATCCGTAAGGCACGTGGATCGTCCCCATCCGTCTGGCCGTCCGCGTGCAATTCCGGAGGATCCGGGGAGTCATCCCCTGTCTGTGAGGCCGCCCCCGTGGTGCGCCGGGGTGGCAAGACCGTGACTCCCGAACCAGACCCAAGGTCCTGCTGACCTGAGGAAGAAATCCTAGGAATTTTGGGGGAAGGGGGTCCCGAGGGAGATCCCCCCAGGCCCCCCCGTCCCTGAAGATACGCATTGTGCATCAATAAGATGAATTCCGGGGAGAAAAACGCCGCGGGGCTGGGAGTCCCTGAGGAGGGAACCTCCTGTGGGCTGTGAACGTGCAAAATCCCCTCCGGGGGCAAACTTGATTGAGAAGACTCCCTGGAGATCCCATCTCCTGCTGAGAACTTAAGTTCCTCAGGGTGCACTCCTAAGATGGCCGCCGTTCCCGCCATTGGCAGCGACGTGGCCGGCCCGCGCTGGGGAGCAGGGAGGGTCACAGACCGCGAGGTGCCTTCCCCTTCCGGGAGGCACCGGTCACACACCCCCTCCTTTGAAAAATGCACCCCCTGCTCGCCGCAGGCAGCGCAAATAGACTGCCACGGCATAAATTCGCCGGCTGCAAGACGCCTCGGGGGGGGGGGGCCTAAGATGCGGAGGAGTGCCACAGGGGGGCCCGGAGCGGCCTGCACAACCCGCCGGAGAAGTCTAGTCTTCGGGGGGGAGGGACCCCTTCCAAAGGAGCAACCAGTGTGAGAGCTATCGGGCCGCGGGAACCTCAAAGCTGCGTGGAGAGACCAGCGCCACCAGCATCCACGGAACCCCCAAGCAGAACCTGTACCTGTGAAGAAAGAAAAATCTGAAACTTACCCTCTGTACCGAAGGAGAGAGGTACGGTAGAAAGCGAGAGAGAGGCAGCACAAGTAGAAACATGCCTCCTTTAAAAAAATTGAACTTTTTTTTTTTTTAAACTTTAGTCAACTTTACTGATCCAAGATGTCTAAAACACAAGCTGACAGGAACAAGTAAGAGAAAGGAGAAGAAATATTAAAACCCTGTCACCCTGGGGGAGCTACTGGGTCCCCCAACTCTCATCTGCTGGAGTCAGAAAGATACTGAGCTCCAGCAGAGGGTGTTCTGGTCTATCTAGTGACACCTTCGAGCTCTGGTCTGACTCCATCTGCTGGACGGGGGACATAACCCACCGTCTGGATTGATCCTGGTACGTACAGGGAACAGCCAATGGATCATTACTTCCAGCCAACTGGGAAGTACAGAGCTCAGTAAAAATTGAACATCAACAGACCTTAGGAGCTGGTTTTTCACTTACCAGACTTTCAAATCACTCATAACAAAGAACATTCTGCATTGTCCCTGAACAAGGAACAAACCCAAGAAGGCAGCCCAGGGTGCGTTGTGGATTGGCCTGCCTTCCAGGTAAGAAGTAATTTCACTTTCCTCTGTACTCAGGCAGGCCAAGCCACACCGGTGTGATAGTACCAATTCTACTCCTTAAACAGGTGGGGGGCTGCTTGCACTCCCATCAACATATTCCTCGCTAAGGTCACATCCTCTTGGACCTTAACTTCCAAGCAGTATTGCTTGGAGAAAGTATGTAAGGATGACCACACTGCTGCCTGGCAAATCTAGACAGGAGACAACTGAATCTCCACCCATGAGAGCACCTGTGCTCTAGGAGAATGCCCCGTTACCTACCTAGGCAGCAGAACAATCTGAATCCACATTGCCAGCCGTGGTGACCTTTTTAACCCAACGAGCTACTATCACCCACAACCTCTGTTCTCCTTGTCTACCTCAACCATGGAGAAAAAACAGTAAGTCTTCCTCAAGGAGAGAGTATCCTTCAAGTACTGCATCAGGTGCTGCTTTACATCTAAGGCATACAACAACAGAATACTGCTCATCTTGATCCCTGTCCAGTATGGGCAGGGAAATAGGCTGATTCAAATGGAACTCCTATCCCACCTTCAACAAAAAGGAAGATACAGTCCTGAGCTGAACCGCACCCGGAGTTATTCGTAAAAATGACTCACAACAAGAAACAGCCTGTAGCTCAGAAATATGCTTCACCAAAAAGACTGCCACCAGAAAAAAACTTTTTCAAAGTAAGCAGCTGTATGGAGAGATCACGCAGCAGCCGAAAAGTAGGACTTGCCAAAAATCTCAATACCAGATTAAGGTCCCAAAGAGGCACCAGTGGGCGCAAGGCAGGACATAGATGCTTGACTCACTTCAGAAACCTAATTACATCTGTATGGGAGGACAAGGACCTATCATTAATCCACCTACTATAGCATGCGAGAGCTGCCACCTGCACCTTAAGGGTGTTTAGGACTAAAGGCTAAGCCCTTAACAAAACCCTCCTGCAAAAATTCCAAAATCTGAAATATCTACTTTAAAAGGGGTGAGAACCTCTCACCCCACACTAGCTCTTGAATACTGTCCAAAACCTAATATAAGCCAGATAGGTAGAAAACTTTCTAGCACAAATCAATGTAGATATCACTGCCGGAGAATATCCACACTTCAGCAGACAAGCTTTCTCAAGGGCCAAATCGTAAGATAAAAATGACTTGGCCCCGATGCAGAAATTCCTCCCTGACTAGCAGCCTCATAGTACTGTCCACTAGAAGTCGTTGGAGGTCTGCACACCACGGTCTCGTGGTCAATCCATTGCCACTAGAAGCAGGGTCTCTGTAGGACTTGTAGACAGACCGAACAGACTTGTAGACAGACCGAACAGTAGGGCTTGAAACTAATAATGGCATCCTAGAATGGCAAAACAAAGGAACCGCTGATGCTCCTGAAGAACAGGGATATGTAGATAGGCTTCTGTCAGATCGAGAGATGTGAGGAATTCCCCTTTCTGTATTGCCATAATTACGGAGCTTAAAGTTTCCATCCTGAAGTGCATCATTTGCAAATGCTGGATGCAAATCCAGTATCGATCAGAAGGAACCCTCTTCCTTCTTGGGAAGGACAAAATTGAATATTGCCCCTTATTTTTTTGCGATCTGGGAACTGGAATCACAACCCTGAGGTCTAACAGCTTCAATAACTTAGCCTCTGCTGCCACTCTCTTCATTAAAGAGTTGCATGGAGAGACCATAAAGGCATCCAGAGAAATTTGGAAAAATTCTAGAGCATAGTCATTTCTTATTACATCCAGGATCCAGTGGTTCATTGTAATTTGGGCCTACTTGAGATAAAAGCGAGATAGACATCCACTACCCCTAACTAATCAAGCTAGATATTTCACTTGGATGCAGCTCCATCACTGCTTTCTACATTAATGGTGGGGGTGGAAGGGAAATAGAACCAAGAGCTAAGAGAAACAGATAAGTATGAGAGAAAAAAATGTGTGAAGCTTGCTGGGCAGACTGGATGGGCCGTTTGGTCTTCTTCTGCCGTCATTTCTATGTTTCTATGTTTCACCTGTCTTCGGAACAGATAGGTGAGGCCTCGCATATTCATTGTGAAGATAGAGATGCTGCAGTCCCAGAGCCCACGTCCTTAATTGGCTTTTTAGGCCGAAAGGACTGAAATCTGCTGAAGGGACGCGACTTCTGATTTGCCGCCCCTTTGAAATGGCGAAGACAACAAGAATCCCTGGAGTGGCCTCTCACCCCAAAAGAACATGATACTGCTTTCTTCTCCTCCAGCAAGCTTAGAAAGAGAGATTACAATTTACTTGTTAATTTCCTCTCATTTCTGCGACCCCAGTCAGGAACCAATGGGTTTAGTCCACTCATTCATCCACTGAAGACAGAGTTCTTTTAATGATATATATACTTAGTACAGAACCGGTATTATCAGTGTACTACTGCCAAATCTTTAATTCCAAAAATATAAAATTCTTTAAAATAATTATATAATTTTGAATGGCATATTAACAGAATATTTGCAACTTCTTGTGATTCCGCTCGTGGGTCAGGCCTGCGAGCGGCTCACTCACCTCCCGACTCCCAGATGCCATAGACTCCCAATGCTGGAGGGTGCTGCTTCTGTCTCCCAGCACAGCCTTGTGCCGCTGTCACCACCTTGTCTTTCTGTGCGACTGCACCGCTTCTGCCATCCTTGCAGCTTGGAATGCCACAACAGCTCCTGCTACTGCTGGCGTACCTAAGCACATGCAAATCTCTTCAAGATTTAAAGGGACCTTGGTGGGAAAAGCCCCGCGGCCCCACCTGACTACAATCTTCTTTCAGCCCCATAAAAGGGTTCAGTCAGTTCCTTGTTGCTTTCGCAATGGTTTGCTAGCACCTTCAAGATCTTTGCTGTTTCCTCGTTCCTTGTGAATGTTCCTGGGTCCTGTCTTCAGCATCTTCATTCCTGACTCCCATGATGTGTTCCTAATTCAAAGTCTTCCTGATTCCTGTCTGGAGTCAACAGAATCTTCATTGCTGGTCCAAGTCTCCAGAAGTCCCTTGCTTTTACAGCCTTGTTCCAAGTTCCTGAATTGTGAGGTCCTGTCCCTAGTCCTGAATACCAGAGTCTGAGTTCCTGAATTCTTGTTCCAGCTTCCGCCTTATTCCTGAATCCAATGCCTGCATTGCTATTGTCATGGTCTGTGACCAGCCCACAAGTTGTGCAGAGCGCGCAGCAGTGCCGGACCTCCTCAGAGCCTTTGTCATGTTCCAAGTCCCGATGCCAAGTCTTCATTAAGTTCCAAGTGCAGAGTCTTTGCCGCTACTGGTGTGGTCCACAGCCAGTTTGGGGCTGCGCAGGGCTCTCCCAGAGCTTCTTCATGTTTCCAAGTCTTCAGTGCCTTCATGTCCAAGTCTCCAGAGTCATCTTCTGCCCTCGCTTTTAGTCTGTCCTGACACACAAGCTGTTCCCAAAAAGCAAGTCCGAAAGGGCTTTCGGAGTGGCTGGAGGGCTACCCCAGGGACTAGCATAGCGTTGCTGGGTCTCCCTTCCTGGTGCGTACTGGACATCCAAGTGTTCCTGTTCCAAGCCAAGTATGTTCCTTGTTCCAAAACAAGGGTATTCCTGTTTCAGTCAACCCGTGCCTGGATGTGTTCGCTCTCAAGGGGCCTGGACCATGGCCAGCCCCATGGTTGTGAAGATCGCACTGCAGCACAGTGGCTCACACTCTCAAACGCCCGTCACACTCACAACACTACCTTCAATTAAAAAATAATTGGGAAACAAAAATAGTCAACGCCAGAAAAACAGAAAACAAAATAACTTACATATTTTTTTAAAACCTATTTTTAGTATAACAATATATTGTAATATTTAAAATATTATTTTCTGATTTCCTTCAAGAACATAAATATTGTGTGAACTATAATTAAGAAAACGTTTACTCCACGGGAGGATTTCCCGGACTGGTGTCGCAGAAGTAAAGGAAAGGAAATTAACATCTAAGTCATAATTTCTCCTTCCTTATCCTTCTGCACCACCAGTCAGGAACCAATGGGAAGTACCAAAGCCCATTCATTTAGGGTGAGACCAATTTCAAACCTGTTTGCAAGACATTAGACCCGAAATTAGCCTCCTGTCTTGTGAAAACATCCAGTCTGTAATGCTTTGGAAATGGATTTAAAGATGTCCACGTTGCACCATTACAAATTTCACTAGGACTAACTGCACCAAATTCTGCCCAAGAAGCAGACTGTGATTTTGTAGTCTGTAGGTTTTTCACATTGTAGTAAGTATGCTGAATTTATTGCCGCCTTATTCCCCCTGCAATTGTTGCGTTGGAAGCTGCATCCCCTTTACGAGATCCTCCAAAAAATACAAATAAGCGATCTGACTTTCAGAACTCACTTGTAACTTCCAAATACTGTTTTAGACTACGTTTCATGTCTAAACTTCTCAAGCTCTTGCTATGTCCTCTACAATGTTTCTTGTTAAACACTGGTAGTACAATTTTCTGATTTAAATGAATGACCAAAACCGCCTTAGGCAGAAAGGAAGGAACAGGATTGAATACTACTGCTTCCTTGCTAAAATACAGAAATGGTTCCCTACATGATGCTTGCAATTCAAAAACTCATCTTGCTGATGTTATTGCTACTAGAAGTGTTTAAGGTCAAATCCTTTACAGTTACTTCAATTAAATGTTTGAAAGGGACTTTAAATAAGACCTATAAAACCAAACTCAAACTCCACTATGGAACTATAGGCTTCTCTGGTAGACGAATACGTTTCACCCCACTTTATAAAAGCGAGAAATATCCTTATGCATAGCTATAGATAGACCCTTAACTTTCCCTCTAAAGGCTGAAATAGCCACCACCTGAACCTTTAACACATTTAAGGATAATCCTTTCTCCAAACCATTCTGTAAAAAATCTAGAATATTTCCTATCTGAGCATGTAACTGTGAAATAGAATTCTCTCTACAAAACAGCTCAAAAATTCATCAAATTCCAATATGTCATCAAAGTTGATCTTATTTTAGATCTTAACATTGTGCTAATTACAGGTGTTGAATAACTTCTTTTTTTTTTTTTTTTTTTTTTTATTAACGCCTTGCGTTCATAAGCCAGGTCCTTGATGTAGAAGGTCCCTGACCCTTGGTAACCTTAGTGGAAGGTCTTCCTGTAACCTTATTAAGTCCACGTATCATGGTCTCCTTGACCAATCCGGAGCTACTAGAATCACCTGTACTCCTTTCTTTATCTTCTTTACAAGCCGTTAAGCCCGTTAAAACGGGCTACATCCCTCTGTCTCTCACCTCCCCCTCATTCTCTCTCCCCTCCACCCCCTACCTCCCTCCCTCTCACCCACTCCTCCCTCTCCTCCCACTCAGTCCCTCCCTCCCACTCAGTCTCACTCCCTCCCTCCCCCTCTCTCCCTCCTCTCACTCTCCCTCAGTCACTCCCTCAGTCCCACTCCCTCCCCACTCCCTCTCTCTCCTCCCCTCTCACTCAGTCCCTCACTCTCTCTGTCAGTCCCTCCCTCTCTCTCTCCTCCCTCGCTGCCACCCGTTAAAAAGGGCTACATCCCTCTGTCTCTCACCTCCCCCTCATTCTCTCTCCCCTCCACCCCCTACCTCCCACCCACTCCTCCCTCTCCTCTCACTCAGTCCCTCCCTCTCAGTCTCCCTCCCTCCCCCCTCTCTCCCTCCCTCTCACTCTCCCTCTCCCCCCCTCCTCTCACTCTGTCCCACTCTCCCTCAGTCCCACTCCCTCCCCTCCCCTCCCTCTATGTCCCACTCCCTCCCTCAGTCCCACTCCCTCTCTATCTCCCTCCCCTCCCACTCACTCAGTCCCACTCCCTCTCTCCCTCTCACTCAGTCCCCACTCCCTCTCTCTCCTCCCCTCTCACTCAGTCCCTCCCTCTCTCTGTCCTCCCTCGCTGCCGCCGCCCCCGCTGCCACCCGCCGCCACCGGACGCCACGCCACCCAACGCCGCCGCCGCTGGACGCCGCCATGCCGCTACCACCGGACGCCGCCGCCGCCACCCAATGCCGCCGCCGCTGCCTCCCGCCGCCGCCGCTACCACCGGACGCTGCCACCACCCAACGCCGCCGCCGCCGCTGGATGCCGCCATGCCGCTGCCACCCGCCGCCGCTACCACCGGACGCCGCCACCCAACGCCGCTGCCGCTGCCACTGGACGCCGCCATTGTTTTTTCTTTTTTTCTGACGCTGGCTCAGACTGACGTGCTCGCCCGCACATGCGCGGTAGAGCTGGTCTCTACTGCGCATTTGCGGCACGTCGGTCAAGCTTCGTTTATTAGTATAGATTGTGCATACTATAAATCGGCCATGGTGGAAACACATACATCATTTTCCCTTTCGGCCATTTCTGAACTAAGGCATCTAAAGCCTTGCTTCTGAACTCCGTGTAGACTGTAAAGTTTTTCTACCTTCCTGTTCCTATAGGTTACCATTAAATCCATGTATGGTTCTCCCCATTTTGACACTATCTCCTGATAAGCCAAAGGGCTCAACTCCCATGCTCCGGGCTCTAGCATATCTCTGCTTAGAAAATCAACTTGAACATTGTCTCAACCTGCTAATTGAATTAGATTTTTTTTCTGCCTATGCAAACAGAAGACTTGTTTCTTTGTATGTGCCCTGTCTTCGTGCACTGCCTTGTTTGTTCACATAGGCTACAGCAGTTACATTATTGACCTCCCTTTGACCATAGACTGGAAATGAAATAATGCCAATCTTATTGCCCTCATCTCTAGACGATTGATTATGAAATCTCTTAATTTTTCCAAAGACCCTGAGCATATTGACCCTTGCAATGGGCACCCCAATCTTGTACATTGGCATCTATCATTAACAAAATCCACTCTGGATCCTTGAAAGGAATCCCCCTTTGAAGATTTTCTATTCAAGCCCACCATTTTAGACTGACCTTTACCTATTTCCTCCAATAGAGGTAACTGTTCTTTGTAACCCTGAGTTTGGGCCTTCCATCTTGTTAAAAGGGCTAACTGTAAAGGTCTCATATGCGCTCTAGCCCAGAGAGCCAACTCCAGAGTACAAGCCATAATACCTAGTAGTTGCAGGTAACCCCATGCTTTTGGGGCTTGCTGCACCCACAATTTAATTACCTGGATATTCAATCTTTTTTGGTGTTAATGACACCTGACCTAATTCAGTATTGACTATTACCCCTAAATGTTACAATTGTTACGTTGGCTGAATATTGCTTTTTGAAAAATTGATGATCCAGCCTAGTCGCTGTAGTAACAACCACCAGATTTGTATCCTCCACACTCTATGCAAAGGACTTGCTCCTTATCAGCCAATCATCCAAATATGGATGCACCTTGATTCCCTCTCTTCTAAAGAATGCAGCCACAATGACCATTACCTTTGAAAACGTCCTTGGTGCCGTCACTAGACCAAATGGCAAGGCTTTGAATTGGTAATGTCTTCCTATTATGCTAAATCGAAGACATTTCTGACTGCATTCCCTTAACGGAATATGAAAATAGGCCTCTTTTCAATCTAGCGATGTTAGAAACCCACCTTTTCGTACTGAAGTAATTATAGATCATAGAGTTGCCATATGGAAAAGAGGTATAATCAAGCTGCAGTTTACTGTCATTAAATCTAATATTGGCCTGAATGTTCCATTTTCTTAGGAATAACAAGTTTATTGAATAAGTGCCCTGTTTTTCTTCTGCTTTTGGAACTGTATGAATAGTCTCTAGCATTCCCAGCTTGCTTAAGGTAGATTGAATTGCAACAACTTTCCTTGAAGATAAAAGGCAGGGAGATTACAAAACATCTTTTTATGGGTTTGGCTATCTCCGATTTGTAACCATTCTTTATGATGTCCAAACCCAATGATCTGACATCATTTGGGCCCACTCTTTGAAACAGCCTTGCATCCTGCTTTCTATGCAAGTTTATTACATCAACCCCTAAGTAATTACAACTTTCCTGTTTAGTAAGGGCTTTTTTTTTTTTTACTAAGGAGTTTACCAGCCTTCTTACCTCCTTGTAGCGAAGCTTAAAGTCAATCCCCTTTTGCCTGCTGATTAAACGGCACACTTCACTGTAGGTAAGAGACTGCAGGAACTTGGCCAAATTTGCCTCCTGATTAAATGGCACACTTCACTGCATATAATAGTGACTGCTGGAGCTTGGCCAAATTCAACCAGAATTACTCTCAATAATGGTTTCCTTAGCCTTCTCAACTGTAAAACAAAAAAGGATGTGTGCTAAAGCTCAACAGTCACTTGAGGAACTGGAGACAGAAAACATTGACAATATTGGTTCTGGGCTAAGTATATATGCTATTAGTGATGTTATTAAAAGAATTCTGTCTCCAGTGGTTAGGTAAATGGACTAAACCCATTGGTTCCTGACGGGTGGAGCAGAAGGATAAGGGAATCTTGGATTCTCCCCATTGACTCGCTATCTTCTCCAACTCACTCCAAACAAGAAAGAACCCTTAAAGCGTTACCTTGTCAATTTGACTTACAAATCATATCTGTTGACCAGTTTCGCAGCCACAGTGGGCATCTTGCCGCTATCACGGAAGCCACACTTCCAGCTGCCAAATGCGTCAAGTCACAGCTTGCATCCAGCTCAAAATGCGGCTCCTGGTTCCATCGCCGGCCCACTATCTGTTCCTACTCCTTGAGTTGCCCGAGTGAGATGCAAACTTGATTGTGCCACCAGGCAGCAGCAACAAGTTATTTACAAATTGACATTGCTTCAAACACCTACTTTGAAAATGGCCTCAATTCTTCTATCTTGGGCATCTTTCAGTGTTGCTCCCCCTTTGACCGGGATAGTGGTTCACTTGGTGACAGCGCATACCAAGGCGCCAACCTTCAGGAATCACAACTACTTTCTTGCCTTTGGATCCAAGGGGTACAGGCCCACCAAGGAACACCCACCTTTAAAACTCGCTTCCGGAGCGTTCCACTCAAGATCAATTAGCTCTTGCACTGGTTCCAAGAGTGGAAAGAAATAGGATACCTTACGCAAGGTAACCAAGATGGGATCTTTCTTTTGCAATCCCATAGCGTCACCTTTGTCTACGCCAAGCATTTTCAGGGTCTGAGTCAACAGACCCGGTAACTCATCCTCGTGAAAGAAGTGGAGAGTCCTATGTGGCTCCAAGTCAGGCAGAATCCGAGTCGCCACCGGAATCATCTGACTGGGTCATGACAACCTCTTCACGAAGCTTGCCCAACTTGGACATCAAGTAGGAAGATCTATGTTGCGTCATCTCCTTACGGGCTGCTTTGCCTCAGTTAGATGCCCTTTCAGAAAAATCTGTAACCCCTGGAAAAACGCCACCCAAGAGGAGGATGTATCCATACCAGGGCCCAAAGGAACGAACATGACACTCTCTGTACCCTCTCCCGGGGATGTCCCTCTCATCAGGAAGAAGGGGAAAGGGGAACTGTCCACTGTATTGCTTCCTGTGTCCTCCTGCACCAAGACTTATAACGGTAGGGGGGATGCCCCAACAGTAGCAAAATCCTTGGGAGGCAAATCACCTTGAGCCTCCAAATAGCACTGGTACAGGTGAAGTGAAAGCAATGGCTGGATTGCCTTTATATGGCAAGCCATACAAACAGAAAGGCACTTAGACTTTTTTAGCCCCAGCACCATTATCTGTCACCACAAGGCCACTCTCCTGTCCACGCGGTATTCCGCATGCACACCAGTGCAATTACATGCTCAAATTTAGGCCACGGGCTTGTGTGCAAACATGCTCATGTACATATGCGCCTACTCTGAGTCACAGCTGCACTATGCATACCCATGCGCAGGAAAACAACACCCACCGCAGCCTAAGCTCACTTCCCTGTGGCCTAGTCTTCCACCACACGGCCGACCAACAAGGCCAATGATGCGGCACCTCGAAGTAAATGCTGCTTTACCCCCAGACTCAAGATGCCTCCACTCTCCACTAACTCCCTGGAGTGGAGAGGGGAGTCTTCTTTAGCGCCAAGGGAAAGAAATGGCCTGGGAAGGAAAAAGGGGGCTTATCACTTCCCTCCTTACTCTATTATCTGAGCTCCGCCCTTCCCCGGCTGAAAGCAAGATTGGGTCAGTGGCTATGGGGGGGAGAATTCACAAGTGTTCACCACTGCACTCTCCCTTGTCCTCCAACATTCTATTTTTTTTTTAAGCTAAGCCTGGCCAGGCATTGAGGCTCAACTGCGGGAGAGACCAGCCTGGTGTCACCTCAGGAGTTCAACCTCTTCCTTTCTTCTTCTTTTTTTTTTTTTTTTAAAACATGCGCAATCCCCACTAGGGAGATGCATGCCCGCCATCTGCTGGAGATGGAGAATACTGGCAGGCTGATGTCAGGGCAAAGCTATATGTCTGTGACATCAGCAAGTCAGTTTTCTCCATCTGCTGTTAGAAGTGCATAACCCCACCGGTATGGACTGGGCTGCCTGAGTGCAAAGCAAGATTTTATAAACAGGGAACTAGCCTGAGGAGGTCAGTAAAATGAATGGCACACAAACCAGCCTGGCTGTACAGAAAATACTGACAAAGCATCAGAGGAGGACATTTTACTGGCAAGAATCGAATCTAAAAATAGCTGCCCTTCCACACAGCTTTTCTTTAAGAGAGAAAAAACTGGTGTCACTATTTTAATTAAAAAAAGAAAAAAATCACAATACTTGAGAAAACTTAAAATTTAAACACCAGGAAATGTTTTTCTTTACCCAAAACTAAGGCTCAGCTGAACCACACTCTTGAGTTTAAGCAGCATTGGGGAATCCTCAAAAAGATGGCTGGACTTGCTCTTCTCCTTGAAAAATAATGGAATAGGAAGTCTCCGCTGGAGACTATTACTCATTTCCCCAACTACCTCAAAGTAAACAACTTCCACTTACAAACTCAACTGCTGGAGCTCACTAAAGGTCAGAGAGATTATGGGGGTGCTCTGGCCCCAAGAAATATTCAGTACCAGCATGGGGGCAATGGAATTGATCAAATGGTACACATTATTGTTTGTACACTTACACAGTTGAAATCTTTGTGTGGTTTCTAACTCTGGTGACTGACTCTGAAAACAAAAAGTTATTTTTAAAAAAAGAGCAAATTCACTACTGAATTTTTTTTTTTTTTTTTTATAGTCCAATAACATTTTAAAATAACCAAAAAACAACAGTCTATCCACAAACATGAGAAAATGTGTTTGTTTGTTTTTAAAAGGACTACATTCATGACACCTGTAAGCATGTAAAGGATGCTGGATTCTTGTGCCATGCGGCAAGTAATGAGCATCATACAGGACTACCGCATGGCTCCAGGCTCAAAGGGACACCTTCAGCCAGTCCTAGTCCCATCCCGTGGAGGGAGTTGTAATGGTCCAGTCCTCGCACACCCTCATAAATTTCATATTTCTAGAGCTTGGTCCTTTTACAATAGA
This sequence comes from Rhinatrema bivittatum, assembly GCF_901001135.1. Taxonomy (NCBI): domain Eukaryota; kingdom Metazoa; phylum Chordata; class Amphibia; order Gymnophiona; family Rhinatrematidae; genus Rhinatrema; species Rhinatrema bivittatum. The sequence goes on from NC_042615.1 coordinate 753,686,937, forward strand.
TTTACTGTGTACTCTGGCACAGCTTCTCATAGAAACCAAAGGAGCGCAGCCAAACCACCAGAGGAAGCCCTGGATCCGAACGGACATCCTCTGTCTTCTAACCAGACCTTAGGCGTCTGTCTGCCATCAGCTGATATTAGCCTGTGAGAAGTCTGGAGCAGTTAAGATCCAAACCCCAAGCATGTCTCTCATCAATTTCCAGTCAATGTCTTTGGGAGGAGGGGGGCTACATACTAACCTTAATCCACATCTAACAAAAGCATCAACAAATGGCAGAGATACTAGCTACAGAACTCAACCCTTCATCTTTGTGCTCTGAAAGGTAACTGGCGCAGTGCCAGTCATCACCAAAGGGTCCCTGTGAACGGCAGCCTTGGTGTTCCTCACCTACTGTTCTGATTACACTCAATTAGTGGCTTATAATTACATAGACACCCTCTGTCTTATGTTTCTATGGTGGTACAACTGTGCCCCGCTGCAAGAGCCCTAGCCCAATTCCTGCGAAGGCTGGGTGGAACTGGAAGAAGGGATATAAAAAGAGGGGGAAACTGTCCCAAGTAGTTGCAAACGAAAGCCCAGCCTTGGCCCCAGCTGAGCTGGAAGCCCGACAGAAGGAGGAAATTGTCTACCAGAGTTTTTGCATGGCAAAAATCAGACTGTAGCCATCAGAAACTGTTGAAGCAGAACTACTGCAGATTTTCACGTAACATTACTGTTCATCACTACAGTGATCACTTACCCACTAGAGGATATGATTTTGGAAATATCTGTTTAAACAAATTGTATTTTTAACCTTTCATTTGGCACTGCAATAGTATAAACTTGGCTTCTGCTGTTACTGAGTGCATGAAATTCCTGAAGTGATATCAGAAAGCCTGGTCCTGCTATGACAGCAATACCGGAATCAATAAAGGAAAAAAAAAAAGAGAGAGAGAGAGAAACAGATTCTTAAATAAAAGCTGTGTCCAAGATCACACGGCAAGTGGTTACAGTAACCTTCTTTACCTTAAAATTACAAGGCACTTTCCTTTTGATGACACTCAGCCCCTACCACCGCTGGGCAAATGCAGAAGAGAAATATCGCAGAGTTCAAATTGAAAAGGTATCTTTCTAACTATTACATGACACCGGGCCTGCACAAAGGAGGGTGCGACATTCTTATATACAGCTTCTTTAGAAACCAACCTAAAAAGTACAGACCTTCTCTGCTACCTACCGCATACTACTACACCCTTTCCTGGCGCAAGAACGGGTTTTTATGCACCAAAGAACATTATCGCACACGGAGAAAAAACTAAAGTTAACATAAATCAAAGCCAAAAGACTCTCTGACAAACTTTCATTGATGATGTTCTAGTCATCCAAAGTGGCAGATACAAGCTCATTCGGTTGGCTTTCCCTTCTAATATGAGCTCACAGACGAACGGATGCTTCCTCCGAATGCGACATTCTTGCACAGAAGAATGCCTATGAACTGTAATTCCCTCCAATACCAGGGCAGCGGCTGGGCATTATATAGAGGATTGCTGCTTTGTTTCTCTATTACTTCCCCCCACTCAAAAAAAAAAAAAATCCCTCCCCCTACATTTGCAATGATTTTGGTCAAATTATTTTAAAATAAAAAACAGTTCTTTACAAATGCCAGGCCAGTATATCTGAAAAGATTGCCTGGATTCAACATAATTTACTAATCCCAAGCCACACATGTACGGTTCTAAAGAGGAGCTCCAGTGTTCAAACATCTCCATCAATGGCCCAAAAAAAGAAGAGAAAGGCATCTTAAAACAAAAAAGGAACCTGCCGGGTCCCCCGGCTCACAAGGCGGATATCCTAAGGCCGGAGGCTCAGTCTGCACCGGATGCCCCAAATGTCATTGCTCTTCTTGCTGCCCATGGTTGGTCTGGCGATGCTCGTGAAAGGGGAGCAGTTGATCTTTATGCGAGGAAGGCTCTCCATCAGGAGCTGCAACGAACTGTCCGGCACAATTCCAAACACACTGAGGTTCTTTAGAGCGTGCATCTCTCCCAGATCGCTGAGAACGAAGGGGAAAGACCAAATTTTTAATCACCACACTGAAAAGTAATCAACTTGTACATCCAACAGCCAATGAACATGCAAGTGCGACATAAAAAAAAAAACCACAAAAACAGTGGGACCTGGAGTGACAGTGCAGCCAGGCTGAGGAGCTGCGCAGGCCACATGCCCCGCTCCAGGTTTCTCCTTCCCTCACCCCACACATGCTGCTGCCCTTCCCAAGTCATTTACACAGACCCTTTCACCTGGTGCCCACTCAGACAAGGTGCAATCCCCACTCCCTGCAGGTGTATAGCATTACACTCTGTCACTGCAGATTCTTAACGGCCAATTAGATAAACATGTGTATCAGACAGTACAACGAGTGAGAACTAAATGATCCATCTTTCTATGTGTCCATGAAAATAATCAGTCTCTTAACATTGTAACCAATACATTTCCTCGGAAATCGAGTAGGTGTGTGCACAGAGGCCATTCTTGTTCTGTTCCTAGTGGTGCTCTGGCATCCTACTGAGCTACAGTTGCTAGTGCTCCTACAGTAGGCTGCAGAGTGGATACATACAGCTAAGAGCACCCCTGGAGGAGCACTAGCAGCTGTAGCTCAGCAGGATGCCCCACATATATAAAATACATGTATATATATATTAATGGGTGTTCGAAAGCTATCCACCAGCAAGGCTTGAATGAATACCCCAAGCTGAAGCACCTTTACCACAAGAGCAATTTCTTAGGGTGCCACTGGATAAGGCCTCATATGTCCATGAGTACAAGAGACTCAATTAGCTTTTGTTGTACATTTCTCAGGGTTTGCAAGCACTCACAGGAATACTAACAGGTCTAAGAACTGAATTTTTAAAGCCAGTGCATGCATAAAATTGTGTTTTATGTGCAGAAATGGTTGTTAGACCAAAGCCTGGGGCTCTGCACGCGTAAAATTACTTACCTGATAATTTCGTTCTCCTTAGTGTAGACAGATGGACTCAGGACCAATGGGTATAGTGTACTCCTGATAGCAGTTGGAGACGGATCAGATTTCAATCTGACATCAGCCCTAGTACATATACCCCTGCAGGAAGTGCAGCTCTTCAGTATTCTCCTCAAAAAGCATTGTGGATATATGGGTGACAGACTAATTTGAAAAACATGATTAACTTTATAACTTGGTTAATTTGATTAATTTGAACTGGTTGAATTGGCTATTGCTGGAGACCGCCAGTGCCCTCAACCGAGAAACATCGACACCCGGTAGGATGGGTGTCCTAGATGAAGGAAAGCATGGCTTACCCATGAATTCACTCACTCCCGGGGATGTCCCCCGAGAATTCCATGAGTAACGGCAGCCGTGGGTAGGATGCTGAGTCCATCTGTCTACACTAAGAAAAACAAAATTATCAGGTAAGTAATTTCTCCACTTCCTAGCGCGTAGCAGATGGACTCAGGACCAATGGGATGTATAAAAGCTACTCCCAAACCGGGTGGGAGGCTGCCCGTGACCCACTTAGTACTGCCCTTGCAAATGCTGTGTCCTCCCGAGCCTGAACATCCAGGCAGTAAAACCTCTAGATAAGGGTGCACGCGGATTCCTTCCTTCCTCAGTGTTGCTGCCACCACCACTATGATTTTGGTGAACGTCCGGGGTGCAGTGGCTAATCCGAAAGGTAGTGCCCGGAACTGGTAGTGACAGTCCAGGATCGAGAAGCGTAGAAAACGCTGATGCTCTTGATGGATGGAAATGTGTAGGTAGGCTTCCGACTGATCCAGGGAGGTAAGGGACTCTCCTGGTTTTATCGCCCTTATTACTGAGCGTAGGGTACCCATGCGGAAGCAGGGAATCTTCAGGTAACGGTTGACCGCCTTGAGGTCCAGGATAGGTCTGAACGTTCCTTCCTTCTTTGGAACGATAAAATAGATGGAATAATGGCCAGTATTTATTTGTTGTGGAGGCACCGGTGTTATAGCCTCTAAGGCTAGTAATCTGGTCAGTGTTGCTCCACTGCCATTCTCTTGGAAGGGTCGTGGCAGGGAGATTCCACAAACTTGTCCAGGGGGTGGTGAAAATCCAGGTAATATCCCTCTCGAATGATGGATACGGCCCACTTGTCTGAAGTTATCTCGACCCATCTTTGGTAGAATAGGGCCAGTCTGCCCCCTATGGCTTCTTCCTTTGGATGGGTTGGCTGATCTTCATTGTGGGGTGCGACTGGGGCCTGGGCCCGAGCTGGCTCCCCTTTTATTGTGCGGGCCGCTTGATATGAGCTTCTATATGGGTTGAAGCGCTGTGATCCTCTGCCCCCGGAGGGTCGGGGGAAGGATCGCTGGTTTCTCTTATTCCTGTCCTCCGGTAGCCGCGGCAGTGGGGACTCGCCCCACTTGTTGGCTAGTTTCTCTAGTTCGCTTCCGATCAGGATTGTTCCCTTGAAAGGCATCCCTTGTGAGTCTCGTTTTGGAGGATGTGTCGGCTGACCAGTTTCGGAGCCAGATTTGTCTTCTGGCTGCCACGGCGGATGAGACTCCTCTAGCTGCTGTGCATACCAGATCCAAAGCGACGTCCACGAGGAATGATACGGCTGGTTCCAGGGCTTCCCCAGGAGTGTTGTTCCTGGTCTGTGCTAAGCAGGCGCGTGTCACCATGGCACAGCAGGCAGTGATCTGTAAAAACATAGCGGAGACGTCAAAGAACTGTTTGAGGATAGATTCAAGACGTCTGTCTTGAGCATCCTTGAGTGCTGATCCTCCCTCCACCGGGATAGTAGTGTGCTTCGAGACCGCACAGACCATGGTATCCACTTTCGGACATGCCAGGAGATCTTTGGTGGCAGGGTCCAGAGGGTACATGGCTGCCAGAGCCCGGCCCCCTTTGAACGTGGTTTCTGGGGCCTCCCATTCCAGGTCAATTAGTTGCTGGACAGCTTGTAATAGTGGGAAATGGCGGGAGGTCTGACAAAGTCCCTCCAAAAGTGGGTTCAGCTTAGGTTCCCCTGAGGCACTTGTGCCCGGGATGGCAAGCTCTTTTAAGCTGTGTTCTGGAAGTTCGTCCTTGGTGAAGAAGCGTCTCATGGTTCAATGGGGTTCTGTCCCCGGAGGGAGCTCCCCCTTCCTCCAGGGGTTCTGACTCCTCATCTGAGATGTCTGTGTCCCCGAAGGTGGGGCTTCTGGGCAGTGGGATCACGTCCCTGGGCATAGAGGGTCCTGGCATGTTGAGGTCCTTTGGTGGGGCCTGTGACTGCATTGTAGGAGGTCCCAGTTGCATGTGGACGAAGGTATGCAGAACTTTGAAGAATTTCAACCAGGAGATAAGAGGCTGGATCTAGACTAGGGGGCACCGTGTCCCTGGGGAGCCCCGTTTGAGGGGGGGGTCCCCGCTATGTGATGCTAGGTCCGGCATACCGCTCGAGAGGCTGGGGTCCGGTACCAGCTGGGGAGGGCCATGAATTGGGTCCCCTAGGGCCTCTTTGCACTGTATACACAGGGCCGTGGCCTCCTCATGCTGTGCAGCTCTAATGTGGCATGCTGGGCAAAGGCCCTGAGCTTTGAGTTTATTTTCAGGCAGTGCCATGGTTTGTGCGCGTACAATACAGCTGTGCCGTCGAAGATGCGACCATAGGTTTGGTGCGCGCATGCAGAGCGATGTGCACGTAGTTGTGTGCACGGGGCGAAATTATGCGCCCAGCACAGTGAGCACGTGGCTAAGCACTTCGCTTGTGCGCCCAGCACTTGTGCGTGCGACGTTGTGTGCACGGCTCGCCTCTGTGCACACGGATTGAGACGGCGAACAGGGCCAAAATGGTTACGGCGACCACATGGACAATATGGCAACCACCTCGGAGGGTCTCCACATGGAAGGGCCCTCGGCTCTGACTGGGGTCTAGCCCTGCTAGGGCAGATCAACCCAGTGGCACCGGTCCTGGCTGGCGACCTGTACATCTCCTCGAGCTTGGAGACTGGAGACTTTTAAATGGATTTCTACCTTACCTTGTCTCGGTGCTTCCCGGTTTCGTTCCGGGCGGTCTCCGGCTATGGGGGGGGGGGGGGGGGAGGGAAAATACCTTCACCACCGCGCTCGAGGTTGCAGCCGCTGCCTCTCAGCCTCACCCGATGTCAGGGGCTAGGTCCCCAACGACGGTCGGCCGCCAGACCGAGGCTTACCTCCGAGGGATCGCAAAAATCACTTCGGGAATCTCGACTGGGGGAGGGACCCAACGGGTGTCACCGCAGGAGAGTGGGGCTCGTCTGTAGAGGTAAGATTTCTTCTTAATTTGGATGTCTTTGATAAAATTTACTCTAACACTGTGCTAGCATGCATAGAGTCACTAACTGCTATGGAGACGGAAAATACTGAAGAGCTGCACTTCCTGCAGGGGTATATGTACTAGGGCTGACGTCAGACTGAAATCTGATCCGTCTCCAACTGCTATCAGGAGTACACTATACCCATTGGTCCTGAGTCCATCTGCTACACGCTAGGAAAGGAGATGTGTAACCCAGTTATGCGCGTACTTTTAAAGAAACCAGGGATGCAGTTAGACGTTACCGCGCACACTCTGATTTTAAGAAGTACACATATAGGTTAATCTGCACAAGTCACGCCCTCTGATGAACAGATGTAACTTTGTGAGAATTAAATCTGTATACGTACAGGGCCAATTACCTGCACATTTTCAAGCAAATTTAGGCCTTTAACTTCACTTTGAGTATTCAGGAGTAAAGTCCGCATATAAAAGGTACATGTAGAATTTACCTGCATGTGTACATTTTTATAAAATTACCTGCCCTATGTCTACCACAGAGGGTTACCAGTTGGTTCTAGCTCATTTCCAAGCAACAATTAAAGCTCTCCCACCTCAGAGAGAGGAAGCACACAAAACCAGCAAATACACTGGCATTCAGCATGAGAACTTACTTCCCTCCTTTTGAACGCCACCTGCAGCACTGGAGCACATAACTTACAAAGCTGGCTGCAGATCCTGAGGACACAGGAAGTCCGGTACAGATCATGGCCCCTTCTACTGAGGTCAATTGAGTTGCTTATAGGTTTTTTGATCCCCTGTTATCACTGTTTTGTGTTTGTAGTTAAAATGTGTTTTTATTCTCTATGTGTTATATATGTATGTGCTAATCATGTAAACCGCTCTGATCAAGTTTGGAAGGACAGTATATACCCGCAAATAAATAATTAAATAAAATACTGTAATTTCCTGGTCTTAAACAGTGGTTCTCAATTTATTTTTATTTTTTTAATTTCACAGCACACCAAATCAAATTTCACACAACTCTTCTTCCATGTCCCTCTCTCCACCACACTTCTCTTCCTCCCGATTCTCTCTCAGCCCCCCAACACTGCATGATCCTCTTTCATCCCCATCCTTTCACTCCCGCTGCCCCCATATGATCCTCACCTTCTCATCCCATGTGATCCTCTTACCTCCCTCTCCACTCAACTACCTGCTATTCTTGCGTTCCTCTTTTTCATCCCCGTTCACCACTACCCTTTTTCATCCCCACATTCACCACTACCCTTTTTCATCCCCACATTCACCACTACCCTCGTCTTTCCCTCTAGCCGACAGAAGAGGGTTTTTTTTCACTTGTGTCAAACTCCCCTTATACTGGCTTCACTCTGATGTTCAGTGCCTGCAAATCTGTAAGAATATGGAGTCTCGGAGCCTTACCAGCAGCTGACTTCTTTCTTTACTTTTTTTTTTTTTTTTTTTAACTTTAACAAACCTAACAAAAAATGAGAGGGAAGCTTCTCTCCTAGAGCTGAAAGGAGCTGTCCAGCTCAAATCAGCCCCCAAACAAAAAGGAGAGAAAAAAACCCTGAAAGAAATGATGGGCTGAAAGCCGCATGGCCAGCCTCATGAGGGGAGGGATCTGGACCACCAGATGTACACCCCATGGAACAAACTGGACCTCAACTGGTCCACCTCGACCAAACAGGGAATGTTTCCCACAAAGAACCAGTCCCCTGGCAGGAAGGCTCACCCGAAAAATCTATAAAAAAGCAAGGGTAAAGAAGGACTGCAGGTTTATGCACCAGCCATCTGCTGGAGACAGAGAAATACTGAGCTACTGCAGGTGGTACCAGGGCTTTCAAGCAGCGAGACTTTTCTCTGTCTCCATCTGCTGACAGAGATGAATAAACCCAGGAGTCTGGACTGATCCGGGTACGTGCAGGGAACCTGATTTATGCACACAGGCTTTTTAAAATCTACCCCTTTGTGTGTACTATTTATATTTTTCACTTCACGGGTTTTTACATAATATTGTGACATCAGAGACTCTGTCATGGCACAAGCACCCAACTCCTGAAATTCAAGTATACAGCTGCTGGTTTTTACTTAGCAAGCTTTGGGAAGTCACATTTCATTTCAGTGGTACAATCTCACTTCTACTTTAAGGGCCTTTTCCTGCTCTGTGCCTATAGCCATACCCCTTGGGCCTTTTTTTTTTTTTTTTTACTTCAAATAATTGTATTATTTTCACATTAATATAACAAACTATCAATTAATGAACAAAATATTAATTCATCTGGGGATACATATTCAAATCTGAACATAAATGTTATATCAAATTAAATTACATCAGGATTATGTTTGAGTTAAACAAAAGTCTAATGGATTTCCAAATTTATGAAACTGTTCTAGCTTGTTATATGTTTCTCATACAACTACTTTAAATATGTGTGAAAGCAGACCAAGTGCACATCTAGTAAGTCACTATTTTTGCAATGACTGAAAACTAATTTCAAAGCTAGAATGAGGAATATCTCATCTTTAAACTGATGCATTTTCATATAATTATTCTGAAGGCAGCATGCCTTGTGAGCCAGAATGTTTTAATATTTTGACAAATGTTAGCAGCAAAAGTTTCACATCTCTACTCCAATGTACGACCAGGCAAGCAGCAGCTTAGGAAAACCCCCATGGAAATCCCACTAAGTGCTAAGCTGTGAGGTCTGCCAACAAGATGTCGGATACTCACAGCAAGGTAGCAGGAGATATCTGGTAGCATCGGCTGAGGGACAAGTCCTGGAGGTGGACGAGCTGCCAGAGGTCTGAGAAACACTCTGAAGTGAGCATTACACTGTCACTGCATGAAATGAGAAAAAAAAAATTATTTTTTTTTTACTGTGGTATTTATGCAGTGCCCTAAATCAAACTGCTTAACAAATTAGATGCAAGCACAGTGGGGTCCTTGTCCCAAAGGGCTTACCATCTAAGAAGGTACTTCAGCTAAAAGGAAATTAAGTGACCTTCTCAAGGTCACAGGGAGTGCCAGTAGAAGCTGGATATGAACTCTTGTTTCCAGCCCATTATTCCAACACTCCCTCGCCAATAGTCATAGGATTCTGGATGGCGACAGACTCAAGATTAACTTCACAGAAAAGTTAAAGGAAGCAGGACATAGCTTCAAGAGGTGGGGTGGTGAGACAGTGACACAAGAAAACTAATAAAAGATTTCCAAAAACCACAGGACATCTTTAGTGGTTGGGAAGTAGGGGAAAAGCTACCGATCACATAGGGACTGTGGTACTGCAGCAGGTAGGGGAAAATGGACAGCTCAGATGTGTCCTGTGAGCTTTGACAGCAACTTCCATGTTCCTAAAAAATACACATACAATCCTTCCAAATAGGACTGAGTAGAAAAAGCCATAGCGCATGCTGCCCAGGGCACAGCACCCAATTTCTCTCTGAAGAAGAAGAGAGCGGATGCACCATCACTAACCAGTAACGGATGCATGGGATATCGGCATGAATGTTTTATGAGATTCCTTCAGTGCACAGAGTGAAAAACATGGGCATGACGACACCAGACATTGCTGCAATTTTGTGCCATTTGTCTCCTCTGGGTCTGTTCTTCAGCAGTGACTTTTTTATGCAAGGGTCTCCCACAAGCGCAATAAAAGAAAGAAAGAAAAAAAGCAAGTAGTACCAAGAGTTACATCCAGGACATCATTCTTTATCAGGGTAAAGAAAATGGACACATTCATCTGACTCCTGAACCAAAGTCCATTCAAGCCCCATTCTCAGGATACTCACTTCAATTTGTAAAATGAAGTGACTTGACCAGACCGAGGGGTCTATTTACTAAATTTAGTACTGCAGCTTAGGAAACCACCTGCTATCTTCTCAGGCAGTAAAATACCACAGGTTAGTTGCCTGGGGCTGCCATCTTGTTAAAGGGTCAGGATGATCCAAACAAAACCCCATCCCTCCCAAACATGTGGAAAAAAAAAACAAAACACAACTTGGGGTCTTGTGAGATCACCCTCTTCCACCCATCCCACCAGCTCTAGAGGCAGCTCCAAAGTGAATAAAATGTAAATATGTGTTTTAACATGCAAGGCACAGATCCCTCCCCTCCCTTGCCAAACCTGCCCCTTTATCAAAATTCAACCCCCTTGGCTCCAGACCAGCCCAAACACCAACCCCCTGGACATATGTGTAAAATCCTGGCAACCTAGTAGGGCTCGGAGCACCTTCTAGGCTCCAGACCCTTCAATGTCCTTGAAAAAAATGGTGCCGGCCTCCCACTTAACATCTTATGCCCGTATTATTTTATTAACGTTAAATTGTCTAGTAATGGGAAATTACTACTTACCTGATAATTTCCTTTTCTTTAGGACAGTCAGATGAATCCAGAACAAATGGGTCATGTACTTCTACCAGCAGATGGAGATGGCGCAAACTGACGTCACAGTATATATATATATATATATATATATATATATATATATATATATCCCTGCAGTGATATCAGCCTGCTAGTATTCTCTTCTAAAGCAACTGTGAACAGATTAGCAAAATCTGATTAAAAGCAGATAAACATTTCAATACTCAGCCAACAGGCAATACTGAGTTCAGACAAGAATGTATTAACACTAATCTAGGGACTAGACTAACACTTACCAGTAATCCTTGTAAAACATGGCCACGCAGGAGGACCACACTACAATTCAGCAGCCAAGGGAGGGAAGCTGGATTCATCAGACTGTCCTAAAGAAAAGGAAATTATCAGGTAAGTAGTAATTTCTCATTTCTTAGCGTCCAGTCAGATGAATCCAGAACGAGTGGATAATCCCAGAATGCTATTCACCATCGTACAAAACCTCACCAAACCATCAAACGAACTAAGAATACCATCCAGCACAAACAAAAGCAACGAATTTGCAGAATTCTTCACCGAAAAAAATCAAAAAACTAATAAACACCACCACCAACACACACACCCAAACCTCAAAAATGTCACAGAAACTGCCAACAACCTGGTCTCACTTTGACCTCACCTCCTCGCTGGAAATCCAAAAAAATAATTAAAAAAATGAATCCAGCAAACCATCCCAGTGACAGTATCCCCATACAAACAAACTGATCGAAAACTCAATAACCAAAACAGACATAGTTAACCTCTCCCTCACCGAAGGTAAACACACCCGGAATGCTTAAAATCAGCAATCATTAAACCATTAATAAAAAAGAGCAACCTAGACCCGGAGAACATACAAAACTACCGTCCTATATCCAACTTACCGTTCATTGCAAAAATTATAGAAAAAATCGTCCATTCCAAACTCTCTGACTACCTCGATATGAACAACATACTTCACACCCCTCACAATTTGGATTCAGGAAAAACTTAAGCACAGAATCACTACTCCTTCCACTAAATGACAGTACTCAGAGGATTCGACAAGGAACAAAGCTATCTATTAATCCTCCTGAATCTATCGGCCGCCTCTGATACAGTCAACCATTCCATCCTCCTCAACAGACTATCTGAAATAGGAGCCACGGGTAAAACCCTACAATGGTTCACATCCTATCTATCACATAGAAATTTCCAAGTAATGTTCAACAACACCCTTTCGAATAAAGTAAACCTCAACACAGGAGTTCCACAAGGATCTGCCCTATCAGCAACACGCTTCCTTCTCCCAATCTGTCACACACTAGAACGCCTTGGTCTGACCCACTTCCTATACGCTGACGATATACACATACTGGTCCCTATACAGAATTCGTTAGAAGAAACATACAATAGAACAACCATTTATCTTACAGAAATCAAACAGCATTTAACTGACCTAAAACTCATAATAAACAGACAAAACCGAAATAATCATCCTAGACAAAAAAAAAAAAAAAAAATCAACTCTCCCATGCAACCACTCAAAATGGAAAACCCAAAAACATTATTCCCTGTACGTACCAGGATCAGTCCAGACTGCTGGGTTATGCCTCCCTTACTGATCCTTGGTACTACAGTAACAAAAATTAATAGGTAAGAACTAATTTTCCTATCTCTCCTGACACGCATGCTCGAAACCTAGGAATCACCATAGACAACGAACTATCATTCAAAATCATTATACCTAACAAGATAAAGGAAGGATATCACAAACTACTTAACTCAGACATCTTAAGCCCTTCCTTGCACAGGATGATTTCAGAACAGTCCTGCAACTACTCATCTTCTACTTGGCCTACCACTCGCAACCATCTGCCCGCTCTAAATCCTACAGAACACAGCCGCCAGAATTCTAACAGGAACAAAAAAACATGAACACATTACCCCAACTCTCATCTCACTACACTGGCTCCCAATAAAATACTGAACAGACTACAAAGTACTAACAATTCTGCATAAACTAATCATAGGACATCAAACCAACTGGCTAAGCAAAACCATCGAAATCCACGCTCCAAAACGGAACCTATGCTCAACGAATAAAGGCCTCCTCAAAATCCCTCATGCCAGAACCACACAACTAAACACAACCCGTGAGAGAGCCATATCCATTGCCAGCCCCACACTATGGAACTCAATATCAATAGAAAAAAGAACTCAACCAAACATAAAAACCTTCAAAAAAGAGCTGAAAAGCTGGCTTTTCATCAGAGCCTACTCAAACTCACTCAATCAACCACACTGCCAGACACCCACGCAACTCAACATCAAGAAGAAACCTCCATCTCACGACCAACAAAATAACTAACACCATTCAAAACTCTAAGACATTTTGCAACTAACCTCAAATCGTATATCTATCAACCTCTTAAGTATACCGTGAAACTGGAAAACCTGTTTTTTTACTGACCTAAGTATATAACTCCTCCCAGTTACATATCTACCTTTCTACCTTAGTTTGTAACCCCACCTATGCTTTATTAGAACATGTTGTATGTAATAACTAACAAATCCCTAAACTGTAAACAGACTTTATGACAATACGTTGTTAATGATGTTTATCTAACTTTTCCCAATTACTGTAAACCGTTCTGATGGCGAAACCGAATGACGTTATACAAAACACAATAAATAAATAAAATAAATAATAAGTGGGATTTACCCAAGCTACTCCCGAATAGGGCGGGAGGCTGCCCACGGTCCAGTCAAAATTGCAAAGGCTGCGTCTTCCTGGGCCTGAGCATCCAGACGATAATACCTGGAAAAGGTATTTAACGAGGACCATATCACAGCTCGGCAAATGTCGATGGGAGACAATTTCACTTCCACCCATGACACTGCCTGAGCCCTTGTGGAATGATCCCTGGACTAGATAACTGCTTCCCAGCAGCAACGAATGCAGCCGTAACTAACTCCTTAATCCAGTGAGCTATGGTAGTCCACGAGGCCGGCTCTCCCTGCCTAGTACCAAGGACAAGGACAAACAGGCGATCCATCTTCCATAAGGCTTAGTGACCTCCAGATACCTTACAATATTTATTTTATTTATTTAAAGGCTTTTATATACCGGAGTTCATGTACTAGTACATACCACTTTGGTTTACACAGAACCAATATTGGAAAATTACATCAAACAAGTGGGTATAAAACAACAAGGCTAACTTTGTAGGAACTTAGAACTTGAGGTAAAGGAGAGAACAGGACCAAGTGGTAACAGATCAATGTAAATAGCTAAATAATAAATACAAATTCTTACAATAAATACAAATGCTTACAGATTACAGTTTTCAAAATCTAAGTTTACATCTTCAGAATAATGTTTAAATCTACAAGAACTAACGGTTACATCTTCAAGGTTTGTAGACTTCAAAGCTGAGGTTACATCTGACTTAAAAGGTATTGGTGTAGCATGCTGTAAATTTAACGATTGGGAATATGAGACCAAGAAATACAATTAAGAGTAGCGGCATCAGACATCTGGTTAACGTGATTATGAAATGCGTGAATGAGTCTAGTTCTGGGACGATATGTCTCTTGACATCCAAGAATCAGAACACATGATACACCTCTTCATCTCTCTGTCCAGTGATGGTAGGGAGATGGACTAATTCAAGTGAAAGTCAGTGACCACCTTTGGTAAAAAAGAAGGAACAGTATGTAGTTTTACCGCCCCTGGAGTCACCCAGAGGAAAGGCTCCTGGCAAGAAAATTCCTGCAGTTCAGATGACATTTAATTTGGACAAGTGCAAGGTGTTACATATAGGGAAAAATAACCCTTGCTGTAGTTACATGATGTTAGGTTCCATATTAGGAACTACCACCCAGGAAAAAGATCTAGGCATCATAGTGAATACTTTAAAATCATCGGCTCAGTGTACTGCAGCAATCAAAAAAGCAAACAGAATGTTAGGAATTATTAGGAAGGGAATGGTTAAAAAAATGGAAAATGTCAATGCCTCTGTATCACTCCATGGTGAGACCACACCTTGAATACTGTGTACAGTTCTGGTCACCACATCTCAAAAAAGATATAGTTGCGATTGAGAAGGTCCAGAGAAGGGCAACCAAAATGATAAAGGGGATGGAACAGCTCCCCTATGAGGAAAGGCTGAAGAGGTTCGGGCTGTTCAGCTTGGAGAAGAGATGGCTGAGGGGGGATATGATAGAGGTCTTTATGATCATGAGACGTCTTGAATGAATAGATGTGAATTGGTTATTTACACTTTCGGATAATAGAAGGACTAGGGGGCATTCCATGAAGTTAGCAAGTAGCACATTTAAGACTAATCGGAGAAAATTATTTCACTCATTGCACAATTAAGCTCTGGAATTTGTTGCCAGAGGATGTGGTTAGTACAGTTAGTGTAACTGGGTTCAAAAAAGGTTTGGATAAGTTCTTGGAGGAGAAGTCCATTAACGGCTATTAATCAAGTTTACTTAGGTAATAGCCACTGCTATTAATTGCATCAGTAGCATGGGATCTTCTTGGTTTTTGGGTAATTGCCAGGTTCTTGTGGCCTGGTTTGGCCTCTGTTGGAAACAGGATGCTGGGCTTGATGGATCCTTGGTCTGACCCAGCATGGCAATTTCTTATGTTCTTAACCCTATGCGCAGAACATATTGCCCCAAGAAAAAAAAATGTTTTTAAAGGTCAGTAACTGCAAGGACAGGGTACCAGTGGACTAAACATATGGCCTGCCAAGAAATACAACACCAAATTAAAACTCCATAAGGGCACCGGAAACCACAAAGGAGGACAAGGATGTTTCACTTCTTACTGGAAATGGGCCACATCAGGATAAGCAGATAAGAAATCTCCATTCACTTGACCCTTGAATTTAGGCAAAGGCCGCTACTTCTACCTTTAAGCAATCAACAGCCAAGCCTTTATTCAAACCATCCTGCAAAAATTCCAAAATGAATGGGATTTTGGCCGAAGCAGGAAGAGCACCTTGATTTTCATACCAGGCCTTAAACACCTGCTAAACCCACACATAGGCCAAGAAAGTAGATAACTTTCTAGCTCTTAGCAAGGTGGAAAACACGGTCACCTAGTATCCACGTTTCAGCAAGCGAGCCCTTTCAAGGGTCATACTGCAGGACAAAATAGAGTCAGAACTTCGTGAAGAACCAGTCCCTGTCGCAACAAGTTCCTGTGCGCCAGGAGTCAAAGGGGCAAATCCACCAGGAGCTGCCACAGATCCGCATACCATGGTGTCCTAGGCCAATCCGGAGCAACCAAGAGCACCTACCCTCTGTGGCGTTTGATTTTTTTTTTTAATCAATCTGCCCAACATGGGCCATGGAGCAAAGGAATACAGCAACTTGACTTCTAGCTACTTCTCCACTACAGCACCGATCCCCAATAACTTCAGATCTCTCCTGCAACTGAAGGATCATGGAACTTTTGCATTTTGAGACATCGCCAACAGGTCTAGGAATGGGAGACCCCAGCGATCCAGAATCAGCTGAAACGCCTCGTCCAACAATGCACGTTCTCCTGGGTCCAGACTCTCCCTACTGAGAAGTCTTCGCTTACATTGTTTTTTCCTATGCACGAGGCTGAGATCATCTGGAGATGCACTTCTGCCCACTCTATAAATTGATCTATTTCCTGCAACACTTGATGGCTCTCGATTCCTCCCTGCTGATTGATGTAAGCCACAGTAGTTACATTGTCCAATATTATCCAGACCGCTCAACTTTGCAGTCTGTCGCCAAACTGTAAACATGCTAGCTGGATTGCCCTGGCTTCCAAATGATTGATGTTTCAGAGAGTCTCTCCTGTATTCCAGCACCCTTGCACCATCAGCTGATAGTGAGCTCCCCAACCATGGAGGCTCACATCTGTCTTCAGTATTGGCCAGTCCGGTGGTGCTAGAGAAATTCACTTCCTTAGATGATCCAGCTGTAGCCACCACTGCAGTCGGGAGGAGACCTCCATCAACAGGTGGAGCTGAACTGAATAGTCCAGAAACTGCAGGTTCCACCGAGACAACAGTGAGCGCTGAAGAGGACGCTTATGCGCTGTCACCCACTTCTAGGGTTACCGCCATTAAACCAAGTACCTGCAGATAGGATCATACCGTCAAGAGCAGACTGTTTATCAATAGGCATAGCCGTGCCATCAACTTCTGAATATGAGCTTCTGGCAGGAAAACCTTGCCCTGCTTCATGTCAAACGAACCCAAAGGTATTCAAACGGCTGAAGACTGCTCTTGGCCAGGTTCATCACCCAACTGAGCTCCTGCAACAGGGAGATCACCTTGTGGGTCACCAGGTGGCTCTCTTCCAGCAACTTGTCTTCAAATCAGCCAGTCTTCCAAATACAGGTATACTACTATCCCATCCTCTCTCAATTCTGCCGCAACTACCACCATTACCTTGGAAAAGGTCCTTGGAGCAGTGGCCAGACCAAAAGGCGGTGCCCAAAATTGATAATGGCGTCCCAGAACTGTGAACGCAGAAAGCGCTGATGCTCTAGTCGAATGGGAATATGAAGATATGCTTCAGACAAGACCAAAGGGGTCAGAAATTCTCCCAACTGTACAGCCATTATCACCGAGCGCAAGGTCTCCATGCCAACATGTATCACCTGCAGATGACGACCGATACGTTTGAAATCCAGGATGGGCAAAACGATCCCTCTTTCTTGGGCACAATGAAAAATTGAATATCACCCTGTATTTTCTTGAGATATGAACGGTGGAATCCCAGCCCTCAAACTGAGAAGCCTTGCCAATGTATCCTCCACTGCCTGCTTCTTCTACAGGGAGTGGCAAGGAAAGAATCTGAATAGGTCCCGAGGTATACTGCGAAACTCCAGTGAATATCCTTCTCGTATCACCTCTAGGATCCATTGATCCGAGATAACTTCAACCCACCTCAAATAGGAGAGGCATCCCCCTATCTCCTGTTTCCATGGGTGGATTGGCAAACCTTCATTGGGAGGATCCACTAACCAAACCCATGCCCCTTCTGGTCTGTCTGGGACGAAAGGACAGAGACCTACCAAAAGGTCGAGTCTTCTGAAGGTTGCTCCTCTAAAGGGTCGAAAACTCTTAGATCCCCTTGTACGACCTCTCATGCTAAAGGAGCGTGGCGTTTACTTCTTATCCTCCAAAAATCGAAGAACCGGTGATTTGCCCCACTTACTGGTCAGTTTTTCCAACTCGCTTCCAAACAAGAGTGAGCCTTTAAAGAGCAATTTCGTAAGATTAGCCTTGGAGGTTGCATCAGCTGACCAAATTCTCAACTATAACTGACACCTGTCCACTATTACCGAAGCTACTCTGGCTGAAGTGCGGACTAAATCGCAGTCTGCATCTACCAAAAAGGCGACCGCTGGCTCCGTAACTCTTGACAGAGAAGTAAACAAGAGTGAGCCACCAGGGAACAACAAGAAACCATTTACAAAGTCATTGTCACGGCTTCAAATGCCTGCTTAAGGATAGTTTCAATCCTTCTATCATGATCATTCTTCAAGGCCGTTCCTCCTTCCGTGGGAATAGTGTTCCTCTTAGAGACTGCACACACAAATGCATCTACTTTTGGAAATCGCTCTCTTACCACTGGATACAAGGGGTACAAGCCTTCCAAAATCTGACCCCCTTTGAAACTAGCCTCTGGGGTGCCCCACTCAAAATCAATTCTTGAATGGCCTCCATCATTGCTTTACACAAGTGTTGAGTTTGTGGCATCGTGTGGACCCTTAGTCGCTGTGGAGATGACCCTCCCACAGGGAGGGGCCCCGTGGGGAACCACAGCAATAGGCTAAACTCAGATAGCAGACACGTAGTAGATAGAAAGCTTTATTGTACTGCTGCAGATAGATGGTATGAAGCAGGAAGGCAAGGCACTGAAGTCCGCAAGGTGCCAATAAGTTCAGACAGTCTCAGATGTAGAAATCTCACCCAGATGTTCAAGATAGATGGGAACCCGCAGTGCGGGTAAGGCCAAGCCTGGTGGGTGGAGTTGGAGCACCGGATTGTAGAGGTACTCACAGGAGCGTAGTGCAGACGTCTTCCTGGCAGTAGAGATGGTAGGACAGAAGGTCCGTGGTGCAGAATACACAGACTGACACAGGCTCTTGAGGAGCGAGTACCTGGTAGTCCAGGAGATCCTGAATAAAAATAGAAGAGCAAGAGAGAGACCTCAGAGGAGCGGTTGTCTCGTTAGTAGAAACCCCGAAGGGTGGTTGGAAGCGAGAGGCCCCCGAGGAGCGGGTGCCTAGAGCTTCGTAAGGAGCGAGATCCCCAGAGGGTAGCGAGGCGTCTAAGCGTGCAGCTTAGAGCGGTCAGAGTAGCTAAACCGAAGTCCTTGCTAACTCAATGATGGTAGCGAAGTGGAAGCTTTAAATACCCGAAGGTATTGACGTCATGCAGTGGGGACACCCCCGAGGTTCCCGCCATGACGTGTATTTGAGTGTAGGCAACATGCGCGCGCTCTAGGAGGCCACGGGAATGAGCATGGCGGACTGGGACACCCATGCTGAGCTGGAGACGCTGAGGCACTCGGCACTGGAGGCAGCCATCTTGCCCAAGCAGCCGCCTGCAACCGACGGATGCAACAAGGAAACCAAAATGGGATTTCTCTTTGGCTCAGATATGGAATCTGCCCCAGGAACCCTGAGCAATTTCAAGGTCTGGAAAAACACAGCAGGTAGTTCATCTCTATGAAAGAACTGTCAAATAGTCCTATTCGGTTCTAGTCCAGGAGGAATTTCACCATCCTCAAAAGAGTCAGGATCGGCGTCATCATTCATGCCATCTGGATCTCTATCAGAAAGTTCCACTCTAGCAGGACTCTGGCACTTAACAGCAGGTCCAGGCAAGGTTCCTACTTGCAATTCTGCCCTAGGTACATTAGACAGGGCTGAGGACTGTGCCTGAAGAAAAGATTGCAATCCCTGGAGAATTCTACTAGGAGGTACCTGAGGTGCACTTATTGAGCCACCATCCCCTGCTGATAAATCAGTTAGGGGAGGTCCAAAATCAGGTACCCACCTGAATAGTCTTTACCCAGACCTACATCGTGCTGGGAAGGACCAGGCCTAGTGAAATCAGAGGAAAATAAATCTCCCTGAGCCTCCAAACAGCAGCGGCCGAAGTCAGCGGACACTCCAGACTGATTTGCCCAAATATGATAGGCAGTACAAAGAGAAAAGGCGCTTAGGTTTCCTAGATATAGGCGCCATTAGACCAGCAGCAAGCTGATGAGCGACCAGAAGCATATGTCTAGCTTTTTTTTTTTTTTTTTTGTAAGACATTCAAAATTCTAGGCGTCCACAAAAAGAAAATTATTACTTACCTGCTAATTTTCGTTCCTGTAGTACCATGGATCAGTCCAGACCGTGGGTTATGTCCCCAATCCAGCAGATGGAGTCAGCCAAAGCTTTGAGGGGGCGTATCCATAAGTAGAACTACCCCCTCTGCAGGAGTTCAGTATCGAGTATATCAAAGCCCGAGTAGAAAAACCCGAACCCCCTCATTGAATCAAGTTTATAGAAAATTGGCAACAACCAGCCATGGAACTGTAACAACAGACTAACAGTGGGCGTCCTACAACGTGTAGGAGGCTGCAGAGACAACAAGTCAACTTGTGAGGCGCTGGGACAACAGTGAAAAACTGACAAGTGGTGAAGTACAGATACCCTTACCGTTCCCACGAGCAAGGTGAAGCAGGAGTAGAAACCCAAAAGCGGTGGGCGTCTGGACTGATCCATGGTACTACAGGAACGAAAATTAGCAGGTAAGTAATAATTTTCTTTTCCCTGTACGTACCTGGATCAGTCCAGACCGTGGGATGTACCCAAGCTTCCCTAAATCGGGTGGGGTCCTGCGAGGCCTGCTCGGAGAACCTGTTCACCAAAATGTCCCGTGACTGAAGAGGCGAGGTGTAGGCGGTAATGCCTCGCGAACGTGTGCAACGACTTCCAGGTAGCCGCCCGACAGATCTCCTGGGATGAGACCGAGCGAACCTCCGCCCAGGAGGCCGCCTGAGACCTTGTAGAATGCGCTACAATGCCAGGCGGAGGCATCCGCCCCGCCCCAACATAGGAAGCGGCAATACCCGCCTTCAGCCATCTCGCAATGGTTGTCTTGGAGGCCTGGGAGCCTTTCTTCGGACCGGACCAAAGGACAAACAGATGGTCGGAAGCCCGGAACTCGTTGGTAGCCTCCAGATATATACGCAGCGTGCGTTGAACATCCAAGAGTCGGAGAGACTTCGGCTCGTAGGCGGAGAAGGACGGCAACTCCACCGTCTGGTTCACATGAAAAGCAGAGACCACCTTCGGTAGGAAGGAAGGAACGGTGCGGATCGAGACCCCAGAGTCGGAGAACCGGAGGTAGGGTTCCCTGCACGACAGCGCTTGTAGCTCTGATATACGCCGAGCGGAACAGATCGCCACCAGAAATACCGCCTTGAGAGTGAGATCCTTGAGTGTCGCGGTGCGCAAAGGCTCGAACGTAGGCCCCGACAGGGCCCGCAGCACCAGGTTGAGACTCCAGGAGGGACAAGGATCCCGTAGCGGAGGCCGGAGGTGCTTGACACCCTTGAGGAACCGAGCAATGTCCGTGTGCTGCAAGAGAGAACCTCTATCACGCAACAACGAACCAAGAGCGGCAACTTGGACTCTCACCGAGTTGTAGGCTAGTCCCTTGTCCACCCCGTCTTGCAGGAACTGAAGGATCTGAGGGACCGAAGCCGTCGTGGGGCTGGTGTCCTGGCTGGCGCACCACAGCTCGAACACCTTCCAGACGCGAACGTAGGCCACCGACGTGGACGTCTTGCGCGCCCGCAGCAGCGTGGATATTACCGCCTCCGGGTAGCCCCTGCGCCGGAGGCGTCGCCTCTCAAAAGCCAGGCCGCAAGACAGAAGAGTTCTGCCTGCTCGAAAAATACCGGGCCCTGGTGTAAGAGGAAGGGTAGGTGCCCCAGCCTGACCGGGCCGTCGACCACCAGCTGCAGCAGGTCCGCGAATCAGGGTCGCCTGGGCCATTCCGGGACGACGAAGATCACAGCCCCCGGATGCCCTTCTATTCTGCGGAGCATCCGTCCCACTAGGGGCCACGGCGGAAATGCGTAGAGCAGCAGATGTGCCGGCCATGGGAGTGCCAGGGTGTCCACCCCCTCCGCACCGCGTTCTCTTCGCCGGCTGAAGAAGCGGGGAGCCTTGGCGTTTAGAGCGGATGCCATCAGATCTAGGTGGGGGGCCCCCCACCGATGGACGAGGAGCTGCATCGCCTCGTCGGACAGAGACCACTCCCCGGGATCCAGCCGTTGGCGACTGAGGAAGTCCGCTTGAACATTGTCCACTCCGGCGATGTGTGACGCTGCCAGCCGGACGAGATGATGCTCCGCCCATTGCATGAGCAGCGCTGCTTCCAGCGCGACCTGTGGGCTGCGCGTGCCTCCTTGGCGATTGATGTAGGCCACGGTGGTCGCGTTGTCCGATAGCACTCTGACCTCGCGGTTTCGGAGGAGCGGGAGAAAGTGCCGCAGGGCGAGCCTGACCGCCCTGGTCTCCAGACGGTTGATGGACCACGTCGCCTCCGCCGCCGACCACGTTCCTTGCGTGGCGCTGCGATCGCAGACCGCGCCCCAGCCCGCTAGACTGGCATCGGTGGTTACCACCACCCAATCCGGTAAGTCGAGGGACACTCCTCGGGCTAGGTTCGCCGGATCCAACCACCAGCTCAGACTGTCCCTGGCCTTCTGAGGAAGTGGCAGAATCATCTGGTAGTCCTGCGAGACCGGCTTCCAACGGGAGAGGAGCGCCCACTGTAGGGGCCGGAAATGCGCAAACGCCCAGGGGACCATATCGATGGTGGATCCCATCACCCCCAGGAGTTGCAGGTAATCCCAGGAGGTGGGTTCCAGTAACGCAGAGAATCGTCGTATGTGATCCCGCAAAGAGAGCGCTTTGTCCTGTCGCAAGAAGACCTTGCCCAGCCGGGTGTCGAAGGTCGCCCCCAAGAAATCCAAGCGCTGTGAGGGTACGAGGGAGCTCTTGGAAAAGTTCACCACCCATCCCAGGGAATGCAGGAACTGTACCACCCTGGACACGGCTGCCTGGCCTTGGGTGAACGACTTCGCGCAAATGAGCCAATCGTCTAGATAGGGATGAACCAAGATACCCTCCCTCCGGAGAGCCGCAGCCACGACTATCATGATCTTGGTGAAGGTACGTGGTGCCGTCGCCAGTCCGAACGGGAGAGCTATGAACTGGAAGTGCTGGTCCAGTATCTTGAATCGCAGAAGACGATGATGATCCGGCCGAATGGGGATGTGTAAGTAAGCCTCCGTGAGGTCCAAGGAGGCAAGGAACTCCCCCCGATGCACTGCTGCGATCACCGACCGCAGCGTTTCCATGCGAAAACGGAGCACTCGGAGGGACTTGTTGACCTCCTTGAGATCCAGAATGGGCCGAAAGGACCCGTCCTTCTTTGGCACAACGAAGTAGATTGAATAGTGGCCCAAGCCCACCTCTCCGAAGGGCACGGGCGCAATAGCGCCTATCTCCTGAAGCCTGTTCAGCGTTGACTGAACCACTTGCCGCTTGAGGGCCGAGCCACAAGGGGAAAATACGAAACGACTTTTCGGTGGCCGGACAAATTCCAATGCGTAACCCTGCTTTACGGTGTCCAAGACCCACTGGTCTGAGGTAATCCGCGCCCACTCCCTGTAGATAAACTTCAGCCGCCCCCCGATCCTGGGGACGGCGGAGTGGGCGCCTCTGGCATCATTGTGAGGACTTGGGGGAGGGGTTACCTGTCCCGAGAGCGGGGCGCGCGGGCCTGCGGCCGCGAAAGGAGCGCGACCAGGGCTGGGACCGGGGAGCGGGCGGCCTGGAGCCCCCCGGCCTGTAGTTCCTGTAACGCCGCTGCGCTCTGGCTCTAGTCCGGGACGAAGCGAACGCCCGGGAAGGGCGATATCTATCCTCCGGGAGGCGGTGAACCGCATTTTCCCCCAGCGACTTGATGAGCTGGTCCAGATCTTCCCCAAAGAGGAACTTACCCCTGAAGGGCAGGGAGCCCAGACTCGACTTGGAAGACGTATCTGCCGCCCAGTTGCGAAGCCACAGCAGCCGCCTGGCCGCCACCACCGAGACCATAGCCCTTGCCTGGACGCGGAACAGGTCATACGAGGCATCCGCCCCGTACGCCACTGCAGCTTCTAACCTGTCCGCCTGGGCGGCCTCCGCCGCTGGCAGATCCTGGGAGGTGAGAAGTTGTTGAACCCACAGGAGGCTTGCCCGCTGGGCGAGTGAACTGCACATCGCTGCTCTCATACCCAGCGCAGAGACCTCGAAGACTCTTTTCAGGAAGATCTCCAATTTGCGATCTTGCGTATCCCGCAAGGCCGTGCCCCCTGTCACCGGTATTGTCGTCCTCTTCGTGACCGCCGAGACTGCGGAGTCAACTCTCGGAACCTTGATGAGGTCCAGGAAATCTTGTGGTAGCGGGTACAGCCGTTCCATGGCACGACCCACCTTCAGAGACGCTTCGGGGGTATCCCATTCCCTCGTGAGGAGCTGCAGGAACGAGTCGTGAATGGGAAAAGCCCGCGCCCTCGGGCGCAGGGCCGCCAGGACCAGATCTCCTTTCTTCGAGGATGTGACCACCGCCGGCGCTACTGGAGCAGGCGGGTCAGGCGGCGGATCCAGATCCAGCTCCTGAATGATGCGTGGAATGAGCTCGTCCAGCTCTTCCCTCTGGAAGAGGCGCAGCGTACGCGGGTCGTCCCCCTCCGTCGTGGCGTCCCCTTGCCCCAGATCCATGACGTCCGGGTCAGGGTCCACTGGGTCCGGCGCTGCTCCCCCTGTCGCTGGCGAAACCCGAGCACGTGCGGGAAGGCGCGGGGCCCCCGCTCCCGCCGCAACGGGGGGGCCTGAGCCGAAGGCGAGGTCCGGCATGTCTTGGCAGGGGGGGGTCCACCGGTGCATCCAGACCCTGCAGGTATGCCGTGTGCATAAGCAGGACAAACTCCGGGGAAAACCCCGGTCTCGCCGCGGGGGCTCTGGAGGGGGGCACGTCCGCGCTCTCCCGCCCCTGCGGGCCTTGCTCCGGCAGCAAGGTCGGGGGCGAATCCGGTTCCGACTCCCTGTCAGTCGACCTCTCCTGAGATACTTCGGGGCGCCGAGTGTTCAAGATGGCCGCCGTTCCCGCCAGGCCTGGGGGAGGGGCCCGCCCCCGGCGCCCGGGCAGAGGAGCGAGAAAAGAGAAATCGGCGACAGGCTGTGAGGTGCCTTCCCCCCTGGGAAGGCACCGGGCACAGATGCCCTCCCTGGAGATGCGGGACCCCGGTTCGCCGCAAGCCGCGCAGCGCGTCGGCCGCGGCATCGTATCGCCGAAAAAAACCGCGAAAAACGAAAGTTCTCAAAAAAGAATAAAAAAGTGAGGCTCGGGGTCCCGCGAGTCGAAACGCTGCCGCCGCGGGGGGGCCCGATGGCCTGCACTGCCCGCCGACGTGAGGAGTAAGACGGTGCGGGGGGGGCCCTCCTGGCCGCACTACCCGCCAAAAACAAAAATCTGCCTGCCTGCCTTCTCGAGCCGCCCACGAGGCGCTCAAGATGGCCGCTGTCAGTGTGGCAAGCGCGGAGAGGCCGGTGCTGCCGGCCTCCGCGAGGTACCAGGGGTTTTTTTGGGGAGCTGAAAGGCAAAAGAAACACCAACTTACCCAGTCTGTAGAATAGAAAAGAGAAGACACAAACAGAGGGTAAGCCACGCCTCCCCAAAGTTGAACCCCTCAATTAGTTAATTAACCCAATCAAATATTTTTTTTTTTTTTTTTTTTTTAAACAAACTTGATTCAAACCTGATTCAAAATAAATAGGCAATAGCCCAAGAAAAATCAGCCAAAGACAAAGGTAAAAGCTTATGCTGAATTGGGAGCACTCCAAATTCCCTACTCGCATCTGCTGGAGTCAGAAGATACTGAACTCCTGCAGAGGGGGTAGTTCTACTTATGGATACGCCCCCTCAAAGCTTTGGCTGACTCCATCTGCTGGATTGGGGACATAACCCACGGTCTGGACTGATCCAGGTACGTACAGGGAATCAGGCATCCAACCCTGAGGCGTCTCACACCTAGGCGTCCCAATGCCTAGGCATCCAAGACTTAGGTACCCCTAGGATAGACGCCATAAAAACTTAAGCACACAACAAAGCTCAACTTGTGTGCACAGGTAAGCGGACAGCCACTTAAGGCGCCACTTAATTTGGACACACAGACTATGAGGCCTGCCTAAGCATCCAAAAATTGGACACATACTTAGATACACACACTGAACAGACAATCCTGCAGAGGGAACCTAAAGAAAGTGCACAAAATGCCCTTGAGGTCTACCAAGTGTCGCGCAGCAAAAAAGCTTCAAAGCTGGGCCTAACCTACAGAGACTGCTCAACCTGCCAGGCTGCCCACATCCCTCAACCTTCCACGGAGCGGGACGAACATCAGAATGGCGCACAGAGCATGGAGACCAGGGGAAAGAGGAAACCCTACAAAAAAAATCCTCTCTGTATTTTTATTATATTTTTTTTTTTAAACTTACCTGAGCTCAGCCTTACCTGGCTGAGTACAGATACTGTCTTCAGCTGCGGGGAGAGAGGGCACGTGCTGTCACCGCCGCACTCTGCTTCCTGCACCCCTTGCCTTTTAGCTGTTTAAACAGCTAAGTCTACGCCAGCTGAAAACCAGCTACTGGACCAAGGAACACCTCTGAGGGACCATGGAAATCACCTCAGGAATTCTCAACTGGGGGAGGACCGCAGGAGAGCAGGATGAATTAATTTTCCTTATTTCTCCTTTTCAAATCGAAGCAATCCCCAGTGGGGAGATGCATGTCCACCATCTGCTGGAGGTGGAGAATACTGGCAAGCTGTCACTGCAGGGGTATATATACTGTGACGCTAGCTTGCTTCATCTCCATCTGCTGGCAAAGGTGCATAACCCACTTGTTCTGGATTCATCTAACTGGTCACTAAGAAATGAGCTGCTATATATGCATTTGCAAAGCAAATGTGATTCCATGCTGCCTCAGGTCCAGCAACCTACTGATTGCTGCCTGTAGTCCAGCAACCGGTGGATTGCCGGACCAGAGGCAGCATGGATTCACAAGAGGAAGGTGCTGCCAGCCAAATCTGATTGATTTGTTTTGATTGGGTGACTAAAGAATTGGATCAAGGAAGAGCACTAGATGTGATCTATTTGGATTTCAGCAAAGTTTTTGAGAAGGTCCCACACAGGAGGCTTGTGAATAAAACAAGAAGTTTGGGAGTGAACGCCAAGGTGGTGGTGTGGATTACAAATTGGTTGACTGATAGGAGACAGCGTGTAATTGTAAATGGAACTGTGTTAAGTGGAGTACCACAGGGATCACTGTTAGGACTGGTTCTGTTCAATATCTTTCTGAGTAACATTGCGGAAGGGATAGAAGTTAAAATTTGCCTATTTGCGGATGATACTAAGACCTGCAATAGAGTGGACAAGCTTGAAGGAGTAGACAAAATGAAGAGAGATTTAAGAAAGCTGGAAGAGTGGTCGAAGATTTGGCAGCTGGGATTCAATGCCAAGAAGTGCAGTCATGTATCTGGGGTACAGAAATCCAAAAGAACCATATGTGATAGGGGATGCAAGACTGATGTGTACTGACCAGGAGAGAGATCTTGGGGTAATAATGTCTGGAGATCTTAAGATGGTGAAAATGTGACAAGGTGATAGTTAAAGTCAGAAGAATGCTGGGCTGCATAGAGAGGAATAACCAGTAAGAAAAAGTAGGTGATAATATCCTCGTACAGGTTCTTGGTGAGACCTCATTTTGAGTACTGTGTTCAGTTCTGGAGTCCATACCTGAAGAGGGATAAAGACAGGATGGAGGCAATCCAGAGAAAAGCGACAAAAATAGTGTGGGGTCTGTATTAGAAGACCTATGAGGAGAGGCTGTAGGATCTGAATATGTATTGCCTAGAAGAGAGGAGGTCCAGGAAAGATATGATACAGACTGTCAGCTACCTGAAAGGTTTTAATAACGCACAACTTTTTCTGTTGGAAATAAATCAGTAGAACTAGGGGTCAAGAAATTAAACTTCAGGGAGGACAACTCAGGAAATATTTCTGCATGGAGAGGGTAATGGATGCCTGGAATGCTGTTCCGGAGAAGGTGGTGAAGACTAAAATAGTAAAATAATTCATAGGGGCATGGGATAAACACTGTGAATCCCTAAAACTAGAGGATGGAAATGAAGAAAAGTATGCATGGGGTAACTTGCTGTTGCGGCGGTTACTACCCTTAACTAATAAGCCTACATACTGTTAATGCAACTCCATATGTGCTCTCTGCTTCAACGGCAGGGGAGAAGCGAAATGGGATTCAGACAGCAACCAACGAAGGCCCCAACTTTTATGGTCTGGGGAAACAAACATGGGGGTAACTTGCTGGTGCAGCATTTACTACCCTTAACCAATAAGCTTACATACTGATAATGCAACTCCATCATTACTCTCTGCTTCAACAGCAATTGGATTCAGCCAATAACCAATGAGAGCCCTGACTTTTACGATTTGGGAAACTGATAAGCATAGGGGTAATGTGTGCGGCAACCATAAGTTTGCTGGGCAGACTGGATGGACCATTTGATCCTTTTCTGCCATCGTTTGTATGTTTCATTTGCAAAGCCACTTATTACCATACTAGCAGTATTAGGGGGTAAAATAATGTTTGGTAATGGTAAAAGTATCACATGTTATCACCACTGCAAAGTCAAGAGATGGGCAGAGAACGGGAAACACTCGGAATTTACTAATTCTCCTAACCACAGTAATATCAACTAAAACACACATTACCTTAGAACACTGGTTTAGAGCAAATGAGATTTTCTGAAGACTCTGAAAGGAATTTATTGCAACATTTATTTGAGCTCTTTAACGAAGAATCCAGAAATCTCAGCTAAAACAGAAGAAATACCTATAGCCTTTTCAACTTCGGAACAGTAAGATTAAGGACGGAATTTTCAAAGCCATTCCTGTGCCCGTAAATGGTTGTTTAGAAAATATCCAGTGCTCTTTGCATGTTTAGGTATGTGCGTTAACCAGTTTTGCATGTACTTTTACGTGAACTGCACAAAAGCGCGACAGGAGATGGAGTTGGAACTTATGTACACACTTAATTTTAAAAAAACATGAGGCTGATATTTAGCAACACTTAGCTAGATAAGATAGGACTTCTTCGGATAAGTAGTCGGGTATGAATATTCGGCCATGTTCAGCAGCAACTACTTAGCTAGTTAACTATCTAGATACTTGTAGCTGGTGGGTGGAATGGGGCTTAATGGGGAGGAGCTACTTATTCAGCTAACTTCATCAGATAAGAGAAAATATTCAACCTTATCCAGCTCAATTAGCCAGATAAGTTAGACCTGCTACTAAAAATTGTCCGGGTATATTCAGTGGTACGACTGAATATCTTGGCCATGTTAGCCACATATGTTTATCTGGCTAACTTCCTTAGCCAGCTATCTTTGGAATATCTACCTCTATATGTGCAAGTTAACCCACACAAGTTATGTCCTCTGAAGAGGTGTAATTTTATGTAACGGGCCAATTACCCACAAATTTTCAAAGCGAATTCATGCTCATAAGTTCGCTTTGAAAATTTGGGGTGAAATTTGCATGTTTAAAGGTATACATGGGCTTTACCCATGTAATAAAATTACCCTTCCTATCATCCCAACTGAAGTATTAATTCATTTTAGACTGTAACATCTTAGCTGATCATGTGCAACCTTGTAATGGTCTGCCCAGTTCTTAGGGAAAAACAAATACAACTTATCTTAGATAAAGAAACTTTCTTACCAGCTAAATAACCCAAACCCAGATCCTGAACCATATGCAAATACAATTGCTTGACAC
The DNA here is from genome assembly GCF_901001135.1 of Rhinatrema bivittatum. NCBI lineage: Eukaryota > Metazoa > Chordata > Amphibia > Gymnophiona > Rhinatrematidae > Rhinatrema > Rhinatrema bivittatum. The sequence continues at coordinate 753,716,571 of NC_042615.1, forward strand.
CTTGTTTTAGGACAGCTTGGTTTGCCGATTCTTCTTTAGAGGTGTAGTTATATATTATTTACCCAGCAAGCCAAAGTTAAATTTTGCAGTTTGAGAAGATTTCATAACAGAGGAATAGAAGCTAGAGGCATGTGATTAGCCCTTCTGGCTGAATTTGTGTGCTGAAAGGATCTCTCTCATTGACTGGGCTATTCTGATGGAAATTTTAATTATTGGCTACATCATGATAAGTGGCATGACATGCACACATGAACCAACCAGCTCCCATCTGAAGTTTATTCCAGCAGAACTTTTGCATTATGACCAGGCAGAAGGAAATGATTCTCAGGGCAACTGAATGCTGATTACCACCAAGCACCAACAGTGGTACAGGAATGCAAAATTAGAAAGATCAATAAGCAAAGGAAAGGAAATTGTCAGTTCATGACTTCCATAATAGTGTGTGCCCCAACCCATTAAAACAGATCACAGTGCATAGAAGAACAAGGTGAGGACCATGATCTGCCCTCGATAAGCAGGGCCTGGGTCAGACACGCTCTACTCTCCATGTGCCCTTAGAGGCAGACAGGAAGAAAAGTCATATTGTAATAAGTTGAACATGTGAAACTAGTGACCTGCCGGGGGATTTTCCTCTTTCCAGCCATGAGTGCAACATGGTGAATTTTCAGGGGTATCCCCAGGGCAGCATTGGTCTTAATACTGGGTGGATCCATTGAGGTTTCTTTAGAAGACACTTATGTTTTCTTGAGACCTCCTTCAATTGCTCATTGTGAAATATTAATGGATTAAAGGGGCATTTGTTTCTTAGAATTTCTCTTTTAATCCTCTCCATTCAAGATCACTGGTGCCAGCTGTGCCATTTTTATTACTGCCAATAGAAGTGGACCACAAAGTATTTGGAGTGGGGGAAGGCAGGTGGGGCTCATTAAATTATATTTTTAAAAAAATCCAATTTCTAGCCCTCTAATTACAAAAATATGCTTTACCCATAATACTGAAATTCTTACCTTAAATCTAAACAGATGAGGTTCAGACATCTTCCCACTAGTGCACTGAGATCTAGAAAGACAAAGTCAGCCGTCAAAAGGTCTTCTGGGCCCATACAATAGTACAAGCTCTCGAGTCTTACTGGAAACTCATTTCCCGGTGCTCCAGGTTATCATCTCTGAATCAGGAGGAATCCAGTCAACCAGTTTTAGCCAACGCAGTGCCTGCGAAAGCTTTCACCCATCCTTCGCTTCCATCTGAAATGTTTGAACTTTAAAGTATGGTGTGCATGTCCCAGCACGGCACTGAACAAGAGAAGGGAGGCCGAAACAAATGCATATCACTTTGCTCCTTTTAAATCCTTCCCAGTAGGGTGGGGGCCCATGCTGGAGCCTCGGTAGTTTCTGGTTCGATTCCCGGGTTGGGTCTTTCACACTGCAGGGGCAGTGTTCACAGCCAGAAGCGGGGCGGTGGGGGAAGAGCCATGATCATTGTTAAGGGTGACACCTGGTAACTGAATTTACAGCCGAAGATGCACATGTTCTGGAAGCAGCCCTGACGCCTGGCTCCCCGCCATCAGGACTGCTCCTGCAATGATCAGACTAGGAACAGTGGGAGGGTCTATGAAAATAGGGGGGAAATCCCCAGGCACTTGGGAATGAAGGCTCCTGGTGACAAAATGCCAGCACTGGTTCCAAATGAGCCAGAAGAAAAAGGAGAAAGGAAGAACTATGGAGACAAAAAAAGAATAAATCCTTCCCGGCAGCTGTATCCACTCAGTCTTTTGCCTTGTGTTTTCTGGGTCTTACCGCATAAGGCAGCTTTAAACTGTGTGAATGTAGACAAGAGCTTTACAATGCTAACCCCTAACAGCTTATTTCTGTTTAGCCAATCAAAAGCCTCTTAAGATGACAACAGTCTGCCCTTGCTTGAATAATTACGATCGGAGGCTTTTCAGGTTTTCCTATATTTACTGTGCAGTAACTCTTGGGAGATTATTGATGAGGGAAGGAATGGTAGAGATGCAAACTAAAACAGGAATACAGAACTGCAAAAATGTCTGATCCTCCCCAAAACAGAAGGTTTTGGGGATGAGGACGATGTATGCATCCCATCTCTGTGGTTCATGAAGTGATCATGAAGGGTATTTTACCTGATATCAGCAGGTTCTGTCTGTAGCCGCTCAGATTTAGCTGCCTTATGCAGGTAGGAATGTGATGCACTGCAACGTTAACATGATCTGCCGTGAAGTCACACCAGGACAAGTTCAGCTCTTCCAATCTAAGAGAAGCACAAAAGAGAAACACATTTAAGGAAAACCAAAATCAGGAAAGGGAAGCATGAGTCAGCAAAGTACATAAATCAGACCTGCAGAACTGCTCTCCCATAGGCTGCAGGGCTCCAGCTAAGTTTGACATGGCTGTGAAGAGGAAATATTGCTGGCTAATGAGGCCTCAAACTTGCACGAACCTCAAGCTGCATATTATCTGACTCTGAATAAATGTTCCACTTTAAATATCAAAAGGTGACATGAGTCAGCAAGTTTGCTTACCGTAAATGATATTTTCCATAAACAGCAGGATGAATTAGCCATCTGGGTGACATCATCTGGCTGCACCAAACATACCCATCTCTACAAGCTAGTAGAGCTTTGAACTTTACTGAGCATGTGCAGAATTCCCACATGGGTGTTGTCTCATGAGCTACCTCAGTCTACATCCTATCTAAATTCTAGCTATGTAGTCTGATCTCCAGGGAGGCAGGTGATTATTCTATGACTAATTCATCCTGCTAATCAACAAAAAACACAATTTACAGGAAGTAAACTTGTTTTTTTCAATCAATCAGCAGACTATGGGGGGAGTCTCAAGCTGAGGAGCATTTACTTAATAAGCAACCTGGCCCCATTGTGGAGTATAGACTACAGTAAAAACAGATTTTGCTAAACTGTTTGTCCAAATTTACTGTCAGTCTTTGAGAGGTTATCAAGACAGTAGTGGGGTGTAAATGTGTGAACTGAAGACTAAGTTGCCGCTTTGCAGATATCCTTGATAGGTACTTTTCGAAGATGTACAATTAGAAGCAACCACGGCACATCCAGCTTAGCCATACAACTTACGTGGATAAGTCCAAATCCGCTCTGATCTGACCGCTCACAATTTATACGGCTAACGTTTTAGCCATATAAGGGACTTAAACAGCTAATTGGTGGCCACTGAATGTGGGCGCATATTCAGTGGCCACTACTTAGCTGCATAATTCCCACTTATCTGGCTAAATAGCACTGGATGCACTTTGAATATTGACCTCGGTATGCTTGGTGACCACTACTCCTAGTGTTTGGATTCGTATGAGATGAACAGTTGGGAGGTTCAACGATGTGGCTGAATTTGTTTCTTGTAATATGCTAAAGCCCTTTTACAGTCCACAGCATGGAGGACTTTTTCGCAGTCATGCACATGGCAGCCTTGGAAAGAAGGTAAGCAGTATGATGGAATAACAGGAAGAAAACAACTACAAAATCCCTAAGGAATAAGTACTTGCTTGATCCCAGAAGGAAGGAAGAGAAAGAAGGCTGACTAGCCTAGATCAGGAGACCGAAGGGAGACGTGCTGCACCTGCTGGAGACAGACAAATACTGAAGGGTTACAGGATAGGCTCTATCCTCATATAGGATATCCTTTCAGTTTTAGTCTGTCTCCACCTGCTGGAAAGGAGGCTCAACCCACAGTCTGGATTGATCCGGGTATGTACAGGGAAAAAAGCTTTATGCATAAGGAGGACAAAATCTAAAGAAAAGGAATCAGAATCAACATCCTGATCTGAAAAAGCAGGGTCCTCCTGTAAAAAAAAACCTGATCCTGAGCTGCATTCTCATCAGGAGTTGCAGGGACTGGATACAATGTTGGAGGAAGCTCCCCCTCCCCCACAGCCCTTGCCTGAGCTGCATGACATGTGCTTAAGACGTGCTTAAGATTGCTGCCTTCCCTGCACTGAGGGAGGAAGGACCAGGTCTGAGCTCTTGCGGAGCCTGACGTTTTTGAGCGTTGGCTGTTGCTGCAGACCCTGAAAAAGACTTGGCTTTTGCTGCAGACCCTGAAAAAGAGCTGCCCACCGCCCCTGGAAGACACCTCGAGCAAATCCCAGTCCTAGAAAACTCCGCAGCCGATTCCTCACATGCTATACACCAGGATGGCTGCAGCATGGTGGGGGGAAAAAACAGCTCACAAAACACGAAATCGGCCAAAAACGCGGCGATTCAGGTGGGCAGGGGTCCTGGATTGCAGCTGACCAAAAAAGAAAAATTGTTTTTTGTTTTTGTTTTTTTTTTACACAGCGCTCAGACACACACGGGTGAAGAGAGGGACTGGACCACCAGTAATCACTTCCCCAGCTGCTTACCTTGCTGGAGCCTGCAATGAAAAGCGTGGGTAAGCTGTGCCTCTGATGGTCTTATTTTTTTTTTTCTCAAAGAAACGAGCAGAGGAATGGGAGCCTCTCTGCTAAAAGAGGAGTGACTAGACCACCAGTATCATCCCTTTAAGCCAGGCAAGAGGTCACCGGGAAAAGGGGTCCCAGGCTGAGTACTCAAGTGGAAAATCCCCCCTGGGACCCTGTAAGAGCTGTGAGACAGAGCTGTCTCACATAGACAAGAAGTTTGATTTCCTTCAAATTCTTTTTTTTTTTTACATATAGAAATTTATCAATACTTGCTTGATCCTGGAATCAATCAGAAGGAGAAAGAAAGAAATCACCACAGTGTGGAAAACAGAGAAAGTTAGGGAACCGCAGGTTCAACTGCCTGCCTCTGCTGGGAGGCAGAGAAATACTGAAGGGACACAGGGTGAGCACTGTCCTGATATAGGATACCTTTTCAGTTTTTCTGTCTCCCTCTGCTGGACAGGAGGCTCAACCCACTGTCTGGACTGATCCGGGTACGTACAGGGAAAAAATTTTTGCAAAAAACAAAGTTTTCCACAAGGCAAAAAGCCAAGTTTGGACCTCAGTCAAACCATTAGGCTCATATCTCCGTGGTAAAAAGGAAACTGAAGAGGGACCCTGTGTGGATGCATGGTATAGGGTATGCTTTGACATACGTTGTCTGCATCGGGCTCTATCTGATGATGTCACCCATGTGTGAGGACTATCATTCTGCTTGTCCTTGGAGAAAAACAGATTTACTCTAGGAACAAATTTTTGAGCTTATGAAAGCATTTCCAGGTTTATTAGACAGGGCAGTCACAGGGAATCAATCTAATTAAACCTCGCCTCACCTGTTACATTTCTTCAACATTTCTTCCAGCGCCACTGCAGAGAAACCAGAACATCCAGAGAGGTTTAATCGTACCAGATCTAAATTCTGAGCAATAGATCTGAAAAGACAAAATACGTTGACAAATTGTCAAGTTCACAGTGGCAGCAGCCTTTAAACTGTTATTTATTTATTTATTATTTATTTATTTTAAAACTTTTCTATTAAGTTAAGTACCATTATAACGGTTTACAGGAAGGCACCAATATTAATATAGGTAATTAGGAAGATTCTATCACTAAACAAGTGCCAGGATTTTACGGTAACATAGCTTGTTTGTAATTATTCGTAATTGTGATTGTTACATAGCAAGTCAGGCTGAAATAAAGTCATGGGTGTCTCATCACCTCCTTCCCAAGTCCCAGCCTCTTCTCACTGTCTAACAGCAACTCTGTGTGATGATCCAGGGTAGGGAACAAATGCCACTGTCTATAGCCATCTCTGCAGCAATGAAGTCTTCCTCCCAGCCCCCAGTATGGCCATCAGTTACATTTCCCTGCACTGCAACCTCATACCTACAGATTGATCTTTTTCTACAAAAATCTTGCAGTTTTATTGGGTTTTTTTAAAGTTTCATGTCCACAGTCCTGCAACTGAGAGAGTATCACACACGTCATGATCCAGCAACACACTGGTCAGAGGAAACAGGTTATAACCCACAATTCAAATTTGAGGTTTTGGGAGCAGGAGGGGTATAGAGATTATGCATTACTTCTTCATATACTAATACACAAGGGTGGAAGCTTTCCAGTTGCCAGAAAACGTACAATTTGGCTCTTGGCACCGGCTGCTGGGCTGGGGACAGCCCCCTGGTGTTTGGCCACCAAGAGGAGCCAAGGCAGGAGGACATATTGGCTGGATGTAGAAGGAGAGGAGAAAGGCATGGGGAGGGGGAAGAGAAACTGGATGGAAACATGGACAGGAAGGGGACAGCAATGAAAAGTAAAACAGTAAAAGCAAGAAAAGAAAGATAAATGAGGAAAATAAAAAAGGTAAAACTATAAGCCAAAAAATAATTGTTTCTGGCTCCTCACATGTTTTGGCTGGAGCCAAGTTTTGTAAACATTCCCTCCCCACCTCTGCTGATGTATCACAATAAGTATACAAATGGGTTTTTTTTATATTTAAATTTTTTATTAATGTTAGCATAACAGTGACAACATATGCATTAGCCTTCAGATAACATCATTTCGCTATCATCAACAATTAGCACATTCAGGCCAAAGCACTTATAAAATTACTAACATCAATCCTTTTTCCTCATTTATCCATTCAGAAATCAACCTGAGGTGTGAGAGAATGTAAGGCCATGAAGACACTGCTAACAGCATAAAGACCATCACATGTACCATATAGAAATCAACGCGATAAGACAGATTTCAGCTCTTACTAATCATACTCTGATCCCCTTATGGTTTAGCTCGATTAGCTATAGCATGATCCTATTGTTTATACCATCTCAGAAAAGGTTCCCATATCCGTACATGACGAGCAACAGTATCCCTCTGTATGGCAGTGAGGTATGACCAATAATGAACTTGCCACAATCTACTGATTAATGACTCTTTCGTAGGAAGACATTCACATTTCCAGTAGGCTGCCAGTACCTGATGGGCCCCACACAGTATATGGTTAACTAGAGCGAACTGGTCTCTAGGCCACTCTTCTGGGTAGCTACTCGTAGATAAAAGGAAAATCTCAGATACAAATAGGATGTTCAGTTCTATTAACTCAGAGAGCACCGTTGTTACCAATCTCCAGAAGGGAGTAATCTTTGGACACATCCACCATACATGATAGAATGTCCCCTCCTGATTACACTTTCGCCAGCATTGATTGGATTGATCAGGGAAGATCTTATTTAATCTGGTTGGGGTCATATATAATTAGTCGCTACTACACTAGCAGAGACAGAACTCTTCGCTATAGCTTTATAGCAACTAAGCCATTGCTTCTCTGACCATTTATACCCCCACCCAGTCTGTCTCCTATCTGATCTGATGCTTAAAGCGAGGAAGTTGCTGCGGCATGACCCATGTGTAAATCTTAGAAATAAGACCTTTAGTAGTTTTTTGTTTGAAGCACATATCTTCAAAGGGAGTCCTTTTCCCTATGCTTCCATAGTTGTGGCCTCGTCAAACAATGTGTAAATTGTAAATACCTATACTGTTCACCAATGGGCAAGTCAAACTTCACCCATGCTTCCTCGAAGGAGATCATTGTTGTCCTCGATTAGTTGGCCGCAACACCACATCCCCCTAAAAATCTAAGAGTTGAAGAACCCCCCCAGATTTGGGTACTGGTTGAAAATCCTTATATAGATCCAATGGCAGCAAAGGGGTGTACCAGCCAGGTCCTGAAAGCACATCTCCACCTCTTCCAAATTTTTAAAGTCAAGCTTGTAAAAGGATTGTAGTCTACATTACAGACGCCTCTGCAACTCATACCCCAGAACTTGGTATATAAAGAACTATTTGGGTCTGCAACTTCTATATAGATCCATTGTTTGCTGGGTGAGTGAGAGGACCATTCATAAACTGCCTTAAGCTGTGCGGCTCAAAATAGTGAGTGAAGTTTGGAACCGCCAGCCTTTCTTTTTGCTTCAATAAGAACATAACCTGTCTATTCAGGCACGGCAGCCGTCTCTTCCATATGAAGTGGAAGGCCTTAGCATGCAGGGCTTTGAACATTTTTACGGGGATATCCACTAGTAGGGTTTGGAACAAGTATAGCCATTTAGGTAATACTGTCATTTTTAAAACTGCTATTCTACCTAGCCAAGAGAGCTGGTATGAGGTCCAAATATCTAAATCTTTGGCCGTTTTTTCTAATAAGGGAAGATAATTTATACTATATAACTGTTTTCAATCAGTGCATAATTGAATACCTAAATACCTAATATGATGGGCTGCCCATGTGAGAGGGAAATCTGCTTTTAAACATTTCATCTCTTGCCTGGGCAAGGATATATTTAAGATCTCGAATTTACTCATGTTGACTTTGAAGCCAGAAACTGTGCTCAACTGGTGCATTTCCTGAATTAATACCAGTAGTGAAAGCTGTGGATTTGCTTTGGAGAATAAAATATCATCCGCAAAAATTATCTTAAATTGAGCATTTCCCCCGTTGAGTCCCCTGATGTCCCCCATTGCATCGAACTGCTGTTGCTAGGGGTTCCATAAAAATGGCAAACAGCAATAGGGATAGGGGACAACCCTGACGTGTGCCCCTTCCTAATTCAAATGCAGCCGAATAAGAGCCGTTAACTTTAATGCATGCTTGAGGGGATGCAGCCAGGTTTGAAAATTTTGGCCTAGACCTACTTTCTGCAGGACCCTCAACAAAAATCCCCAATGTATGCTGTCAAAAGCTTTTTCTGCGTCAATTGCTAGTAGCACCGCTGGGGTCCCATCCACTTAACAATTTTACAGATGTTATCTTCTGCCTGATGTCCTGGCACAAATCCTGATAGTTCATATAGAACAAAGTCAGGAAGTATTGAATTCATTGTATAATACTGTTACCTTGTTCCACTTATTTATTGTTCTACTGTCTCCACATAATTTATTTAAATTTATATGTATTCGTTCTTCTTCCAGCCCCTTCGGCCTCTTTGTTTGGTTTTTTTTTCTCCCCTCCCCACATCCTGTTCATTGTAATTTCCACCTGCTCGCAGTTATTATGTAAACCAGAATGATGTTCCATACTAATGTCAGTATATAACATTTTTTAAATAAATAAATAAGTACACAATTCAATCTACCAGCCAGGATTTTCGCTAAGATTTTTAGGTCTATATTCAATAAAGAGATGGGTTGATAGGAACCGCACACTAACTTATCCTTGCCAGATTTCAGTAGAATTGTTACCCCTGCCAGTTGCATGGTTGGGGGCAGTACAGGTGTAAGCAGTAATTCATTATACAGTTTCTGCAGATACGGAATGAGAAGATCTCCAAATTTTTTTTAATAAAAAAGAGGCCTGTATAGCCATCCAGACCCAGGGCCTTGTTACTTTTAAGAGAAGCTATAGCTGCATAAATTTCTGTCTGGGTAATCAAGTCATAGAGTTTATTGTTTTGTTCCTCTGAAAGAACGGGTAGGGATATCTCCGCCAGATAGCTATCAATATCAGAAACTAATATTTCTTATTCAGTAGTGTATAGCTCCTTATAAAACTGAACGAATCTATTCTGTATACTGGCATTAACCGAGACTATATTCCCATTAATTTCCTTAATTTTCAGAATCAAGCTCTGAGAGATCTGCTTGTGGAACACTAAATGGAATCCCCTCTTTTTTTTCTCCTGGTGTTTTGCCGCTCTTGGCTCCGTTTCAGGCACTTCCCCCTCCCTCCAGGGCCTTGCTGGTCATGGGCAGCCTTTGATAAAATTATAGTAACTCATATTGCTTCAGAGCAGGCAGACACAATCATTCCTGTCACTTGTACTAAAGTACTTTGCAGATTATATCCTCCCTTTGGAAGAAAGATAGATTTCTCCTTTTTCAATATTATAGCCTGGCTTCCATCAATTGCTGCACCAAATCCATTCCTGTCTCTAGTGTGCGCTCCACCTGTGCCCATATTCATATGCAGCTCCTGTGGCTCTGAACTCTGATATCGCCTGTAGTGCATCATGGGATTTTGTGGCTCATGGAAACCAAGCTGGTTGCCCTCAATGACATTTTTGGGTCAATCATCAGAATATGACCAAACTATGCAAGAGATTTCAATCCCAAGGGAAAGGAGTTTTATTTTCATGCTTTGCTGTTTGTGTAGCCTTCCCTTTATTTGTTCTCGTCTCCTATGGAGATCCTACATGGCTTTCTCTACCTGACCGTGGACACTTACCTGATGATCTCATCAGAAAGCACCAACCCTTCCAAGCTGAGATTCTGTATTCTGTGGCAACAACAAAGAATGCTCTGCAGTGCGGCAACGCTTATGGTGCAGTTGGACAGATCAATATGTTGCACTCTGAGAGGTCTATGACAGGAAGAACAACTGTGTGAAATGACAATGCCTTCAAAAAAATTTTTTTTAAAGCCTGCAGCCCCCTGGTTTGAATTCCTAACATATATAATTCAAAAGAATGTGCACACTTTACAAACAGAATAATCTGAGTTCTGGTCATAATTTGAATGTATACAAAACTTTTCTGCTCAACATATTATGTAATTGTATGAGAAAGTTACATGCAACCATCTCTAGGGTAGAAAGCCAAAAGAAAATTGGTTCTTACCTGCTAGTTTTCATTCCTGTAGTACCACAGATCAATCCAGACTCCTGGGTTTTGCCTCTTCCAGCAGATGGAGACAGAGAAAGTTTTGCTGACACTGCCACATAACCTGGTGTGCCACCTGCAATCCCTCAGTACTGACCTGGACCCAAGCCAAGATACCAATGAACACAACCACAAACAACCTAATCACATTCCCTGAACGAGCAGTAGGAAGTGGAACCTTATAATGAAAAAGTCTTTCCAACCTTAATAACATGAGAAACTAAATGAAACCTCTGCCCTTCTTCAGCCTATTTACAATAATAGATCAAGCAGGCTCTCTAATTCTCCCCACATCAACTGGGCGGGACTCTGGACTGATCTATAGTACTACAGGAACGAAAATTAGCAGGCAAGAACCAATTTTCCTTTCCCTATATGTACCCAGATCTGTCCAGATTTCTGGGATGTACTCAAGCTTCCCTAAACAGGGTGGGACTGCGAGAGTCCCGCTCGAAGTACACTTTCACAAAAGCCCATGGCCTCTGGAGCCTGGACATCCAAACAATAATGCCTGGTGAACGTTTGCAATGACTTCCAAGAAGCTGCCCTAAAAATCTCTTGTGGCGATACCTGCTGACATTCGACCCAAGACGCTGCTTGTGATAGAGTAGAGTGGGCCCTTAAACCCTCAGGGATAGGACGACCTTGACAGATGTACGCCACACCTATTGCTTCCTTCAACCACCACTCTAAGGTGAATTTTGAATGAAGCCTTATGTCCCCCTTTTTTGCACCATTCTATAGTAAATGTGTGATGGTAAATGGAACTCTCTCTGAAAAGAGAGCGGTTTTAAGCGGTGTACCGCAAGGATCGGTGTTGGGACCGATCCTGTTCAATATCTTTGTGAGCGACATTGCGGATGGGATAGAAGGTACAATTTGTCTTTTTGCGGACGACACAAAGATCTGCAATAGAGTGGACACGCCGGAAGGAGTGGAGAGAATGAGACGGGATTTAAGGAAGCTGGAAGAGTGGTCGAAGATATGGCAGCTGAGATTCAATGCCAAGAAGTGCAAAGTCATGCATATGGGAAGTGGAAATCCGAATGACCTGTATTCGATGGGGGGGGGGGGGGAAGGCTGATGTGCACGGAGCAGGAGAGAGACCTTGGGATGATGGTGTCTAATGATCTGAAGTCAGCGAAACAATGTGACAAGGCGATAGCTAAAGCCAGAAGAATGCTGGGCTGCA